>NW_018743204.1:1537810-2137810 GCF_001683475.1 Chenopodium quinoa | reverse complement strand
GCCCTTTCAATGTGCAAGCTGTACGACTACAGCTGGAGCAAAGCACCTTTTCCCCACAGCCTTGAGGTTTGTCACTTGCCAACTAAGACCTTCCTGGTATCGCTCGACCTGTTATCACATTTCATGAGAAATCATATACAAGTACAGAACAACCTAATACAGAAAGCCTAATGCAAGTAGAGGTAAAAGAAGTGAAAGCTTGACCACAATTCCAGCAAGAAACAAAACTCATTACAGGGGAACTATTAGTAATTGATATTGCAGAACGAGGAAGAAAGAGAAAGGAATGCACCTTATCCAGAACATTCTCATTTCCTCCCATTCCCCCAAATGCATATATCCTATCATTCAATACAACAGCTGCTGAATATCCCCTTGAGTGGTTCATTGGTGCCTCACTCATCCAGGTCCCTTGACGAGGGTCAAATACTTCAACACTGGCTACCATAGTTCTTCCATCGAAACCACCAATAGCATACCTGTGAAAAGAGTTCCTTGCATTTTAATCTTTACTGCAGAGTTTAATAAAAAGTGTTATCTCTATCACAATCTCATTGTGTAGGGCAATAGGCATCCAGTTATAGCATATAGCTTACCAATCATCACCAAATTTGATATTTCTATTTTTTTTTTTTTTTTTTGAACTAATATTTCTAATTATCAATAACTAAAAAAAGTTCATAGTTTAAATATACATATTGAGAGGAATATAACAAGATCTTACATGACTAAGTTTTTTCTTATCTATAAATTACAAAAGCTAATCAAACTAGAGTTTGTGAATAGTTTCAAAAGTTAAAAAAAAAAAAAGAGTCAACTAATTTTGGACGGAGAGAGTACTAGATAATCCCCGAGCAATCGGTTTTTCAAATTATACTGAATATATAAAAGATCTTTTTTTAAATGAAATTAATTAAAGATTGGGTTTTACTTATTATAAAATAAATACAGATTACTATATATATATATATATATATATATATATATATATATATATATATATATGCCTTGAAAACAAAGATATCTTTGTTTTCAAAGCACATTTACTATCTTATACTCCTCACTCAATAACTGTTTTCTTACATTTTTCATGCCATCATTTATATTGGTTGATTTGGTCGGGAATTTTGAAAGGGAAAAAAAAATGAAAGAGTGGTTATTGCTTTAGTACTCCGTATAAGAGAAAAAAATGCTTTGTATATTAGTTACTTCCCTCCAAAAAAGGAAAAAAAAAAAACAAGAGAGGGGGGTGGGGGGGGGGGCAACTAAACTGGAAGGAAAAATAACCTTGATTTACTATTTCAAGGTCTATGAGCAACACGCCCACACCTTCTCTTCATACTACCGCATATTATGCTCATATAAGTACATCTCTCTCATGAGATATATGTCATCTTACATTCTTGCAAACACGAGTACCCATAAGCTCTACATGAGAGTACATTGGTACCTTGCTTCAAATGTTAATGTGCTTAAGATCCAGTATACTCCCTCCATTCCTAAATAAATTGACTCACTTTCCTCTTTTGGTCGTTCATGAATAATTGACAAGTTACTAAAAATGGCAAGGACCCACTAATATTTGATTGTTTTCCTATCTTACACAATGACCCACCGCTTTTAAGGTTTATATTAAAATAATCCCCACCCCACTCAAACATTCCACAAACTTCACTTTACAATGGCCATGCACTATTTCTAATTTTCTATGAATAAAATAATATTCCATTAAATTCACTTTACAATAAACAATTCAATAAAACTACCCCACTCAAATCAATAACTAAATACTAAAACAAACACCGGAAGTAACACATGTCACATCCTGGTGCTGTTTTTTCCCTTCAAAACTCTCCTTCCCTTTTTAATAACTTTTTTTTAATGAATATTTGATACAACTATAATAATTTGACTCCAAATCTTTTATATTATCTTTATGACAAAAATATTCCTTTTTATTTGGTGTTCATAATTCTTCCATACACATTTACTTTAAAATACTAGGTAAAGCCTGTGTGATGCACGGTTTGTTTATCTTTCTTGAAACAAATAATTTTTGTATTTATGTGATAAAATTTGATATTTTATTCGTTGTACGTAGTATTTAAAATAAATTGTGAATTTCCTCTCATTCATTATATATTTTAATAAAATTCCTAATCTCAAAAGATAATATTTTATATTTAATTAATTTAAACTTTAAAATCTCATTCGCCAATTTTGCTTATGTGGCATTTGAATTATTTTATTCTAAAAGAAATTATAAATCTCTTATTTAATTGGCTTTAACTAAAATGTATAATCTTACATGGTGCGTTAAGAAAATTTAATCCTGCATGACTCTCTAAAAACTTGAGAAAAAACTCCCTTATATATATATATATATATATATATATATATATATATATATATATATATATATATATATATATATATATATTTATATATATTTATATATATTTATATATATATATATATATATATATATATATGATTTTTCCAACTCCTTTTTAATTATCTGATAAACAGTGAGATGTTAGATTTTGCCAAAAAAGTAATACTTTGTAATAAAATTGATTTATATTATTGATTTTAAAGAAATTACTTTAAAGCATCACTTTTATTTGTTAGATATAATTATTAATTTTTTTCTTACAAAAAATTAGACTTACCATGCACGGGGCCTAATGTCACGTGCTGACTACTTTGCCCTAGTCACGCACCGTGCGCCACTTGCTTACAGTCCGTCGTAAGACAAGTTTAGCTTTCTCCCTTGGCACTATTCTTTGTGCCCACGTAGCACAACCCTCTGCTAAAATATATTTGCTAGCACGTCCCCTTGGTGCTAACAAGACCCCTTGGTTGAACTAAGCACTCACCTTTAGTGCCTTAGTCCGAATTTACGACTAAGTGTCGTAAACAATTGAGCACACAAGCTGTCACCCTTGCTCGTATGCCCGAACACTCACTTGGCACCCTCGTGCCTTAGTTTTCCTCACACTCTCTGATTGTCTGAAGGAAAGAGATTGAGTTGCAAGAGAACACAAGTGTTTTTTGTATTGCTCTCAACTTATAGCTCTTAACTTGTTGATCTCTCAACTTGAATGTACAAATGATCCTTGGAGCCTATTTATAGTGCTCCATCCTACTTACAAGCTTCTCTAGAAAATTCCTAACCTCCTCAAATGGAGGGTTCTAGACTACAACAATTTAGAGAGTTCCCACCTCCAAAGGAACATACATACAAGGAGGTTCTACACACTTCCTAAGTTTCGAATGCCCAAGACCACCCTAGAACATTCTAGATCGTACATTACTTATGTACATACATAGAAGATACTAGAAACTCCTACTATGTACAAGATGACCCTTGAATATTCTAGAGACATCCCCTCTAGAATACTCCTTCAAAAGAACCCTTTGGTGAAGCCCGGAACCTTCTAGAAGCATCTCACGTTTTCCGGACTACCTGCTGCCAAAACTTGTATTTCGGGACCTCATCTCGGAAAACCGACACCACCATGGTCTTCCTTGGCCCAAAATACGGTGGACCCCAAAGTTTGAGCCCATTTGGACTTCGTTTGGGCCCCCAGATGGCCCATTATTGTGTTACTGTCACTTGGGTGTTCACTAGGATTACACAACTTGGGCTAAATAAAGCTCTATAGGGGGAAGTGCTCACCAAGGGCTATGCCCTATTGCCTAGTGACCCAAATGACGCCCATGATTGGCAAGGGAGATGACCCGTGACACTAAGCTAGTATTTCTTAAACTCTGTGCCCATTTCAATGTGTCAATTAAATGGGAACAAAGGGAGTAAAACAGAATATTATGTATGCATTATTGTACTCCAAGTTATTACTGCTAGTTTCCAGAAACATCTGCAAAGTGTATAATTACAAAACATTTTGAAAGGCGGCTAGTTGGAAAAGCAAATTCATACTTTAAATATAATATTAAAAGATTAAGGTACATTAATAAATAAATTAATCAAAAAAAAAAAAAAAACCAAACATATTCTCCTTACAGTTTTTCATTCAGTACAATCAATGAATGACAGGCCCTTCTTGAGTTCATGCTTCCAAGTCTGCTCCAAGAATGATCTCTTGGGTCAAATCGTTCGGCAGAACTGACAATAGAAGCATAGAATTAGCTAAGAAGTACGAAAACAGAATAAGTAAAGGAAAAGTAGGACAGGTGCACAAAGAATGCAAAGTTAAACATTAGAAAGCGTGGGAAATAAATAATATTAAGAACAAACACTTAACATGAATAGGAGTATATCAGAAACAGCATTTACCATCATGTTGCTTGTTTAACTATACATAAAATTCTTTTTACTCCCCACCCTTTCCTCAGCATTTCTTTGTCAAACTCAACCTTCTCATCCCTCCCCCTTAGATACCATATTGGTAAGAGCTCTCGCCTCACTCTACCCCTCCCTCCCCCGCCCGCCCCCCCCCCCCCCAAAAAAAAAAAAGAATAAAAAAAAAACCATATACCAAGAAATTGTTGTCCACATAGCCTCCTGTAAACTCCCCTTTACTCTCATTTTCACGCCCCCTCTTAAATTTTTATTCCTTCTCTCTGTTCTGTGTCAATTAAGATCAGAAATAGTCATGCCTTTATACCACCCAGACCTGCCACGGCTTTATGCTCCATAATTTGCAACAGGTAACATAGCAACATAATAGTACCTCCCCAATAAAAAGGCCAAATAACATTTCTAGAACTTACCACATTAGCCAAGATGTGAAGGTCTTCAAAAATTAAAAACTAAAAAAAAAAAAGAAAGGGGAGACAAAACATGCCCAATATGGAGATAAAGGGGGAGGAGAGGGGGGGGGGGTGTCATGGTTGTTGAATGTTCACACGGTGTTTGGATAAAACAAATTTTTTTCAAAATGTTCCCTTCTCCTCCCAATACAAAACAAAAAAAAAAAATAAAAAAATAAAAAAAAAAAATTTGATTTCTTACTCTTTCTCTCTAATTTCATAATCAATATAAGCTATAAGGGGACTGAAAGCTCATGACATTATACCCCTTCTATCAAAGAGAAAGTGCACCTCTAATCCCTGACATACTTCTCTCCACCTCCTGAATTAAGTTAAAAAGATTTTGCATGATGAAACATACTGCTTCCAGCTCAAATTTGAAGGCATTAGCATTTCATAGAGTGAAATGGTACAAAAGTAAACAAAACTTTTGAATTAAAGAGGTTTTAGCAGAAGTGATGGTAAACAAAGGGAAGCTTTGGGAGATATGTCTGTCCTCAGTACATCCAAAATTGCTTGGGGCAAAGGGATTTTAAGTGATAAGGTCTTTGAAATTGAGCCAAAAACAAATTTACGTTACATAATTTCTTCTAGGCCACAAGGAGTGTTACATGCAGGCAAAATAAAGTGAGACTGCTTCTTCTATCAATCTTATTTCCTCTGAAGAAATAACTACTAGCTAGACACATTACACAGAGTGACTTTGATTGCCCCTTCAATTTAAATTCACTAATTAAGGTCCTTAGGCATTGGCTAGACATATCTTTGAGGATATATATTTGAATATAAATGTTTATGGATAAGGCAAGTCTTCTGGCAGACAGATCAACTTAAGCAATCATGTACTATGTACAATGGAACAAAAGGATTCAATATACTTCACTTAGGACCATAATGGACAACCAAAAACAGGTCATAAAGTTCTCCACTCACACATCTTATAATTATAGTGTAATATTAGGCAATTGGTGTTTATTCGGATCAAAGACCTAATAAAATTGCCTCCCTGTTATTGCAATGGTGACGCTTTATACATCCAATCCACCTTATCTCACCTTGAGTGGGGGCCTCTTCGATTGGGTGATGTTGATTTTGCTGACTACTAATATAAGCACAAATTAAAGGTTAAAAAACCTTAATCTAGTTATCACTTAATGCATCTCAATGTACTTCTAATCCAAAAAGTCAAGAGTATCTTTCTCAAACTCCCTTGAAGAGGGGGGGGGGGGGTGCAGAAGTTCCACATGACAAATATGTTCTTGAACAGTTTGAATCATAAGGGAAAAAAATCCAGGCAAGTTTTCCCGAGCAAGGACATAATAGATTCTGCAAGTATATGCCCAAGACTAATGCACGCATATGAGAAACATAATAAAGAGGCGTGGTAGGTACAATACCTCAAATACTCGCTACCATCATAGCCACCAACAGCGTAAATGGCACCATGAAGGTCCGCTGCTGCAAGGTCAAATCTCTACAAAAGATTTATTGACAAAATTCTCATAACAATGATGGAATGAATCAAACATTAAGTTTTTAATAACTGTACAACAGTTTGAAGTAAGCATTATGGTTGAAGCTCAGATGCAAATGTCACTATGACAGCAACCACTGACTCACTTTTTAGGTACTGTTCTTTTTCACCTTAAAATTTAAGTTTTTCAAATAACAGATTCATATACGGGAAATTAAAGTAAATATTATGAAATCTTAGGTCACTTAAATCATATTGTATATAGCACATGAAGTTGAATTGGTGACAACTGGCTAATGAGTTGAATGCGAGTAACATACTAACATTAATTTACTGGTCAATTTGCCAATTAAAACTCTTTCACCCCCACCCAGCGACGCACATGCACAGAGTGAACTGCAGGAAGACTCTCACACACTTCACAGTTTCATCTGAAAGCACATGTTTCAGCACAAATAGGATGCTAGTTGCACGAGTTCCAGACCTTTCACCCTAGTTATAAGCATTCCGCAGGTAACAACTAAAACAATTTCCTTCAGTCTAATTCACAATCAAATAGATCAGGATCTACAATACTAAATAAAGGGACAAGTAGCAAGTTCACCTTATGCAGCATTGATCTAGCAGATATCCATCGTCCAACATCTATATCAAACATCTCCACATCAGAAAAGCAGTGAATACCATTTCCGCCACCAATTGCGAATATTTTGTCATACAACGTAGTTGCAGCTAAGCCCCCCTTTTGCTTGTTCAAACAAGGAAGTGATGTCCAATCATTGTTTACAGGATTGTAGGATTCAACTTCAACCAAACAAAGTGATATATTAATAGGAGTGTTGCATGGAAAACACAAAAGGAGAGCATAAAATACCTTAATACCTGTATTATACCATAAACCAGAATTTCCACCACCAATTACAAAAAGATCACCATTCAACATTGCAAGAGAGGCATGTGAACGAACAGAGCTCATTGGTCTAAGAGATTTAATTATATCTTTTGATGGAGAGTAGGAGTCAAGTGATGCTAGCCATGATTCCCCATCAAAACCACCTACTAGAAAAATCGAATCATTTGGATCCAGAAGCTGCTCACTGCTAAACTCCATTGTTCCATGTGCATATGTCTCTGACTGGTTAGACAAGGCCTCTAGCCTTGTACAACGATCTTGTAATTGCTGGACTTTTGAAAGCTGTGAGAACAAGATTACCATTAAAAAAAGAAATGGGAGAGACTTACAGAAAGAGGGGTAGATCTGTGCAAAACGCACGATTCTTAAGCCATCTAATAGGCATTAACTTACAAAAATTGTATAAATGGCTAAAAAGACTAGTAAGGAAATATATAACAAAAGCTGCACTAGTTTACAGGTGAAAGTATACTCTTCTCTCATCAATAATGATCAGATTATCTTCTAAGAAACTATGATAAGATCATAACTCCCTACAGAGTTTGTTAAATTAGTCCACAAGTACATTGTCAAATTACTTAACAGATCATACAAACCATATACACCAAATTTCCAAAACATAGTTTAAAGGGGAAGTGTGAGGGACTAGAAATAAATAACGCCTCCACAAATAAGATCAGGGAGGGAGTGTGAGGGACTAGGTATAAATAAGCCATCCACAATTAAGATCACAGAATTTAGGGACAAAGACAAATAGACAATGTAAAAAAAGAAAAGAAAAAAAAAAGAGCTGAACAGAAAGCGATTACCAGCTTCTTTTGGTTATCGATAGCTTCTTGCTTGAAAGCCTTCAGCTCTTGTAACTACACATAAGAAAATCAATCTATGCAGACTTATCTTAAAAATTGTTTATAATTATTTCAATGATTGAATCTTAAATAACCTCAGCTATGATAGACTGTAAATCTGAGGGTAATAAAGAGTTCTCCTTCAGATTCTCCTCTTGAGCCCTATTGCCTTCTAGTGAACCATCATACTCATCATGCATCTTGTTGTTATTTCCAAACTCCTGAACTTCGCTTGTGGGGCAGGAGTCTAAAGGTTCGCAATTCGCAGCCAACTTTTGCAATTTCACATATATCAGCTCTGTTTCATTCTTTTCCGTTGCCTCAATATCAGCTCCTATTTGCTGGGGCATTTCGTCAAGGCATGAAGGACCTGAGAGACCTGAATGGCCATTTGACTCACTGCAAGGAGTAGGATCAACATTTCCAATAGTTCTTGGTTCTGATGGATTTTGATGTACTATCTGCCAGTTTCCTATTGATTTGGGAATTGTGGCAGATGATGCAACCACTTGGGTTGAAAACAGAACAATTAACTTGCTGACTTGAACATGGTCTAGCTCAAATCGGAAATGGGAGTGGCTATAATAATTCCCCTTAATGATTGACATAAATTGATTCTCCACCAGGGGACGGCAATTCTTTTTGATACATATTTGGACCTATATATATATTAAAAAAAAAAAAAACACACACACACACAATAATTACGTAGAGGGTGAAGTTAAAGGTTAAAAAACTTCGTCTGACAGTCTCACATCTCACTATCTCTAGATAGAGAATGGCTGCAAGCAAGCTTGTAATACCTGAGCAGGGAACATTGTTCTCTCCGAACCATCTTTTGTCCAACCATATGGATTTATATTCATTTGACCAGGGCTAGCAGCCTCAAAGATACCATGAAGTTGCCTTTTACTGTAGTTGAACAGAAACAAGGGCAAACCTGGATGAATATTCTTGACATACACAAAATGCTGAGCAGGCAAACCTGTCAAGGAAAAGAAAATTTTGGGGTAAAGAATCAAATCTATGTGCTAAATGACCTAAGTAAACGCTCAGGAAACATATAAAAGTGTCAAATAGACTCTGAAAAACACACGAAAAAATAGATTACTTGAAGCACCACAAGTGTCCCATGATGTTATATTATTATTTATTTTTTTAAGAGAATGAAACAAGAAATTAAGTAAGGCAGAAAGTAGTAATGTATGATCGCCTACACACATGGGCAATGAAAGTTCGTGCAAGCTAAGAGCCTTTATAAAGTACAATTTCTCAAAATATAGATCTGCAGTGAAAAATAACCCACCAAAGAGCTGCTTAGTAAGACATTCATTGATCGTCGAATCTGTGCAACCAAATATGACACCGCCTAACAAAGCAGGTTTAAAATTTCTAGGAGACACTTGTGGTTTTTTCCCAGTACCCATCCTGTAGATTAGAAAGAGAAATGAAGCTCATATTCATTTAATATGTCAGCTGATTCAGATACAATGAACAAAGTAAGCAAATGACAAAGCAACAAGCAACAACAGCAACAAAGCCTTAGTCCCAAAATGATTTGGGGTCGGACAACATGAATCACCCTAAAGAACTGTCCGAACAGGAAAACGAAAGGCAACAAGCACCAAGAAAAATTACGAAACCAGTCTTCAACAGACAACAAACTTAAGAAGGGATGGGTGTATAATAGAATTAGTTTCACGCGTACTTTTGCTAATAGGTATAACATGAACTTCGTAAGAGGATTGAGGCCACATAATGAATGTAAATATAATACGAAGTAGTATAGAACTAAATGTGACATCTGATGTCATGGGTGGGATTAGGAACAACAAATTCTTGGGGCTCAAGCTGAGCACTAGACGATCAGATTCCATTTCTCACATGGTCCATGCAAGCAAAATGTCTTCTCAACCAAGATCAGCATTTCAAATGTGAATGAAGACGTAAATCTTTATGCTAAGGAACCTTACAAGAGGAGAAATCATTTCTCTAGAAAAGCATTTTATTTAGTCTTCACAGTATAAATTAATTTCCTAATCCAATCTCCCAATAAGCCCACTCTAAACAAAATTGCAAAATTCCAACATCCTGTTTAGAAACAATGCGATTCCAAATTTCCGAAAGGCTTACCACCTATGAGGGCTTGCCTATACTCCAATATATACTACTAGTCCTAGCACTGTTCACATGGAACAACAAATTATAATTAAGGACTCAAACTCATCCAGGTCAATACATTTAACTATTTCAAGCCTCTATTAACTTCAGCAAATTCTTCATTACGCTTTCACATCAATTTTGGTATAACCAAAGTTGAATCATGAATTGCATGCTTATGCACAAAAACTAGGAAATAGATATAACAGGATGTATTTAACCACAAAACTCAGCGCAGTCCAATTGAAGAAGATAAAATAAAAACAAAAACTATTCCCACATATGAAACACTATAGAGGGTGTGTATAACAACAACAACAACAAAGCCTTAGTTCCACAATGATAACATTCCTCCAAAGGTAAGGCAGATTCATTGGTTAGCACAAGATAATCAATGAACTGAATGTAGCAATTGAACCCATCTTACTGTAAAATTAAAAAATAATGATAATAATTATCATAAGAATATTATTACAATATAATTTGACATTAAGAACATAATGAAGCCTGAATTAAAAAAAAAAAAAAAAAAAAAAAAAAAAAAAAAAAAAAAAAAAAAAAAGGAGAAGAGAAGCCAAACCCAGAAAAATATGCAACAAAAAGGGCGGAACTGATCAACATAAATAATATTCAAAAATATTAATCTGCATTTTGCTGAATTAAGAAAAAACTAATCAGAAAATCCAGAAAACACCCAAAAATAAAGTAACCTCATTTTTACATGGAGGGTTTGAAGAAGGTAAGATAAAATTGCACCAAATACTCAACTATACAAGAACCCATTACACTAATAACCAGAAAACCCCAGAAAAGAGAGAGAGAGAGAGAGAGAGAAAAAAAAAATTCGTCACCCTAGAATTAAACAAAACAATCAGCAATTAAACTATGATTAAAAAAGAGAAAATTAGAAAATGAAGCAAAATACAGTAATTAAAACTGAGAATGAAAAAAAAAAAGTGAGAGATAAATAGAGAAATTACAGGGATTAGAGAAGATGAAGAAAGCGCGCAATATACAACAGAGAACAGCCTGAGTTTGAGAAAGAACAACTGAACCAGCGACAAATTTTATATTTTTGCTGGAAACTAAACTGTTGTTGCTCATTCAAGAGAACAGCACATTCCTCCTTTCTTATATTTTAAGGGGGAAATTTTATTTTATTTTATCATATTTTTTATTTTATTTTATTTTATTATTAAAATTATCTCATTCCTTATTTTATGGTAATGTGGGGGGAGTAGGGTTGAAATTAAAAAGAAAAATTATACTACCTACATTAAAAATTAGTTGCAATTTTGGGTAATATTTGTGAGATTTAAAATATCCAAAGTTACAACTAATATTTAACGGAGATAGTATAAAATACTATACTACATAAAATAAATAAATAAAAAGGAAAAGGAAAATGAAATCGTGGAAAGAAAAGGTGGTAGTGAACTAGTACCATGGGAAATCCGCTATTACATCCGGTTCCCTCCAGGTTTTCTCTTTGACAGGGTTTTTTTTGTTCCTTTTAGGGTTTCTCCCTTGGGAAGACTTTTCTAGCCTCCATTACTAGGTTTTTTCAATTTTTTTTGAAGGTTTTCCTTCTCTCTTCTACCTTTTCTCTTCATCTCTTTCCTCTTGGTCTCAGTTGTGAATCTTTGTAGGGGTTTCCACTGATATTCTTACCAGTGGTAAGCCCCAAAAACCTTTTAATTGCTTTCAATAAATAGATCTCATCCTTGAAATTAGGGATGTTAATGGGGCGGGGCGGGGTGGATGTTGGCCTTCCCATCCCCACCTAAAATTTTCATCCCCAACCCCGCAGTGGGTCTAAAATTCATCCCCATTTCCGCTCTGGCGGGTACAATTCCAAAACCATTCCCACCCCAACCCCCACTTGGATATCCACCCCCACCTAATCCTCACCTCCCAAATACACAATCCTTCATAATTAATAAAGATTGCAAAAAGAAAAAAAAATATTGTTAATATTACACATTTTTTTGTTTATAATATAAGTGTATTACAAAGTATTATATTTACTATTTTATTTTACATAATTTTTTATTATAAAATAGTATAAAAGTATATAATTTTGTTTTTAAAAATTATGGATGTGGGGATGGGGCGGGTACGAAGTGGGGTAGGTGGGGATGGGGTGGGTACGAAGTGGGGCAGGTGGGGCGGGGCGGGTACTATCTAAAATCCACCCCCGCCCCATCACCCATGGCGGGTATGGTTTTTATCCCCATTCCCGCCCCATCACCCGCCAAACCAAGACCCGTCCCCGCCCCGTTGGGGCGGGGATGGAGCGGGTCTCCTATTTGACCCGCCCCACTGACATCCCTACTTGAAATGATGCTTTTTCTCTTGAGTTTATTTTCTTTTTATGTTTGTATGGCGAAAATTGAAGATCTAAGGTTTTATAATCTTTACAAGAATGCGGAGGAACACATGAGTATTTTCACTCAAACAACTACGCATCAATGGATTTCAAGCCGAATCAGTGCGAACTCACAAATTGTATTGTTTCAGATGAAATTTTTTATTAAAGCAATTGTTAATCAAATCTACGATGTATTTAGTTTTAAGGTGTGTACTTGTGTTGACATTCTCGATTTCTTAGGAAATGTATGTAAGTGTCGTTTGGCTATATTTTATTAATGAAATCCCTGTTCAAAAAACTAGTACCAAGGGAATAGGGGATGTTTGATCAAAATAAGATAAATAATAAGACATGACAATTTTTTTTTTTAATTTTTTTTTAATTAGGATTCACTTTAAATATTTTACTTACCTTGTGATTAAAACATTCCAATGAAATGTAGAATTAAACGCTCATTTCATTGTAATGTGTCTTAAGATTAAGAAAATGGTCTTTGATTTATAACTCACGTTAACTACTTTTATTGTCAATTGATTTTAAGATGGAATTTTATTTTGTTTTTAGCTATTATACTTTTATTTTATGTTTCTCCATAAAGTAAAATATCATCTCTCGATACATATTAAAATGAATATACATGAGTACATGACTAACATGATATCCTATAAGGCCATAAGGCTTACTTCAATGTTAATTTAATTACGTATCATGCAAATTACAAAAATACCAAAATTATTTTATAATTGGCTCACTAAATTGAAATGAAAACTTTAATTTACTAAACTAATCTCAAGTTCTGTCATATTTAGACAAATAAGAGAACAAAAAATTTAAAATAAAGACATAGTAATCTTTAATTTTGCCATAATTTAATGGACAGGTTTATATTTCTTAACATTTGTCCCAACACCAAAAGTTAATATATAGTGTAGAATTTTAGCCTTAAAAAAATTAAAAAATAAATAAAAATAAAAATAAAATACGGAAGTTGAAATATACTAAGTATATAAGTGTAATAATGACCTTTTTTATATGTAATTTTTTTTATTTTTTATTTTATCACCTTAAATAGGTTATGAATAAAAAGTAATAAAATATTCTTAGACATTTCACAGTTTTATATGTTTTGAAAAACTTACAAAAGTAAGGAATTTCTTAGTAAATCTGATTTTTATATATAAGTACAATTGATTTGATATACTTAAGGCTAGCAAAGTCGAGACAAGATTAGTCTGTTCGAGCTGAGTTTAATAAGAAATTCATGAGCTCAAAGCTCAAACCAAGCTTCACTAAGCTTTCAATTTGCTTGTTTGAGCTTGGCTCATTTGTTGTTCGAGTTTGGCTCAAGAGTAACTCATTTTAATTTGATCTCAGCTCAAGCCAAGTTAGATTAAAATTAAACGAGTCATTGATAAACAAGCACAGTTGAATTTTAACAAAATACAAAAAACTAATGGAACTACGTTCTTCACATCAAGTTAACGGCTGGTAAGGACATTATGCGTTAATAAGCTATACTTGGAGGGTACCATATATAATATGGAAAAACAATTGACACAACTTGAAAAAGTCGATAACACTGGGGCGGTATATAAAACTTCATATGCAATAATTAAGTCAAAATAAGTTACTCAGTAAAATAAGATGACGAAATATACCCTATTTCACAATTCCAAAAATAGAAAGGTAAACAACACTTAGACAAGTCTTCTTTGATCAGGACTAAGAGCATCAACAATGGAGATGACTTCTCTTCTTTTAGCCATCCTATTTCAGTTCTTAAAAAATCCTTATTGATGTTGAGCATGTTAAAAGGGCCTTTTAGCAAAAGGAGTGGGTGAGTGGCGGTATTCCTCTTGGTGAAGAGGAAAGAACTCCTCAGCTTGCGCGCAATTTAACTAACATTTCGGTTTTGTTTTTTTTTTTTTAAAAAAAAAAAGAGAAAAAAAAGTAGCATGGTTGTCACCAACATTTGGAGGAGTATTGGAAAGGCAACGGCAAATTAGGACAAGAGTCCTCTTTCAATTTGTTAGCTTATTTTTAAGAGCAAGAATATTTATAACGGTAATATTAAACAAACAATTATTATATTTTTTAAAAAATAATATCACCAACAGTCATAAAATATTATTCTATATAAAATGAGTATAATTATCCCATATTTTCACACACTTTCAATTTTAGCTCTCATTAGTCTCTTATTTGCCAAAAAAATCTATTCTCATTCCTACACAAATAAATTTCTCCATAATACTTTCATTTTCAATTACCCTTCAACACGGATCATAATAATTCAAATTACGGGAGAAATATGAATTTTTAAATAATCCACACTTCCAATGTAATCAAAATAATCCACCTTTAGATCCAAACCTTTTGAGTAATCCTCAATTTCAGGTTGCTTTATAATGTTACAATAGTCAATTAAGACGTATAAATGTCAACAACATGCTCCAATTTCAACCCTTTTTTCCTTAAAATAGCTCATCATCTCAACAACATGTTGGTAATACCTCGTTTTTCTCCATGTCTGAACATTGCACTTAGGACATAGTCCAATTTCCATGAACAGTTTGTAGCAGCAATGCAACGCCAATAAGGGGGTGGTGAACATGCAGAAGAATTTGTGGGGACGCAACATTTAGAAGACATTGAAAATGTTGATCTCAAAATTGTTCAAGAAGAAGTTATCAATACTACCGGGCAAAGGAAAATTCAATCATAGGCCTTAGTTGAAGATAACACACTTGTAACGACGTATCAAAGAGGGGAACCAAGACAAAGATAAGCGGATTATGGGTTGAAATTTATAACCTTTACGAAAAGGCAAGAATAGAAAAACCCAATGAGATCAAGGTAAGAAACATTTAATCTATGCAAAATAGACGGGATCATATCAATTTACATGTTGATAAATGAGTAGATGCATATGGCTATCATTGTCGAACGAAGGGTAGTGGTGAATCAGAATAAAACTTGGAGAAATTTGCGAACAAGGATTATTAGCACCTAACGATAGGATGTTTTTTTTTCATTATTTTGAAACTTTTACAAAATACTCGACATGGGACCATTCAATTCATTGGCTAAAGATCAAAAGAATATGTTACCCGGTGGATAAGCGTCTATCGAAGAGTGGGGGAAGCGGTAAAAGATCACAACCTGATTCATCATCTGAGGTTGGGGGAAGAGCTAAAAGACCTGGTGGCATAAAACAAACAACGATGAAAAGTAAAACATCTACTACTTTGTTGAGGTAAATATTGTTCTTTACCAACAAATTAAATACTCTATGTTGTTCTAGAGTATTAGGGGGCTGCCCCTTGAGTTACCGGTTTCAAAGATTGATAACCTTACTAACGTTAAACAAAACAATAAGGAAGCTTTCCCAAAAGAAGTAAAACAAGTTAGATTGCTAAAAAAACGAATTGATAAACATATGACAAAAGACGCAAATGCAATCCATTAATTAAACGATAGAGTCAGGTCTACAATTGTAAGGAGAAGTTACCTCCATTATCATACAATTGAAAAAGACGAATGATCTTCAATACATGCTACGTGATAAACTACACTATCGCTTGGCTACTAAGCCAAGGGAAACTACGAAACCTAAGAAGAAAGCTTAAAGAAATGAAATGCTTGTTGTTGATTGATTTGCTGATGCCTTCTTTCGATCCTTGCACTTCTATTTATAGGCAAAATGGAGCGGTTATGGCTGACTCCCATAACTGCTGTACGGTTATGCATCTGACAGGCTAAAGTCGTATCACCTAATCAAAAGAATTACCTAAGTCCTCTAGCTAAAGTAGATAGGGAAGTAGGGTCGAATCCATAGGGAAACAAGTCTTTCTATTTCTAATTAATTAAAATAATCTAAATTATCAAGTAACCGAATTGTTTTTAATGAGAATTAAACTAATAATTAAACTAAAGCAAGTTGAATAAGGGAGGAAAACAATAATAAAAGGCCTAGGGTATAGGTTCACCAATAAATAATATACCAGGGTAAAACATAACAATCAATTATCAATGCATAAATTAATCAAATCATAAAGGGCTTTCACTACATATTACAATCATATAATTAATCTACCGGTATTAAATCGCATCTCTTGAATCTTGACTTAACCATTTATAAATTAACCTGCCTATTGAAACTAAGCCTAAACATCAATTCTCATCTCTCGAATCTCGAATTAATATTGCATAACTCATACAATTAAACCTGCACTAATCTAAATGCATAGCAGTAAACCGATCAATAGGAAATTAATTTGAAACATTAACAATCAACAATAATAAATTACCTCTTCATATTATTTTATGGATCCCCACAAATCCTAGAATCAAACTACTCACACATAATTAAATCTAAACTAATTAAAGCAATTAAACAAGACATAATTAATCAAAGCAATTAAATTACTGAAAATAAAAGGGGAATAAATCGTTACCAAAGTAAACGGAAAATAATGAATTGCATAAGTCAAAGGTGTAGAGAGAAAATAGAGTATTAACCAAAGCTTAAAATTAGAAATTTGGAAATTAACTCACTAAAGAAGAAGTAATCGTATCTAGCTTAAAAACATATTTACACTTAAGCACAAAATCCTATTAAAAATAAAACAAATTAAATCGTCAAAACTTCTTCTTAGAAACACGCGCCCAGTCGGGCTCGCCTTTTTGCTGGTGGCTTCTTCATTCGCGCTCGATCGGGTGCGAGACAGGGGGCAAAGGGCGACTTTCTTCTATATGCCTCGCTCGGCCGGGTGCCCCTCAGGGTGAGGGCCTACCCAGTCGGACGAGCTCTTCGGGCAACCATGGACATCTCAATTGGGCTATTTTCTTGGCCCAATCCGAATTTCCTCTTGGGTCTTGAACCACGGTCCATCGCCTCGAACTCTTCTTCTTCACTGAGCCCTTAATCATCGGTTTGATTACTCCAACGCGGTCTTGGGCTACAGAATATGGTCATAATTCTCCAATGCTCGTAGTGGCTTATCATAAGTCCCGGAAAATGCTTTAAATATGCGATTTCTTATAAAATAGTACCAAAACTACAAAAACACTAGAAAACGCATATTAGTAATACAAAGTGGCTCTAAAGAGCCAATAATACTCCTAAATATGACCAAGGGACGAGGGTAAATCTTTATATAAAATGAACATATCAGACTTATTTGAAAATTAAAATCTTCCATTAGCCTCCTAATCCGGCCTATATGTTATTGTGCCTTTACATAATACCAGCCCAGTTGCTGATATTATTGACCAATTCAGCCCAAAAGGCTTTTGCTAACTACCGAAACCTTTTAACTTGCTCAAAGTCAAGAAAGTCAAACAAAATGTCAAAAATCTAATATTTGGGTGTAACATACTTCTTCAAGTATAAATCTTGACTCATTAGATACGAATTTTGGCTAAATAAGTGACAAGATAAACGAGTAGGGTGAGCGGTTGATGGACCAGCTCAAGGAACGAGATGAATTAATAAAAATAAAAAAAATAAAAAAGGTTAAAGAATAAGAAAAGGTAAAAGGACGAGGCCATGAAGTTTAGAATGTTATAGAAAGGTTAATGTTGAAACACGTACTTGATGATGTTGATGAATTAGAAAAGTATAAGAAACTGAGAGATGAATTCAATAGTAGATTTTCACTTTGATTTAATTTAGGTAATTGTAGTGGTTATCATAAATGTTTACGGTTGTAAGCTGTATGTTTTTTTATTTATTATTGTTATTGTTAGTGTTGTTGTACCGTTTTAATTTGGGTGTAATTTGTATGAGTTTAATAATATGATGTTTTTCTAATGCTATCTTAAATCATTATTAAGTGTTATTTTACTATTATTAATTATTACATAAGCTATAAATTTATGTGATAATATAATACAGTAATTTCATAGTCATATGCATAATGCTCAAGCACATGGTAAGAGATTTGTCTATGTCCAACTTACAAACCTTATCTTGCAATCCTAACCAAAATCCTATCTTTTGACTATTCATATCTTGTGTCTATCTTGTAAAAATCTTACCTTTTGACAAAATTTATCTTATCATTACATACCCTTATCAGAAATCATATCTTCTGAATAATATTGTTTTGTAACCACATATCCTTATTAAAAAATCCTATCTTTTGACTAACCTTATCCTACTTTTGTCTATAAAGCTCATAATATTATTCACAATAACATTACATTTATAAATATCAACCTTCAGTCTCAAATAATACTATTTGCTAGTCTCAAATAATACTATTTGCTAAACACCAATATGAACTTCGATTCTAACTCTTCAAGTTTTTCAAATATTCTAGCTCTTCTTCTTCAAGTTCAGTTGATGATATCCATGATCACATGGTCAGGATTTTATCAAGGAGAGTAGTTGATTACAAGTATTTTGTACAACAAGATGAACATAACGTCAAAGAAAGCGAAGGATAACTGAGAAATCATGAAGCAACTCATGATATTTAGTTGCAGATTACTTTAGTGACCAACTTATATACAATGAAACCAAGTTTTGAAGGAGGTTTCATATGGGTAGACTTCTTTTTCTTCACATCGTCAACACATCAAGTGCAACTAACCGCTACTTCCAACAACACCCAGATGCTACCATGCGTCTAGTGCTTCACCCAGATGCACAACGACCATACAGATGTTAGCTTATGGTTGTTCAGCTAATCAAGTAGATTAATATCCGAAGTTTGGTGCAAGTACTGCTAGAGAAATTCTTTGGAGAGTTTGTCGATGGAGTCATTGATCAATTTTCAACTGAGTACCTTTGTAAGCCACCATTAGAAGACATCCAACATCTCCTTAGAGAAGGGGTGGACTGAGGCTTTCCTGGCATGTTGGACAACATTGAATACATGCATTTGGTATGAACAAACTATAGCAGGATGGAAAGGAATGTATCAAGAATGATCAACATCAACGACGACATTAAAGAAAGAGGATGAGGAAAATGATTGAGATAGTGGGCAGTGATGCGGAGAAAAGAGAATGTGATGTGTCTAATGAAGAAAAGGATAGAGAAAGTGGTAAAGGATATACATCCTCCCCATTGTTCATGCTCTTAAGGGCTATCATAATTCCTCTACGTGTGAGAGTGAAGGATAACTCAAGTTATTAGAGCTTCCTTCCAGGTTTCAGAGGATCTTGGGATCGATTTTCACTATTCGCCCTATTGGCTCTCTAACACCAAAAAAAAAAAAGAAAAAAAAAAAAAAATTCTTCTACATGTAATACCATATTTTACTTCGTTTCATACATCAAATCAACATTTTTGGAACCAATTGGGCCACATACTAACCAAAAGGTGAAATTTATCTTTTTCATTACTCAAAAAAAGCTCACATTATGCTATATTGCTGCTCTACATATATAGTCCTATTCGGGCATAATGTGTAGGATTCAACTGAATTAAAGTGCAATCATTTGAGTTTTTTTATAGTTTTGTTGAAAAATACAAGGCGGAAGCTTGAACCAAGTCCTTGCTTCGCCAAAGCATCAAGAGTGTAGAGTCGTAGAGAAAGGTTGACAGACGTGACACTGCCTATTGCTTTGTGATGGTGATGGTGATCTCTGAAAACCGTCTAGAGGTATACAGGTTGCTAGTCGATCTTCTCATCTGACTGTGCAATAAACCAATTTGCCCTCCAAACAACAGAATGCAATAATAATCTTTCTGTCTTCCATCCTGATGACTGAAGCTGCCATACATAATCAGCAGGCTACATTAGTCAGGTAAACAAGCACAAAAAGGCGATTGCAAAAAGAAAGACTAATCACTAATATTTTGGCGTGACAGGGTTACAAGAGGATGTTAGGCACCATTTGAATAGGCTGAAAAATGTAAGGAAATTATCTGCCTCTATTATTTGATTCCCTGCCTCTATTATTTGATTCCCTAAAAGTGATTCAAGGAATCCAGGTTACAGACAATTAACTGGATAAAATAATACCTTCTTGATGAAATCCTCATAGTATTTGTCCATCCATGAAAAACTTTCAACATGCCCAGATGTGCTTTTATCCGAAAGATTGGCCATTACAAGTGCATGTATGTAGGACTGCAAGATGTCCGCCGGTGTTGAGTCTTTATGCAAACTGATACTGATTATCCGATTTTTCTCCAGCAGTAAATACTTGGCTAGAAAGATTAAAAAAGAAAAGAGGGATGGAAGTGTGGTGTTAGTTACAGCCTTAAAAGGTGTCTGCAACAGAATTGTTCATATCAGAAATTATATTGAAATACTCCGTGCATAGCTAACCTTTCTTACAATTTGATCCTGCAGAGCGAAAAAGGTCCATCCTGTGGTCAAACAATATTTATAACGAAAAGGCTATAATCAATAAATGCATGCAGCGGGATTGCAAGATACTTAATATATATATTAAGATCAGCAATTGAAGATGGACCATAGAATTGACTTGAAATTATAATGAGCTAAACACTCATTGGTGATTTTAAGATCATGAATAAAATAATTGTAGCAAGGAACTTGACCAAGAAAGTCCAACACAATGGTGAAATAGCTTATGATGCTGTATCATATTTCTCCCTCACTTTTCTTTTACAGTGGCAATCTTTTAAATGGAGCAGTACTCATCTCAGTGTAATGGTTTACTCTGTAATCTTGCTGCGCAGTATTTTATACATAAGATATAATCAGAGAACCTTTTCTTCATGGGTAGTTTCCACGAGAATGGGTCCTAGTTGAAAATGAACCCACCTTAGGTACCGCTCAAACCAACTTGCTCCAACTAAACAAAAAATAGATACTCCATCACAAAGGAATGCCATTTTTTTAGTAGACTGGGCCGACTGGCTGTCTATGGTAGGAAAAAGATGATAGGAACTTTAGCTATGTACTAGCAGCTTAACAAATTTAGAGATAGTCAAAGTAAAAATCAAGGCATTCTTTCAAAATGGTGGAAGTAATAGAATTTTTACAAAAATGAATTAAATTTCAATGTTCATAGCTTAACTTTTAAACTAAATGAATATATGATTACATTCCTGCATGATTAAGAGGAGACCTTCACGCTTAATTTCTGTGACTCTAAACATTTGACTTTAAAACTGAATGAAAATATGCTTACATTGCTGCATGACCGAGAGAAGAAACCTTCACGCCTAAGTTAATGTGACTGTGCAAACATTTGAACTTTTTGGAACTCCATGGATTCAACCACAAGGGTAAAACTTGCTCTTCCGTCGAGACCTTTTCAGCAGAAAGCACTGACAAGAATTACACACTAAATAAGGAAATTGTGCATGTACATCAGCATAAAGACCAAGACTAAACCCATGGCAATACCTTTAGCCACTGTCAAGTAACTTGAGGTTAATGAGAAAATAAGGTGCTACGAGGTTTTTACTTTACATATGACCAGCAAAGATAGAAAAGACATGCAGATTTACCTTGGCCAGTCTTCATGAAATGCTGCAGAAGAAGAGAAGTCCTTTCTCCATTTAATGCTTTCAAAGATAGACAACAGACAGCCTTATAGTTTGCTACATTGTAAAAGTAATTAAAGGTATTCAGGAAAGCATTTTCATAGATTAGAATATCAGCAGTCAAATCAAAGTACTTCCTGTTCAACAAGAAAGGATATATTCACGCTGTATAGGCCAATTGAGCCTCAATACCTCATTATGGGTAAGGGGGTCAAATTGGAAATGAAAATTGAAGGGACAAGGGGTGCCAAAAGGTATAGTTAATTAGTAGCTGATATGCAGGCAATACATAATAGAGCAAAAGAATAATTCAGCAAAGCTAAAGGTCCGATAAATCAGATTAGTGCACAAATTGCATCATAACTTGAACACAATGCCTATTTCAAAAATTCAAACTAAACATTCCTGTGCCAGCAACTAACCCTTGTAGGTTTATCTGACCGAGAAACTCAGCATCAGAAGATAAAGATAATGGGTAAAAACAAGTAAATATGGGGTTCAGATCCAAGCAACATAGTAATTAGGAAGTAGGAACTCACCGTACAAGTGAAACATAGTTAAAGACAAGAAGGAGAACCAAATTGCCAGAGAGTGTCCTCTAGTAACATGAGCCAGACACATTCCCAAAACCATTCCAGCCATTGTTGCCACTGTCTCTTGACTTCCTTCCTAATATAAATCATCAGGTACTCAGTTGACAATTGTAACACAATGGACAATTAGGATTTTAGGATGGAAATGCTGTGTCGGTACCTTTGCGGATATATCCGCTGCATTATTCTGGAGTGCAAAATGTTGAGTCAAAGCAGCTCTAGTAGCTCCACTAGCAACACCAGCTTGTTGTGCAAATTTGGAGAGAAATATGTTAATTAGAAATGAATAGTACAAAGATTTTTTTTATAATAAAAGGATAGGAACAATGCAGTTTAACGTGCTTATAAAAAACTTTTCCAAAGTTACAAACAGATTACATTGAGAATGGATCCACGAAATAAAAGCACTTCCTCCATTCCACTTTACCAGCAACAATTCAATATTTGCCACGATTCACATACTTCTGTTTGACCATCTTAAGTAATTGCTATGTAAGGCAAAATATAGTCAAGTTGGGTTCTTGTTAGATTCGTCTAGATGTATATTTTCATAATAACAGCTTTATATAATTTGTAATCATAATTAAAAGTGTTGATGGTGAAATTATGCATTGGCAAACGTGAAAGTCAAACTGTTGCTAGTAAAATAGAACGGGGAAAGTATTTGATAAGCAATATATCGGCGGGCCAGGGGTGGACATTATGGTAGAGGCATAAGAAATGAGCTCTCTCTCTCTCTCTCTCTCTCACACACACACACACACACACAAACTTAAAAAGTTACTTTTTGGAAACTGCATATCAAGACTATTTTAACAAGACCTCACATGATTATGTAATTCCTTACATGTTGGTGAATGGGCACATCATTTGAAAACTGAGGAAAAATCATTTTTCTTGGTCCAATAGCTTGTATGAGAAGATGGAGCAAAGATTAGAACTTACTGAATGATCGTGACAGACTTCCCAAGCAAAGAATGAACACAAATGCCGATGGGAATAAGGGAGAAATAAGATCCATTAGCATTCCTGAAACAACAAAGACATAACTGATGAGACAAACCATCTAAGGCTAGAATTACAAACAGTACCATGTCAGATCTGTTGATCATAGAGCCCCTCAATCTGACATCAAATCCCTTTAATTTTGATGCATTAGATCAGTTTTCGGTATTATAGATAAATTTGTGATAACAAAAGATAAGGCCTGCACTTTAAATGAAGATTAAATGCAAAAGGAAAGCTTTACTAGACCTTTTTGAACAAGCACAAATACATCAAACATTGAGTTCCACATGCTTCAGATTATGTGTAACAAAACCTTACTTCAAAATAATATGTACAGCCACATGATTTATACAAAGTATTATACTCTGTATATTTCCAGTGACAAAATTGTTGCGCACTAGATAACGGTAAGCTTCCAGCCCATATTTTAAAGAGATGAAAGTACATCATAAAGCTCATATGCAGTTGCAATATATAGAAACTTGCGCAAATCCATAAATGTCTTATGGATAGCAACTTAGCGTAATTAGAAAACCAAAAGGTTACTAAGATAAAATCTGACAAGAAGCGAAATTGATATGATTTTCAGATATCAAGTTTTCAGAAATGTAAACATTTTGGATACACCTTTCTTCTTTTTTTTTTTTTTTTTTTTTTTTTTTTTTTGGTTTGACCATACAAATCATCTATTGTTTCCTATTTTTTTTGGGACTCACTATCTCCTGTTACATCTACTTTTCCATTATAACAAAATACACTATGAATACCCTACTATATATCTCCAATCACATCCATGTTTTCATGAAAAAAACAATAGATAAGGCAATTACTAATACTCTCCTACGGCTTATAACGGTGGATTGACTAGTGTTCAGACAATATTGGGAAAGAGGGACTAAGGGAGTATACAAGTGACATGATTTGTGAAGACATAAGCTTAACAAAAATTTGCAAAAGCGACCAACCAAAGATTATAATACAATTTTAGATACTAAATCATTTCATTTTTTTCACAACCGCAAATTTGGAGACCGCTATTTCATATACACTGAACCTTTTGGCCTAACGTTAGAGCAAAGCTAGCACTAATGAAGAAGCTAGGAGCAAAAGGGTGAAAACAGAAAAAATATTGCTAAATGCTAACAAAAATAAATTTTCAATATTACAAAAACAAATAAATAAAATAAATCATAGAAAGAAGTTATGAGGATAAGCGCATTTGTAAGAAATTATAACCTAGAAAAATTTTCAATATGGCACCTGAGGACTGATTTCTCTGATGTAGCTAGTTTCACTTTCTAATGCACGGGAACCTATTTATAACTTTATAAGTATCTTGACATTTGCAGATACTCAATGACCTGAAAGTTGGAATCACTGCACGTATTTAATATTTTTTTATAAAAAACTCTCGATTACACATTGAAGTTACTTCATTTTAATGCACATATCATCAGTGGATTCTAATTAAGTTTTGATAAGAAAAAGACAACAAAGACAGGAGCTCCATTATGAATTGATCGTTATATATTCACATTTTACACTCAAACTAGGGTATCAAAGAGAGTTAAATAAGCTAACATAACACCAAATTAAAAAAGAGGGTGAGAAAAATACCAAGGTCATTCAATAAATCTGCAACCAAACGCCACATTTTTGCATTGCTATCTAAATTTGATCCCTAGCAAGACAAATGATACAACTATTATTGACTAATCAAGAGCTAATTTTACTCCCAACTATTTTCTGAGTTTTCAAATTAGTCAAAGGATGGTTATGCAAGGAATCAACATTTGGGGGAAGGACATATTAGTCATAGTCTATAAGTAGTAATTTGGGGAATAAGCTAGAGGTTTGTTAGGAGGGATTTCTATAGATAGGTCTCATTAGGAGGAAAGAGGATATGTTGAATATGGTGTGGTTTGTTATTGGGAGAGACTGAGCCTCTCGAAAGCTCATATTAGGAGAGAAGGAGAGAATCCACCTCTCGAAAGTGGAATTATCAATTGATTTACTGCAATCTCTTATTAATATAATAATCAATTTTCTTCTTAATTTCTGCCATTGTTAATGCTGAAGGCCATGTCAGTTCCTAGCAGGTTATAAATGTAGTTTGAGAGCTACATAATTTGTGCCATAAAAAAACATATGTAAATGTTAAGCATGAAAGGAGTTTTGCTGAGAATATCTTCTCTTATTATGTATTTTGTCAGCACAACTAAGGCCGAAAGACCAGTCAATTATTAATTCATGATCTCTTTTTTTGGTATGTTCTCTTGTTCTGCAAAACAGTTTCATTATTTCCACAAGGTTATTATCTATTGAATCTGGTCTTCTCTTACATGCAATACTTCAAAGCCATTAACTATAGTACTCCGTACATGGTAAATCTCTTAATTCAAATCATACTAGATTGTTTCCCCCTTGAGAACCGTCAATTTTGAAAGCAATAATAATTGACAAATTGGTAATAAAATACTGGTATACTCGTGTTTCTAAAAACAACAAAATTTGTATTGGAAAGCTAGTCTAAAATTGCCTGATAAAATGTGAAAAAGATGCCCCCAAGCATTCCTGTTAAATCCCTCAAGAACCACTGCAACACTTACGAAAGGATGAAAAGTTAGTATGCTCAGTAACTAATCTTACCTAACATGTTTAACATGGACCGAGCTTAATGGTATTCAATGAGAAGATCTAACCTGAAAAGTAGCCCCGATAACTGTGGCAGATTTCTCACCAACTCCAATAGCACTCAAAAGAGCCTGTCAATGTGTTTAAATAATCAAACACCATAAAATGGATACCTAAATCAAAGATGATAGAAGAGAAAAACTATCACTGAGCAATCATTTTCACAATTCTTACTTGAGTTGAAAGCATCATCCGTATATAAGTCGACAGGCCCTATGAACCAAAACAGCATAAGAATTCGTTACACTAAAATACTACGGTGTACTTCATATTAAAGAAGAACAATAGGTTGCTATAATTAAGTATTAACAATTTCATTCATCACCCATTATATCGACAAAAGTTCAGGCATACTGGGTAGAAAGTACAGCCAAATAGCAAACCAAATCACAAAATAGTGTATGATGTTAGCCATTCACATAAATAATGAGCCATCAGCAGAGTTACATGGTTAATCCAAGTTAGCTTCATAGCTCATAAACAAATTATAAATGTGATTATTGTACTTAAATCAATTCCTCATGTGTTGCGACAACATTTAAATCAAACAACAAGGAATTATATCGAATTGGGCATGTGGCAAAACGGAATATTCACTCGTAAATCGATCATTCTAAATTTCTAATCTAACAAGAACTCTTTCGTTGCCCATATGAGATACATCCACTACTGGATATGAATTCTTGCACACTTCAATCAAGAGCAAAAGTCTTAATTACAGAAAAATGGTTTAATTTAACACTTAGAAACGTACCATGTCAATAATCATACCTAAATCTAAAAAAGGTCAATCAAAGGTGCATAATTCTACACAATTCTTAAAAATTCCAATATAAATTAAAGGTCAATCAAATAGAGTATAACTCAAGGTCAATAAACTAGTAATAATTCTAAAAAAGCAAGAAAATAACTCTTACCTGTAAGGAATCCCATATTTGAAATGGTAAATAATCCGGAGTCACACTACTAGGAAACCCCTGTAAATAAAAGAAAAAGAAACACCCATCAAAATTATCCTTCAAAATAAAAACTTTTAATATCCTAAAAATTTAACACATTGTCCCAACCCATCACAGTATTTACAAAATATTACTCGTATAGTCGTATGTTAGTTATTCATAGCTACCCGTCAATAGAAAAGGTGACAACTTTTGCCGAACATTAATAACGTGACAATTAATTCCGGAGATATACACAATCTAAATCAGGAGATAAAAGAAAGAGAGAAAATTACCTCAGGTACAAAGGCACTGAGAATTTATCTTCTCACTAACTTAAAGCGGCTGTCAAATCTATAAAAACAGGAGAATAAAATGAATAAAAAGTGGGATTTTCAGAAAAATAGAGAATTTGAGGAAAAAGAAAGAGAATATACCTTTGGATTGAGATAATTGGGGTGGAAGAAATAGTGGCAGTAATTGAGAGTTTAGTTGGGGAAGAACCTGCCCATTCTTCTACCACTATTTGCTCAGGATTTGAGTTTTCTCCTCCCATTTTTTAATTTCTAGTTCATCCAATTTGTTAGACTTTGAGATCGGTTGTGCAATTTGAGTGTGAGTTTTGTCAATTTCTGGGAGTGTAAAAGTCAACCTAAACCTGGGAATGGTGGAACTTTGGGTTGGTTGTAGATTTGGGCGTGGGCGTGGGCGTGGGCGTGGGCGTGGGCGTGGGTTTGTGATTGTTGTGAGTTTGTGAATTGTGATTGTTGTGACTTCGTGAATTGTGATTGTGACACTTGACCATATTACAAATTATTTTTTAAAAGTTATAATTCTATTATTAAAGGTGATGAATTTTTTTTTTTTTTTTACGTGAAGAAAAGGAAAGGGTTTCATTAATACTCCTTCCGTTTCATAATACTTGGGACGTTGGAGTAGACACGTAGTTTAAGAAAATTATAAGTGAGTTCATTTAAAACATTTGTTTATTATATAAAGGATTCTCTTTTATATTTTTATATTGTAAAAAAACAAAAAATGGGGGAGGTTTGGGTAGTGAAGAGAGAGAAAATGTAAGATTTAATTGTATTTTGGGGTTTGTGGTCTCAAAGAGAGTATAGAAAAATATTTTTTATTAGTTGTCTCATTCCATAATTAGTAACATGTCAAGTATTTTTGGACGGACGAAAATGGTAACCGTGTCAATTATTATGGGACTGATGAAGTAAGATATAGCCAAACGGTACTTACAATCAATTGCTAAAAAATCTAAAATTCCAACACAAGTACATAAACCTTTAGAGTTAATTACATCAAAGTTTTCATTGACAATAGCCTTAATAAAAACCTTCATCTGAAGCAATGCAATATGTGAGTTCGCTCTAATTCAGCAAGACGTGTGCTGATGCATAGTCGTTTGGGTGAAAATACTTCCATGGTCCTTTAGATTCTTAGAAAGACTATGAAACCCTGAATCTTCTTTCTTTACCATGTGAAAAAACAAAGATAATAAACACAATAGAAAAATCACCTTCCGAAGGATGGGATCCATGTAATGAAAGCAATTAAAAAGTTTTTTGGGTTTACCACTGGTAAGAATACCGATGGAAGCTCCTACAAATATTAACAATTGAGACCAGAAAGAGAGAATTGAAATGGAAAAGGAGGAGAAAAAAGGGAGAAGAATGAAGGAAAATCTTCAACAAAAATGAAAAACCCTAGCTATGGAGTCTAGGAAAACCTTCCTGTTTCAGCTATTTTAGAGCTAGTAGGCCGACTGCTTTGTGGCTGAGTTGGAGCCGATTGCCGCCTACTAGCTTTGAAGAACGAAGCCTGGGTGTCGGTTTGTTCAAGAAGCATAAGGGCCATTACTCCACCTAGCATTTGCGAATCGTTTCAAAAGCTGAGTGTTTAGTGGGCGACGGTTATGATCATGTAAGTCTTGTTTAGTGGGCGACGGTTATGATCATGTTCTGATGTCCACAGACGGCACCAAAATGTTTCGGGGTTTTCTGATGTCCTGCGGGAGAGTTACAATTCCGGGACTGGTATCCTTGCGCCTGTACCTGCAAAACAACGGAGACTCCTTGTGGTGGGAGCTCCGCCTCCAACGGTCAAGTTAGTACTTGTTTGAGGAGTGATAAATGCGGAAAGTAAAGGTGGGATATCTGGTTCCTCTAGGGGAGGAGTGATCAATGTGTTTTGGTTTTCTCTATGTTATACGACACATGCCTTGGTTTATATACCCTTGGTATTGTGCCTTGTCACTTGAAGAGCCGCCTCCTTGTTATGATCACATGGGACTTTGCCACCTAGTTGGTCTAAGTGACGTGTGGCTAGCAATGTGCTTCTCACGTAATGATATGAAGTAGTCAGCGCTTGATTCCATGTTTACCTACGTTGTATACATATACAAGGTGGTATTAGGCGGCCTAACTTTGCATACCTTCTTTTTTTTAATTTTTTTTTTTGTAAAATCATAATAATGATTTAATAATTATACCAGCCTACAAGCTTGACCATCCGACTCCCAACATTTGTTCGTATGACGCATGCAGTACTTGGCCGCCTGGCCGGATGCTCGGAGGCTGGTCTTCTACCGGTTATACCCATTGAGTGTCATGCTAGGCGCATGTAACTTTAATCAGGGTTGGTTAGACCTGGCCGACTGCTTATATTGCCGCCTGGTCTATTAATTTAGCATGGGCAAGAACTATATCGGCTGTACCCTGTGAGTGTTAGCACACTTTTGTGAGGGTGAGTGCCGCCTGTCTGACTCTCATGGTTAGATTTTGAATACCTCATGGAGGTATGGTGGAGACTGTCTTGAAAATCAGACGTAGAGGCCGACTCTGATAGTCGGTCATTCTTCTTCTGCTCCAACAACATTCGAGCATCAGAGAATGTTCTCTTTGACTCGTCCGGTTGAACATAACGGATGGGCTTTCTCTTCCCTTGTGAAGGGAAATGATACTTCGTTTAGTCGATCACTGGCGACTGCCTTACCCTAGGCTTTGGCTAGGGGGTCGCCACACGATCCTTAACAAGTCTAGTTCTCCCGGGGTGGGAGGACGTTCTGGCCGACTGTTCCTTTGCGGGAACAGGCGTTCTCTTTTTGATTAGCTCCTGGATTTCTCCCTCCCTTGAAACCTCTCATGAAAGACATGAGTTCGTTCCTGGTAACAGGAGCAGACCCCTCGATCGCCTGTTGATGCTCAGGCGGTGGGACGGGTACGTCAAGCTCTAAGGGACCCGTCGGGGGTCGTGTGAGTCTCGACATCGATTTCATTGTCGGTGTCCTGGTCCGACTGAACCAGGGGGTCGTCCATGGGACGCTTGTCACTTAGAATCGGTACAGACTGTGATGCCATCTCGAAAGTACTCTCCCCACAGACGGCGCCAAAATGTTTCGGGGTTTTCTGATGTCCTGCGGGAGAGTTACAATTCCGCGACTGGTATCCTTGCGCCTGTACCTGCAAAACAACGGAGACTCCTTGTGGTGGGAGCTCCGCCTCCAACGGTCAAGTTAGTACTTGTTTGAGGAGTGATAAATGCGGAAAGTAAAGGTGGGAGATCTGGTTCCTCTAGGGGAGGAGTGATCAATGTGTTTTGGTTTTCTCTAGGTGAGAGTCATTCTGCTGAATCCCCTTTAATGAGGATTAATTAAGTATTTATAGTCTTGAGAAGCGTGCCAATTTTAGGTTTAGGTTAACCAGGGCAAATTGGGCTTCTCTCGGACTTTGGGCCTTGGTGGCCATTTTGCCTATTTGGCATATGGGAGGCCACGTGGCGTGGCCTGATTAGTCCATGTTGGACCTCTTAGAGTGACAAATGGCGGACGCTGATTGGCCCACGTGGTGGACACGTGGCAGGTCCGGATTGGTCCATTTGTCATGGGTAATTTTTAACCTAAACACCTCCCAAGGAAAACCTAGAGGGAACTTTATCTCTCTCTAAACAAAAATTAGAGAGGAGAATGGAGAAGGTGATGGATATTTAGTTGATTAGAGTTTATCTCCGTATTTTAACTTTTGATTGTTTATGAAGCTATTATTGGATTTTTTTTTTTATCAAAAACTACCCGTTAAATATACAATTTTGAATTTAGATTACTTAGAATCTATAACATATTGGACTCCCTTGAAAGAAATAGTTTCTTTCTCTGTTTTGGCGAGCGACCCATTGATTCTTAATCGGATTTTCTGCCTAAGGGACATGGCTACTCCTGGTCCAACGACCGAGGAGATAACTAGACAGTGCGAAAAACTTGCTCTTGATGATGAATCGAGAGATGCAATTGATTTAGGGTCTACTGATGCTGATGGGTAATATTCTGATGGAGAGATCATACAATTTTGAAGCATTTAAGCAAACAGTGACCAATATTTGGGCACCTGCCCATGGATTGGCGATTCGAAATCTGAGCCCTTTTTGCAATCCAATTTTTCCATTGGAGGCATAAGGAGAAGGTGTTAGATGGCAGACCTTGGTGTTTTGACAATATGTTGATTCTTCTAAAGGAGATTGAAGGGGATGAACAACCAAAAGATGTGAAATTAACTCACTCTCCGTTCTGGGTAAGGATTAAACCTTCCTTTCAATTGCGGATAGGATGCCTATCTGACAGCCCTAGTGAGGGGGATGGGTGAGATCATTGAGATCGAGAAGGATGTCCTTGGAATTGGCAAATCCGTAGGGTAAAGGTGTTGCTTGATACCTCGATTCCACTACTGCGCTTTCAAAAAATCATTGACGACAAGGGGAAGGAGACGAGGATTGATTTCACTTATGAGCGGTTGCCGTATTTTTGTATTGATTGTGGAGTTATAGGGCATTTGGAGAGGGACTGCTAAACCGTGACGGAGGAGGAGAAGCAAAACAAACTGGGATGGGGCACCTCTCTGAAGGCAACTCCCCAAAAAGGGAGGTCAAAAGAAGTGGAATAGATGGAGAATATTGTGAGCAGGAAGAAGATTTTGTTTGTGACAAAGGATTGTAATGAAGAGAAGGAGGATGGAAATAAGGAGGCGAAGGAAGATAAAGGCATTTTGCTTTTGGAGAATGAGACAACACAAAGCGACAAGGCTGACTCTGTTGCAAGATTTAATGTGCAGGATAGGAGTGCTGGGGACCAGATTCGAATTGCATCCAATAAAAATCTCCATACTGAACAATCATGTATGACACCCGTGGAAACAGAACCTCAATCTTCAATGTTTGTGTTTAGAGCAGAGACAGAAGGAAGAAGAGGACTACTAAGACTTGGAAGAAGCTTGCTAGGGCAAGACAGTATGGAAGATGATCAAACAAGAGTTGTGTTGAAATGGACTCTAGAAACTGAAGACATGGAGGCAGAAGGATACGAAGTTGGAAAACGCAACAAGAGTAATTCCTTAGAACCTTACAATGTATCGGCGGAGGTTGGGGATGTCCAACCCCGTCGGGATCAATGAATCTCTTATGTTGGAATTGCCGAGGGATGGGTAACCCTTGAGCAGTTCGTCAACTCAGTAGATGAAGTAATAAAGATGCCCCCGACATTATTTTCTTGTCGGAAACTATGATAAATAAAAATGAAGTGGAGAATTTAAAATACAAGTTTGGGTGTTCAAATGCCTTTGGGGTAGCTAGTAGGGGTAAAGCGGGAGGCTTGTGTCTTTATTGGAAAGAAGGGGTTGATTTTAATCTTGCGTCATTCTCTCAAAACCATATATGTGGGGATGTGATGCAAGACGGGATGGTGGTTTGGCGCTTTGTGGGGATTTATGAGCGGCCGAAAGAGGAGGAAAGACACAAGACTTAGGCTCTCTTAAATTTTCTTTGCGGAGAGAGTGAGGTGCCTATGCTCTTTGGTGGAGATTTCAATGAAATCTTAAGATATGAAGAGAAGGAGGGGGGTACGAACAGTGTTAAAAGAGAGATGGAAGGGTTTAAAGAGGTCGTTGATACTTGCTGCTTACGTGACCTTGGCTACGAAGGGCAATGGTACACGTGGGAGAAGGGCAATTCAGTCAAAACTATGATTAGGGAGAGACTTGATCTCTTCTTAGCAACTCCTTCCTGGCTCGATCTTTAATTTTGTAATACCCCGTATTTTTGAAACGTATTTCTAATTAATTAATTAATTAATATTTTCTAAAAAGGGTATCTTAGTAATTTATTTTACTATTTGAATTTTGGAGCCAAAATGATATTTGAATTTTGGCGCCAAATACATTTTAAAACTCAATAATTATTTTAGATTTTGGATAGGATTTATTATCCATTTAATTTATTTTAAAAACCAGATTATTTATATATTTCGGATATTTTAATTAAAGAAAAAACTATATTTTATTATTTAATTGATAAGGTCCGAAAATTACTAACTATTGACTAAGATTTTTGGATTTTCCTAGTGTGGAAAATCTGATTTTCTAGGTTAATTTATTTAGTGAATAATTGGTATCTTTTTAATTAATTATTTTATACAATAAATATTATTTACACAATTATTTTTAATTCCTTAAATCTAGAAAAATAACTCCCTAAAATATACTAATAGGATCCAAAAATTTGAGCTATGGAAGCTCAATATTTTCGGCCCTCATGGTCAAATTTTGGGTGATTAATTTTGAAAAATTGTTTTTTTAATTATCTCCTTAAAATCTCTTATTTTCCTTAATTTTATTTCTCCATCTCCTAAATATTTGATCATCTTATTTTCCTACCTTATATCTTCCTTGATTATTCCCCAAGTAATCTCTTTTTCCATATTATTTTTCATGACAACACACTTTCCTAAATTCTATTATTCTTAATCACCTTAATATCAAAACTTTCCATATTTCTTTCATTCTTTTCTCCAAGTAATTCCTTAATTCTTTTTGCCATAATTCTTGCATGAGCTAGCCTATAAATACCCTCTCATACCTCTCATATTCTTCACACCAAAAACTCAATTCTCTTCTTCTCTTTTACTCTTCTTTTCCCTCAACCTTTTCCTGCTTTTCTTCTCCTCTTTTATAAAAGAAAATCAATCCGTATATCTTTGGATCCAATTTTCGGGCACTTCTGTTCAGTTTTGGGGTTTTTCTTTTTCACAGAAAATTGTTTCTCTTGAAAAATCCTTGAGGTTAGACTCAAGAATCACCCAATTCGAAATTATATCAAAGGAGTTATGAAATCTGCAAGTTCTGCCTATTCTTTCCAACGCAAATTCAATTCTCTTTAATCCTCTACCTTTATTTTCTTCATGGTTAGTTTTCTAAAATATAAATACCTATTTCAAAGTTATAATTTTATATTAAAGTATTATTTTTAAAAGAGTTTTATAGTCCATGCACATTGTATATGAGTTTATGTCTAAAGATGTTGTGATAACCTTATGGTTATGTTAATTGCAAGGTGTATTCGTGATTGAAGTTTAAAAGTGCGAAGTGTTGATTGATATTCGGAATCAAGGTAAGTTTAGGTGGCTAGATACCTTCGAAAGTGATTGGTTTGAATAACATGTTTTATATGATTTTATTGGTGATTGAATTAAATTGATTTGAATCAAGATTTATGAAATAAAGTATGTTTGGAGGTATTGATTTGAATAAATGTATTTTTAAAGGATTGATATTAATATCATGTTTTGAATGGTTTGAAATTATTTATTATGTTTAAAGGAATTTGGTTCTAAAAAAAAAGTATGCTGGATTGTTTTAAAGAGTTTTTAAAAAGGTTTTTCAAAGGAAGAGTTATTGATTTTGAAAAGTTATTTATATGAGATTTAATTCTCAAGTATTTATTAAAAGTGTGATTTTGAAAATACGTTGAATTAAATAAAAAGGAGTTTTGAGTTAACCTATTATAAAGGTTGATTTTTTTCAAAGAGGAATTTTATTGAATTATTTATTAAAGCTTTACAAGCATGTTGTTAGTAACCCCACTATGTGGATTTGGTTGATAAGACTTTGGACTTTGTATGACCGAGTCTTTCCTCAAGAATAGCCTTGCAATATAAGGAGACTAGCTTGGGGGGTGTGCACACTTGGGTGAGGAATTGGTTTTATTGAATTGATTATTGAAATATTGAATTATTGGAATTGGTTTTATAAATCGGTTTATCGAATTACTGAATTATTGAGAATTGGTTTTGAATCATGAGTTTTGGAATTCATTGGATTAATTATTGGAATTGGTTTTAAAAGCATGTTTGCAAATAAATTGAATTTACTTATCTTGCACTTATCGTACTTAGCATATTTTGTTAATCCGTATTTCTTATTTGTTTTGGTTCGCCCTGTTTACCGTAATGGTAAGCAGTATTGACTAATTTCAGGTGGAGTCTAGATTTGAGCATATGGGAGTCCTGGGAATGTCCTTCACCTAGATTAGGAATGTTGGTCTTTGTCTAATTATGAGTACTCATGATGATGGTTTCTATTTATATTATTATTAATAAAAGAAAGTTGAGTTTCTGCTGCAAGTTTTATTATTGAGTTAAGTATTTTGAGTAGCCTGGCGTAATCACGTGGCGGTAATACGCCTAAGTCTATCTCTACGGTATAATTATACGTATTATACTAGTATTTATGTAGAGGGAGATTTGGGGGTGTTACAAATTTACCCAAGAGCTTTTGTGGAGCATTTGGTCTGAGTCAAGTCTGAACATGCTACTATGCTTCTTCGCCACAAAGCTGTAATAAAAAAGAAGAAAAAAAGAAGAAGACGGGTAGTGACTCAGATTCGAGACAGGATGGATGTTGGATGAGAATTGTAAGCTGACGGTTAAAAAAAGCGTGGGACATGGCGGATGAAAGGCCTATTTTTGAGAAGCTAGTTGCGGTGGGTCGGGGTTTGGTAGAGTGGAGTGGAAAAAGCCTCCACAATTTGGGTGAGAAAATTGATAAAATCGAGCAGAAACTCCAAGCAGCTCAAAGAAAACCAATCTCGAAGCAGAGCTATGAAGAATGTGTGATGCTCGAAGGTAAACTGGAAGAGCTTTGTGAGAGGTAGGAGGCATATTGGTTTATTCGCTCTAGAGTTTCCGAGGTGCGAGATGGAGACCGGAACACGAAATATTTTCACCATAAAGCCTCACGACGGAAGAAGAAAAATCGTATTGCTGGCCTTTATGACAATGCAGGTGATTGGAAGACCAATGAAGAGGATCTTGAGGGCATAATTTTTTACTATTATGAAGGTCTTTTCACCGCAAGTTCTGTGTCCCACTCGGATTTGCAAGAAGTTCTTTCTTTGGTGGAGCCGTGCATTGATGAGCATATAAACAATAATCTGTTTCAGCCTTTCACCAAGGACGAGGTGTACGAAGCACTCAAACAAATGCATCCCTGCAAAGCTCCAGGGCCGGGCGGAATGCATGCTATTTTCTATCAAAGATTTGGCATATTGTGGGGGATGACATTTTTAATTTCGTTAGTAATATTTTATATGGCATCACTTCTCCTAGTTGTGTAAATATGACTAATATTGTTCTCATCCCAAAAGTTCAATCCCCCACTTCTATTACAGAGTACCGGCCAATAGCTCTACGCATGCGATTTATAAGTTGGTGTCGAAAGCTTTGGTTATTAGACTTAAAATGTTCTTCCTGATATTGTGTCGGAAAAAAAAGTGTTTTTGTCCCAGGGAGGCTTATCACAGATAATGCTCTTGTTTCCCTAGAGATTTTCCACGCCATGGAAAAATGGAATAAAAGCAGGAAAGGGTATTGTTTCTATGAAACTTGATATATGAGCAAAGCTTATGACAGAGTAGAATGGGATTTCTTGCAAAAGCTATTACTCACGATATGTTTTGATGGTAGGTGGGTCAATCTGATTATGAGTTGTGTATCAATGGTTTCCTATTCTTTTGTGGTGAATGGTGAAGTGTGTGGTAATGTGGTCCCGACTAGGAGCCTCAGGCAGGGAGATCCCTTCTCCTCGTATTTGTTTATCTTGGTAGCAGATTTTCTAGAATGATTCAGAAGAAGGTTCAGGAAAGAGTGCTCCATGTTGCCAGAGCTTGCAGAATTAGGCGGAAATTTCTCACCTTTTATTTGCAGAAGACAGTCTCCTTTTCACAAGAGCCACCCGACAGAATGCTCAAACATTGTTGATATCCTCAACCAGTATGAAGCAGTTTTCGGACAGAAAATTAACTATGATAAGTCGAAAGTCTCTTTTAGTACAGGAGTACGTAGGTGTGGAAAGAAGGGAGGAGCTTATGATGATTTTGAACATGCGACAAGTTGACAGGCACGACAAATATTTGGGGATCCCAACTCTGGCAGGGAGATCGAAGAAGACGATTTTTAGGGCTCTCTTAGATAGGATATGGAAGAAATTCAAGGGTGTAAGGAAAAGCTCCTTTCACGAGCCAGCAAAGAAATTCTTCTAAAGTCAGTAATTCAAGCAATTTCTACCCATCTCATGGGGGTTTACAAGCCCCCGACATCCTTCATTGCTAGCTTGCACTCGGCCATGGCTCGGTTTTGGTGGGGACAAATTGATAATAAGAGGAAGGTTCATTGGAAGAGATGGGAGTACATGTGCACGCCGAAATGTTTTGGTGGGATGGGTTTAGGGACCTCGAAATGTTTAATTTGGCCCTGCTCGGAAGACAAGGGTGGCGCATTCTACGACATCCTAGCTCACTCTTGGGTAAGGTTCTCAAAACTAAATATTTTCCTAACTGCTCTTTCCTTGATGCTTCATTGAGCCAAAATTGTAATTACTCATGGAGAAGTATCTTAAGTGCAAAAGAGCTTATCAAGAGTGGAACCTTATAGAGGGTGGGAAACAGTTCAAAGATAAGTATTTGGAGCGATCTGTGGGTGGTGGATGATACTTTAAAATTTTTTTTAAAAAAAAATCAGCCACTATCCCCACATCAGCTACCACTCCCGCCCAACCCCTACCCCCGCCGACGCCGCCCCTCCCCCTGCCATCGACGATCCTCCCCTTCCGCCTAAACCACTACAAAACCATTCGAAACCCACTCCCCTAAAAACCCGAAACCCCAGCCCCACCCCTGGAAAACCCGGATCGGCCCTCCCCCACCCTCGAAAACTCTAGTGGCTAGATTTTCAAGGATGGGGGAGAGCCAATCGGGATTTTTCAGGTGGGGTTTTTTAGGGCTTTCGGGTTTTTCGGGGCTGGTGAGGTTCAGGGTGGCCGGGGTTGTTTTGAGGGTTAGGGAAAGGGAGGGTGTGGATCTAGGCTTTTGGGGAGGGGAAATAGCAAGGGTGGGAAGCTGGCACTAGTACATAATTGAGTTTATGTAACACGTTTTAGTAACACTTTTTGAAATGAAAAATTATTAGATTTATAAGTAACACTTTGGTAACATTTTTTTAGAATGTAACACTCAATGTAACACTTTTATCATAAGTAACATTATAAAGTAACACTTTTGAAATACGTAACATTTTATGGTAACACTAAACTTCTTTTTTTTTTTTTTTTTTTTTTTTTTTTTTTTTTTTTGTGGAAAAATATGGTAATACTAAGTCACTAACCTATTTCTATATCACCCCTAGTAACAAATGAGATTTTTGTCCTTTCTTTTTCTTTTTTCTCTGTTTTGGTTTCAGTTTTCCCTTTTTAAATGTCTTCTTCTCTCTCCTCTAAGGTGAGGCAAAACAAGATGCGAAGGAAGAGGATGGAGTAGCTGGAGGACCCGCGTCACAGTAAATAGCACCGGCGAGATGGACCATCAAAAGAGCAGCGTCAACTGCAGAAAACACGCCACTTTTAACAATAAAAAGTTGTGAGTTTTCTTTGATATTTGATTTCGCATTGTCAATATTTTCAATCTAGGGTTTTTTTGGTGCTTATTCAATGCAAGGGGTAAAATTTTAGGGTTTTTAAAGATTAAGTAATTTTGATTATTGATTAGTGTTTTGTTATTCATTCTTATTTCCGCTATTACTTGAATTTCACCCTTTTTCTTCGAATTTTCTTCTTTCTATTACAATTTTGTGAATTGTTGTTCAATTCTTGGGTATATGATGGTTTTGATGAAAATTGTTGTTTTAAATAGGCATTTGATTGAGTTAATCAATTCCAAATTGTGGTAATTTATTTCTCTTATACGTTTATTTTTTATCTAAGGCGAAACTTCTTGGGTTTTTATTGTTTCGTCAGTGTGGTGGCCATAGCAATGGGCCTGGTGATCGAGGTAGAGATCTCGCATTTCGAGTAGAAATCAACCAACATCTTAAGGGAATTGTTATAGGTTTTTAAAAAAGGTTCGTCAATGGCGTACATAACCATGGGTGGAGCAGAGTTGTCCGCATTTGAGGTAGAAATGAACCAACCTTTTAGTCTCATTATCAGTTCTTTTTAATCAACCAAGGTTTTCTTCAATAGCTCACCTCCAACTCCTCTGATTTATTTCAGTACCTTTATCTTTGATATTTAAAGATTTATTTTATTGAAACCTGAATTTCAATCATATTATATTGATTTATTCTTTCTAATTATACGAAGTATGATTTGTTGTTTATTCTGATCAATAAATTTTGAAAGTCATTCATCACACCCCCCCCCCCCAATGTGGGTGATCTTGATTTTGAATTAGTGAGAATTTTGGGAGACAATTGGTCAAAGTTTTAATTAAAATTATTAGATAAATATGGTTGGACATATTGTTGGGTTCAAATTCAATTTTAGATTTTTTTTTTTACTGAAGCTGATTTTGGTTGGATACAAGTAGTGAAGTTGGCCATGACAACTGTAATGTTAGACTGTTTTGATGCCATTCGTGTAGAATTCTCTGATCTAAGTGCAATTTCTTTTTTAGAATATAATTAGAACAAGCTAAGTCAAGTGAAACTGTTTTCAAGTGAAAATGTTTCCTAGTGAAGAGGTCTTTAAGGGGAATTGAGATTAATCATCTGAATGCATTAGTACATCTCATAGGATGCTCTTTGAGAGGTGACAGAACACTAATATATCTTCCACCACATAGACTTTTGAAAAATGTCATAGATATTGGGAGTGACCTACTAAAAAGCCAAAGACAAACAAGTTACATATGCTAGATATCATAGAAATAAATAGCAGTTATCTCATGAAATTTGTAAAACCACAAAAAGAAACTTGAAAATAGATAACATCAGGAGAGTGTAGCTGAATAAGCTCAGCGATAGTTTGCATCCTCTTATGCACCTCTAAGTTTTCTCTGAACCACACATTGTACGTAAGGATCTTTATCACACTTGAATTTCAGAATTTTTAGCAATTTCCTTGGAACTGAACTGCTTGTTTTTTCCTTTCCAAGCCATTTTCAGAATCCATTAAGCAAGATACAATAAATCCCAAAATGAATTATTTCTATGAAGGACTTGAATTATAAGAACTATAGACAGTCTGAATCTTACAACAATGAATAGGAACAGCAAATAAGTGACTGGTAAATAAAATAACTTTAGAATAAAAGACAGCAAAATTTAACACTTTTAAATGAATCAATAATGTCCATGGGAGTACTTGGTAATCTGAATTGTGTTGTTTCAGAATTAGATTAAAAAAAAAATTGATCGTGGACATTAAAAATTTTAAAGAAGAAATTTAAATGAGTTTCAAAGCATCCTACAAAATTCACACTAACCTTCAATTGGGTGTTACTTGAGGTTAATTATGTACTAGTGTCTTTTCTTTTTAGTTTACATTTGATTTTTCTATATATCGTTCTCTTTTGTATTCTCAGATTTTGTGATGTGAGTGCCCTGTGCTTTTTAGTCGATTAGAGGTTCTAAACATATCAGCAAACCGTTTGAGTGATGCTTGTGGAATTTACCTGTCCACCATATTGTATAACTGCAAAGGTGAAAATTTTCTTTTTTTATATGTTCTGATTTGGTTTCAGTTATTCCATGAAATACTCAAATCAATTCTCTTGGTCTTACTATGTAGGACTTTATAGTCTGAACTCTGAATATTGAACAATGTTCGATCAAGTCGAGAACAATTCAAATAGTTGCTAGTACTGCGTCATCTATCATGCTCAAGGGATTGACAACTCAATATATAGTCTGCAGCAGTTTCAAGGTACACTGCATTCTTCTCTCTGTGATTATTGACTATAAGCCTGGTAAATTGTAAATTTAACATCTCATAATGAACTTTAGACTAGGACTTGGTTCTAATACTCTCCCTTGTTTCTGGTGTGTATTTATAAGTGAAGTTATGCTCGCCCATGACAATGACCTAGTTGTATGTCTAAGTATGCTATTCAACATTCAATTTGATGACAGTTGTTAGCACAGCACACATGTCAGTTATCATTGGCATATCTTTTTAATTGTTTCATAAGTCATTAAGTAGCTTGCATATGAAAACATATACCTCAAGAACCACTCATGAAGTCTACACTTCTAGTGAACAAGTGTAGCAAGTATCATCTCAGTCTGTTTCTATTGAAGGCACAAACAGTACCACAAGTTTATTTTTAAGAAGAGATTTTTTTTTCTTCGTGTTATTCAGATCCAAACTTTAGAATGATCAGAGGAAAAGGTTGTTATTAGCTGTAATATTGTCTATTCTTCCAACTTATAAGCTGTAGTATTAAGCTGTTTCCTTATAGCTGAATTAATGTAGAGAGAAGTAAATTCTTGTCCACTTCTTCATAGTAAGTATATGTCCTTAGGTTTTGATGCTTGCTTGATGCTACTGCTGCTGGTGTTGCCTGTTGCTGTTGGTCGGCTTATGTGCTGCTGATGTTCAGCTTCCGAGTTGTTGTTGTTCTGTTTCCGAGCTACCGATGCTCTGTTTTCGAGCTGCTATTGTTTTGCACATTGTAATTTTTTATTTATTTGTTGTAATTGTAATATTACAAGCATTTATTAATAAAATTATCTATGTTTTATATATGTATATATAATGGTTTGTCTATCAATATTACTTTTTTTTTTTTTTATCTTTTCTGGGCATAAAGGGCACCAGTTCAAGGGAAGAACTTGTGCCCTTTATTGACATTAAGGGCACCATTTTGGCCCTTGAACCGGTGGATAAAACCTCTGTCATGGGCAACCCCCAAAAAGGCATCGGTTCAAAACTGAAGCCCTAAGCCGGTTTTGAACTAGTGCCCATTACACTTTCTACTAGTGAATAATAATAAATGTTACCAATAATTTAACAAGGTGCTACCTTACTTTGCAAAAAGTGATACATAATGTCCAATATAGTGATACTATATATCAAAAGATGATTGAAAAGTGTTACCTAATAATCAACAAGGTGTTATATTAGTTCGTAAAAGTGCTACACAATGTCAGATAGTGTAACTATATGATTAAAAGTGTTACTAAAGATACATAAGTGTTACGTAAGAAATAAAAAGTAACACTTTAAAAATGATACTTATACTATTAAAAAGTGTCACATAAGAGGGTTTATAGTAACACTTTTAAAAGTGTTACCATACGCTACCCAAAGTGTTACATAAGACCTTAGGTAACATGGGCGGATGTATCACCCACTAAAGTGTTACCTATTGTCTATAATACTACTTTTACCACTTTATGTAATACTTTTTGGGTGTTACTTAAGGTTAGTTATGTACTAGTGTGGGAACGGCAGGCGGCGCCGCTGAAAGCGGGGGAGGGGGTTTGGTTCTTGCGCAACAATGTGTGAGTTTGGGGGAAGTTGGGGATCTTGGGTGTGGGTGGGACTAACAGGGTGGTGGTCACCGGCAAGGGGGAGGCCTGGCGCCGCCGGGATGAGGTGGTCTGGGCGCCGGCGAGGGGACAAGGGACGCTGGGGTAGTGGCAGTGGTGGCTGGGGTGTGGGTTTTTTTTCTTTTTTTAATAAAGTTTTTTTTAAAAAAAAAAACTTTAAAGTTTTTTTAACAATTAATTAAGTAATTAAAAGAGAGCCAATAAAAAAGATGCCACGTGGCATACTAAACCCTTAATGACTAACGGAGTTAATGTCCGTTAGTTATTAAGGGCATATGGTAAATTATCAAAGTACTCAAGAATATATGGTGTATTTAGAAAGTTTCATGAGTATATAGTGAATTAACAAAGTATTTAGGGGTATTTAGTGAAAAAAACCGTATTTCAAAAGGTTGTAATTTACAAATTTGGTATTTTAAATGGCTTTATTTGACAAATTTCCATGGAATCAATTTCAGTATATGATTTATTTCAATAATATGTGTTGCGATTTAACATTCTGACTTAACAAATTTAATCAATAACTTAACGCATCACCCGGCAAAAAACTAGTTTATCTAAAACAGTTTGAAACTAATCTCTCATACAGTAATTTTTACCAGTGACTAATCCTTAGTTGAAACTTGAAAGTAGGTAGCCCCCGACACAAAGTTGGGTCACTAATTAGATGATTACAAGGTCTTAAGAAAATATATACTTTTTTCTTTTCTGAAAAAAAAAATACTTAATTGTCATAGTAATTGGTGAAAAGTGGCAAATTTTAGCCGATTGCAAAAACTTCATCAAAGTAATTTCTTCTTTATCTACTTTATCCAGCTTTAAGCTTTGGCTTTTTGACTTAATAATAGACAGATTTCATCACTTGTTTCTTAAACGATTTTCGTAAGATAATAATAATTAATCACATCACCTTAGCATTACTCTACAAAATATCCAATTTATGCGACTTTATTAATCTTCATATATAGTGAGGAGAATATATTTCCTTTTTTTTTTAAGTTAAACATTTGGTAATGAATTTCAATTATTAATATTTATTTTATTTTAATTAATCTAAATTTATTACTCTGTATTATAATTATCAGAGCATTTTATGTGTGGCTAGCCACACCGTGTGACCGAATGACACACACCAAAACACTAACCGAGTAACCCCTGATCAAGTAACTCTTGACGACCGAGTAATCCCAACCACACGGTATGACAAGCCACATATGAAACTTTGTCTACTCCCTCCGTTTCAATTTACTTGCAACGTTTTGACTTTTTGCATTATTCATACATCTCACTTTGACCATCTTTTTTAGCTATTATATGAAAGCTAATGTAATCATTTAAGATATTGTTATGTCTGTTTTAATGTATAGTTTCTTAATATAAACTTTTTATAACTTTTATGTTGAGAATATGTCCAGCTCATCGATCCTATTGTTTGTCCAGCTTAGTGATCCTGTCCTATTCTTATTATTTATCTTCATTAGTTAGTTTTGTGTTTCTTCTCCTTGTAATATTATATATACTGTAGTTTTTGCTTCTTTTGAAGCTTGATGAGCAATAATAGAAATTACATTTTCCCACCAAATTTCCTTCTCTTTTCTTCCTGTTTCTCTCTCTAGTTTTCTGGCCGCAAATCTCTTCATTTTATAAATATATAATAAAGGATATTGACAGTTAAATATATGCATCGACAAGCGTGTTTAGTCAAAATGTAGCAAGTAAACTGGAATAAAAGAAGTATAATCATTATTATCCAGTTGAATCTAAAAAAAATAAAATACATAACAGCGTTTAACATAAAATAAGTGAAAATAAAATGCAGATCTACACGAGAACAAAAGGATTGATTGATGGAGTATTGACTACGGAGTATCCGATCCTTTTAGATACGGATGGACCATGCCCTACAGAATTAAACAAAAGAGAGATAAGCCGTGCAAAGAAGAGTAGCAAATGTGAAGATGATCAAATCTGAAAGGTCTTTAAACTTTGTCTCTCTCCCTCAACCACGACAAAATAAAAATGTATAACTACAGCTCATGTGGGATCAGAAAATGTAGCAAAAACTTTAGACAAGCAAAAATTAAAGTGACCTGAAAATTTAATTAAAAAAAAAAGTGGGAGATTCCCATACAAATGATATAAAGATGAAGAGGAGAGGATGCTAATCATCATCATCATAACGCCAGCTTCTTATATTTGGCCATTTATACAAACTTAAGCAGAAATATCAACTTTTTCTTCTTCTTCTTCTTCTTCTTGACAGGCTTAAAGCCCATCCCTTTTGTGGTGGGTTTTATGACAGGGCATATAATCCCGTCACAAACCTTACAACCAAAATCACAAATCCACTAGTCCACTAGTACATAATATAACTTAATTTCAATAAGCCCAAAAATAGGATAGCTTTTCTGAAATTTCTTTGGAAAAATTGTTAAAAGTAATTCTAATTTTGGTGATTCATTCAAAATAATTCCAACTATGAATTATTTTAAATAATTCGAATTTTGGGGGCTTTTACTGGACCTAAGTAACCGGTAATCTATAAAAGAGGTAAAATTTGTTTTTTGGGTTTAAGATACATGTGTCACTACGTAATTGGTTGAAAAAATAATAATAAAACAAAAAAAAAAAAAAAAAAAACCCAGCCCCTCGCCCACGACCACGGTATCACCACCCACTACCACCATTTTCTCAGCTCCGCTGCCATCCCCTCCACCCGCCGGCAGCGCAGCCCCCACCCTCGTCTACCGAAATCCCCCTCCCCACAACCTACCCGCCGAAATCGGTCCCCCTTTTCATTTTCCCACTACCACCATTTTATCATTTTCCCATTTTTTCCTTTCGTCACTTTTCCTATTTTAATTTCCATTTCGTCGATTTTTGTTATTTTTCTTTGTAATTTTTCGCCATTGTTGGACCTTAAATCGACCTTCAATATCAAATTCTAGCTCATATATTCGTCTAATCAGGTATATAATTTCACACATTAATCTCTATTTTTTATTTCATACTTTTCAATATGAATTTTTGCTACTTTACAACTTCAATTTGATAATTGTTAGATTGTTCATTTTTTTTGAAATAATCGTCATGAAATTCGAGTTTTGTTTGCTTGAATTTGAAAGTTTTTTTCTTAATTGATGTAACCTTTTTTCCGCATTTTTCCTGCAATTTTAGGTTAAAGTGCTATGAGAATTTGCTAGATTATACTTTGTTGGTGGTCTATATTGATTTGTTATTTGAATCATATCACTACTCGAAATGTTTAGGGGTAAGGTTGTGTATTGAAGTATATTGTTGAGATTATACTTTCTCCTGTTTTTGTACTACTGCTCTCATAAAGTTTAATTGAAGTATATTGGTTGAGATGTCTAATTCAATTATTTGTAGTAAAGTGGCTGATTCTTTCTCCTGCTTTTGTACTACTAGCTCTGCATGTTTAATTGAAGTAGTTTTCTCTCATGTTTGTCTTACTATAGCCCTGTTTTTGTATTGTAGTTAGTAGTACTGTCAAAACGGTTTTACAGTTCGGTTCCGGTTCGGTTTGAAATCGGTTCGGTTTGAAATCGGGTCGGTTTAAAATCGGTTCAAATGTCTTACGGGTCGGTTCCAGTTCGGTTTAAATAATTATCGGTTCGATTCGGTTTCGGTTTATTCTTGAACGGTTTAAATCCGGTTCGGGTTGTAAACGGTTCGGGTAGTAAACGGTTCGGTGCAGACGGGTTGCGGTTTGTTAACGGTTCGGTGTAAACGGTTTTTATCCCGATTTAAATTCGGTTCGGGTTGTAAACGGTTCGGTGTAGACGGGTTGCGGTTTGTTAACAATTCGGTGTAAACGGTTTTTATCCAGGTTCAAACAGTTTCGGGTTAGAAACGGTTCGGTTCTTTTTTGATTCAGTTTTATTTTAGTTCGGTTTACTAAATTACGGTTCGGGTCTGTTTTTGATTTCAAAAAATCGGTTTTTTATCGAGTCGTTTGGATTCGGGCAATTAAACAGTTTTGGTTTGAAATTTTATACTACTTTCTAACCTTTTGCTGGTTAACAAGTTTTATATCAAGCCGAGACTTCATCACTTCATATTGAGGTATCATATTATATGCAAATTCTCATTAATTTTATAAATACATATCATGTTATGTTTCAAGTTTAGCCATACTGATCTTACTAGTTTATTACGAAGTAGATTATAAAAGTTTAGTGCATTAATGTATTATTGTTTTACTATCAGATTATTATCTGCTTCTTATTTGATCATTTAGTTAATAGTGTCATAATCATGATTTGATGAGTTGTTGTAAGTGGTTTGTAAACAGTTCGATTTATAAGTGATTCGGTTCATAAACAGTTCGGTTTATAAGCGGTTCGGTTTAGAAACGGTTCGGTTTATAAACGGTTCGGTGCAAACGGTTTGCAGTTTGTTAACGGTTCGGTGTAAACGGTTTTTATGCCAGTTCAAACGGTTTCGGGTTAGAAAATTTCGGTTCATTTTCGGTTCGGTTCTTAAACGGTTTAACGTTACTCGGATCGATTCGGTTTCGGGTTTACTAAAATGCGGTTCGGGTCAGTTTTCGGTTTCAAAAAGTCGGTTTTTAATCGGTTCGGTTCTCATTTGGAACGGTTTGAATCAGTTGGGTTCAGTTTTTGACAGTACTAGTAGTTAGTGTACATTACAGTAAATATGTTTGCCATTAGATCTTGTTAAAACTATTTATTTTCGATTCAAAACAAGGGATGATAAATGAGTTAACATTAGACTCATAATATTAAGTTTAACTTGAGCTTGAAAATTGTAGCAAGCTACTGTTCTATATGTCAGAGAACTATCCTATGACTAGGATTTGGATAATATTTTGAAGTAGTCTTATTTGTTAAAATGGACCTTATCACTAATCTTCTGGCAAATGATACCTTATGGGCTAGACCAAGTAATGACACTTTTTATAGTTTATTTTTGAATTATCTTCACACATATTTGTCTTGTATTTTTCTTTTCAGAGTGAGTTTATTTTATTTCTGCCTTTCCTCTCCTTTTCATATTTCCTCCTTATATTAAATACAGAATATATTTTACTTTTTGAAATTATACAATGGATAAAAAAAATGAGATGAGAATGGATGCACTTGAATGATAGATTTAGTAAAGCATATGCAGATGGAGTTTCGGGGTTTCTAGAGTATGCCTTTTCCAAAGCCAAAGGTTGTCATCTTATTGCATGCCCGTGTAATAAATGAAAAAATGCTTCCCATTATGATAGGAAGACAGTGAGTAATCATTTGGTTATATATGGGATGGATAAGTGTTACACAATTTGGTATTTTCACGGGGAAGGTACGAAATATGTGGGCTGTTTTACGGGTGCGAAATATGTGAAAGTTTTTTGTCTTTTCCTACTGTGTTGTGTGTTTTCATGCTGGTATTTTGTGCTCTAATGTATAAACTCTTAGCTAATATTTAAAGTTTGAACGTGTCTAGGAAAAGTTTGAAAGTGAAGATATGGCACAAGAACGTACCTCTACAATTAACCATATGAAGGAGCTTTGGAGGAAATGGCGGCGTCAAATGTTTCAAATTCATGTAAACAATAGGTCTATTGGAGAGGTAATAAAGAGTGCCAAAATATGGATAAATATGATTGAGAATGGCTTGTGAGAGTTCACTACCACACTGATAACTACAAGGCATGCATGTGTTACAACAAATTACTTTCTACTTTGCCTTTTTCTGCATTTTTAATGATCTGATTTTAATGCTTGCATCTAAAGGTGGGCAACGTGTCGTGCCGGGCCGGGCCGTGCCGTGCCTGGCGGGCCACGGTCTCTGGCGTGCCGGGCCGTGCCATGCCACGTGCCTGAAGAAGCGTACTGTGCCGTGCCACCTAAAATCGCAGGCCAGCCCACGCACGGCCCACGTGCCACCACCGTGCTGCATTGCTTTTTTTTTTAATTAATGTTTATACTTTATAGTTTATACTATTATTTTTCTAAATAAGTTTAATATTTATGTTTTATTATTTATTATATTTAATATTTATATTTAGTTTGTACTATTATTTTATAGTTTAATGTTTATAATTTATTATTTTTATTCTTGTATTATAAATTTTTATAATTTTTTTTTTGTTATATTAATTTACAAATTATAACTTAACGGGAAAAAAAGGCAAATTGGACTTTGGATGTGAATAATGCATACTTCATATTATTTATTACTTGAAAAAATTGTACAATGATAATAATAATGATAAAAATCGTACAAGGATATTAAACAAAAATTGGATAGTGATAAAAATCGTACAATAACAATATTGATAATGATAAAAATCGTACAATATACAAAAATTGTCTATTCTTCTTCTTCTTCTTCTTCTTCTTCTTCTTCTTCTTCTTCTTCGACTTCAAGGTCATCGGCTAGTTGAATAGATTGGGAACTAGCCGAACCCGAACGGTCGGAAGTGGAGGTTCCTTCATCGTTGTCGTTGTCGTCGTAAGAACGGTCTTGTGAGCGATTTTCAGCATCCAACCAATCTTTGAAACACACGCACATTTCAAGTGTTTCGGGTTTTAGACTTGTTCTTCTATCGTCTAAAACCCTCCCGGAGGGCGCTGAAAACTCGTTCGGAGGCAATGGAGGAGACTTGGATACTAAGAATGTCCCGTGCCATTGCCGCCAAAGTTGGATGCTTCGAGCTTTGTTGTTTCCACCATGCAAGGAGGTCGAGGCTGTTTATCTCATCGTCGTCTATGCCCTTGGTGATGTCGTAACTCAGGTACATTTGCAACTCCGAGACATCGCTTTGCGTTCTCCTTATTGATGAATTACCTGAAAACCTTGAAATCAAGTTAGTAACTTGTGAAAATACATGCTTGGCCTTTTTACTTACGTTTTTGGATGGTTGGGAAGGGCCAGAGCGAGGAACGGTGCCATATTTGGTTTCATAAACTCTATATAAAGCAAAATATTGATCCTTCGTATTACTCTTATAGGTTTCTATATTATCATCATAAGCATGCATTGAAAATAAATGTCAACTAACATAAATGTATTTTCATACTTTTGCCTAGAATCTAATATGGAAGCAAAAATATAAATTAAAAGAATTTTAGTATAATATTTACGCCACTTTGTTTCCATTGCTGGAAGATATTGATCATAATCACTTTGGTTGCAATGATCAGCGAAAAGCTCAGCGAGTAAACATGCATTTGAAAGAAAGTTTTGAGCACAGGGATTATAAATATAAGAAGAAAAAATGTCATGTTATATAATAATTGTAAAAATTGCATGTATCTTTCACATTTATCCCAATCATCCTCATATATAGCATTGTTTAAAAATTTTCCGTTGTAAAAAATTGTTAAAAGAGTCTTATATTCAATTGCCTTGGTTAACATGTCATAGGTGGAATTCCACCTACCACCTAGTTGGACAATCGGTTTTGATTTTTATTGCTCTTATCTTTTGTTGTCTTATAAAACTTTTCCATTCTTGGTATCTCATGTTTGAGCTATTAATAGACATAATAGCTTCTCTAATTTTGTTATATTATGGACCAATTGCTCTAATTCCATCTTATACACATAAGTTAAGAACATGACAAACACATCTACTATGAAGTGCGTCACCATCTAATATCACATCGGTTAAATTTTGTTTCACATAATTAGCAGTATATGTCATTGAGGTTGCATTGTCAAATGTCATAGACATGATTTTTTCTCTAAGGTTGTATTCATTTATAGCTTCCATTAAATGGTGAGCAATGTTACTACCGGTGTGGGGGTATTCCAACATTTTGAAATGGATTATTCGTTTTTGTAACAACCATTGTTCATCTACCCAATGGCAAGTCACACATAAATAGTGATATTTATAATCACTATTGTTTAGGGTAAAAAAAAAACCCTGTCCACGTGGCCCTATAGCATGCTGACACGTGTCAGTCTCAGAGAGGTCCTAAGGGAACTAATCCTCTACTGACACATGGCGCTTTAACCCTAGAAGGGGAACTGATCCCCTTCCACTATGAATAGAGGAAAATCCTCATTTATTACACATTCATAAATATCCACACAAAAACCGAGCAATATTAATTGCAGAATTCTCTCTGAATCAGAGAGAAAAACCTTTATATTCCGCACTTTTATACATCCGGAAACGTTCTAACTTGATCGTCGGAGGCGGAACTCCACCCAACTGGAGTTTTCGAGGTTTTGCAGGTACAGACGGTCGACGCACATTCTTGGAATTGTAACTCTCCCGAGGGACTCCAAAAACCCCGAAACATTTGGCGCCGTCTGTGGGGAGAGTACTTCCGAGATGGCATCCGAATCTGTACCGCCTGTTGAGGGAAAACAGCCTATGGCCGAGATTGAGGTCCACACGGACCAAGATAGTGGTGACGACTTCGAAATCGACACCTATGTGGCCCCAGACGGGTCATTCAGGACTAGACACACCCGTTCTAAGGAAATAAGGGAACGGGGCGAAAACAAAGCTGGCCCTAGCAGCCTAATCGTCAAGCCGGCTGGGCGATCCTGGGCGGCGGAGGGTGGTGCCCCCGTAACTAGAGACGAGCTCATGAAATTCATGACGAGTTTCAAAGGGGATATCAAGGACATAATAAAAAAGTCAACTGGCACCAACAAGGGTCAGTCGGCCAATAAGCCTTCTTCCTCTGGGAAGAAGCATATGAAAGATCGTGTGCCTACTCCTCACCCTAAACCAAAAGGGGCGGATGGGCCCAACCTATCTAGACTTCGTTTCCCTGAATCAGGGCAAAGGAAGGCCATCCAGCAAGTTCAGCCGGATGGGTCAAAAAAGACTTACTCAGATGCCCGGATGTTCATCCAGGAGAAGAGAAATCAACAATTGTCTAAGTCGGCCTCAACGTCGACTTACCTAGACAGTTTCCAGAACACTTCAATGAAGTATTCGGAAACAAAACGAGAGAGTCAGTCACGTGGCATGTCTGCACGTACTGGCCCTCAGATTATCCAGTCGGCTCCGTATATGCCCCAACAGCCATACATGTCGTATGGATCGCCATACATGCAGCCGGCCCTGTTTGGGGGTCAAGCGGCACAACAGGTCCAGCCCATGGAATGGCAGCTCCGGCTGCTAAACCTTGGGGAACAGCCGTCGGCGTTCTCCAGGGAGATAACCGAGGAGGCTCAGCCGGCCAAGGTTAAGAACGTGGTTGTTGGTACCTATGATGGTACCACAAACCCGGAAGACCACCTAATGGCTTACACCAACCTCATGTACTTACAAGGGTTGGATGATGCCGCCTGGTGCCGATGCTTCCCGGCAACATTGAAGGGCATAACCCAACGATGGTTTTGCAATCTGCTAGCCGAATGCATCAACAACTTCAAGACGCTAGCATACCTGTTCGCGTCCAACTTCTCCATAAACATCCCTGCCAAAAAGACAAGTCTCGACTTGGGGGCTATTCAGCAGGGAGATAAGGAAGGACTAAGGTCCTATGTCAGGCGGTTCAATCTGATGAGAATTCAGATCCAAGGACTGTTTGACGAAGTTGCCTATACAGACTTCTTCAAGGGTCTGAAGGACGGGTTGACCTTTAAGTTCGACCTGGTCAGAAAGAGGGTTGCTACCCTCCAAGAGGCATTGATGAAAGCCGAAGCCTACATATAGTCGATGGAGCTCGTGCCATCAAGCACTCGTCGGACCCTAAAAAGTCCGACAGAAAAGAGAGCCGGTATGCTCAGCCGGCTAAAAAAGAAGAGAGCAAGAAAAGAATAGAAGTCTGGGTGGCGGACCATTCTGGTCAGCCGTCCCAGAAGAAAAAGAGAGAGTTGAAGCCGTACGTCCCCAAGTACAAGTTCAACAAGGACTGCTCCTCCATCCTCATGGACATAAAAGACTGGTTGACCATTGAAAAACCGGCAGCAGTGAAAAGTCCGATCAAAAGTCGGGACAAGAGCAAGTACTGTCACTTCCATGAGGATATAGGCCATGACACTAATGGCTATTATAGCCTCAGGCGGCTACTGGACCGTCTGGCTAATGAGGGGGCTTTGAAGTCCTATATGCCGAAGTCTAAGGGTAACCTCAAAACAAACAATGGACAACCATCCAAGAAGCCGGCTATGAGCTCTGACACTGATGAAGAGCAGATCTTTACCATAGCAGGCTCTTCGCGGGAGGGGGTCCCACCATCTGGGGTACCAAGGATAACATCAAGAAGTTGGAAAACTTAGTGGATGAGGGCCAGGCGTCGAAAGACACCTTCCCTGAGGTCCTCATCTCTGAGAAAGATCGAGGCAAGGTCAGCCGGCCTCATGATGACCCTATTGTCATCGAATGCAAGGTTGCCAACCAACGAGTGGATCGGATCCTTATTGATACCGGGAGCTCGTCTGACCTTATAAGCATGCACAAGGCCTCTCACCCCTTAGTTGGCTTTAGGGGAGGGGTAGTGCATCCGGTGGGGAGGATTGACCTACCCATCCGGCTAGGAGAAAAGGGGGAGGGACGACACATTGTCGTCAAGTTCTTGGTGGTCGAGGAATTGACCGCCTATAATCTGATTTTGGAACGGAGAACAGAAGACGGCAATGGAGTGTTATCTCTCAGACGTCAAGCCTATGTAGCCGCAACCGGCCAAGGCGAGGAACCCAGACCTTGATGACTTCAAGGAAGCCGCGCCAACTCCCAAAGCAGCCGGCAAAAAGAGGAAGGCGAACCACCTGGTGGCCGTAAAAAAAGAGAAGCAATAGCAATCACTGATCGGGGAGCGGTCAGATGATCTCCATCCCCAGCCAGCTAGTGAAAATATTGACATTGTTCTAGATGACAGCTGTCCGGAACGAACCGTTAAAGTGGGGACGGTTGCTTTTGCCAAGTTGGGTGCAGATTTGCACCAACTGCTGAAAGAATTCAAAGACATTTTTTCCTTTGAAGTGGAAGAGATGCCAGGCGTCAGCCTGGATCTTACTGTCCACAAACTCGCCGTGGATCCCAAAAAGAAGTCGGTTAGGTAAAAAGAAAGGAACCACGGCGAGGAAAGATCTCAGGCTGTAGCCGCCGAGGTCAAGAAGCTGCTAGATGCCAGGTTCATTCGCCAATGTTACTACCCGGATTGGGTAGCAAACGTTGTCCTTGTAAAAAAGCCGAATGGCTCCTGGCGGATGTGTGTTGATTACACAGATCTGAACAAGGCATGTCCGAAGGATAGTTATCCACTTCCAAAGAATGGCAGTCTGGTCGACTCTACAGCCAGTCATGCCTTGATGAGCTTCATGGACGCCTATTCAGGCTTCCATCAGATACCCTTGTGGAAAAACGATCAAGAGAAGATGGCATTCGTCACTCATCAAGGGTTATTCTGTTATACGGTGATGACGTTTGGGCTGAAAAATGCACCTGCTATCTTTCAGCGGATGATTAATATGGTCTTCATTAATCAAATTGGGAGGAATGTAGAGGCGTACATTGATGACATGATAGTCAAATATAAGCTCCAGACGGATCACCTTGCTAACCTTCGAGAAACCTTCACCACCCTCAGGCGGCATAAGGTCATGCTTAATCCCAAAAAGTGTGTCTTTGGTGTTGAGTCTGGGAAGTTTCTCGGATTTTTGATTGATCAAAGGGGGATAGAGACCAACCCGGAAAAGGTACAGGCGGTAATTGACATGAAGTCACCCCGCACTGTCAAGGAAGTCCAAAAGCTTACCTGTTGTTTGGCGGCATTGAGAAGATTCCTCAGCCGGTCAGGCAACAAATGCCTCTACTTCTTCCAGTCAATAAAAAAGAAGACTAGATTCGAATGGGGGGAAAATGCTGAGGCGACATTCCAGAAATTGAAAGAGCATCTTCACTCATTGCCACGGCTGGTCAGCCCTCTAGCAGGAGAGGTTCTCTATATGTATTTGGTCGTCTCAGAGCATGCCCTCAGTGCCGTTCTCCTAGCTGAGAGAGACGACATCCAGCTCCCGGTCTATTTCATTAGCCATGTTCTTCGAAATGCTGAGCTGCGGTACCCCTTGGTTGAAAATTTTGGCCTCGCCCTGTTCATGGCTGTTAAGAAGTTGAAACCATACTTCTTGGCACATCTGGTGGTGGTCTACACAGACCAACCCCTCAAGCGGCCAATGACAACCTTGGAGTCATTCGGCAGAATGCTCAAGTGGGCTATTGAAATGCAAAGTCTGGAAATCACCTTCGAACCAAGAAAGGCAGTGACGGGTCAGGCGTTCGCCGACTTCACTGTGGAAATGACAAGGCCGGCTCAGCCGAACAATGTTGATCAGGTCTAGAAGGTATATGTAGACGGGAGCTCTACTATGAACGGTTGTGGTGCAGACGTAATTTGCAAGTCTCCGGAAGGGGACAAATATGAATATGCACTACGGTTCAAGTTCCAAGCCTCTAATAATGAGGCGGAATATGAGGCCCTGCTTGCCGGTATCCGCATGTGTAAGGCGGCAGGGGCAAGGAAAGTTGACGCCTGTTAGCCAATACCATGGTGACTACGAGGCCACCCATCCGGCTATGATCAAATATCTGCAGGCGGTCAAAGATGAGGCCGGGACACTTGACGAATTTCATCTAAGTCAAGTGCCCAAGTCAGAAAATAATTAGGCGGATGCACTGTCTAAGTTGGCATCATCCGCCACTTGTGATGCGCCCCAGGTCAGTCTTTTGGGAAGTCATGGAAAAAAGAAGCATTGAACATGATCCCATTGGAGTTCTTGACCAAAGCTCTACCTAGATTGATTCCATCCAGGCCTACTTGGTAGACGACACTTTGCCGGACGCCCCTTCAGAAGCGGCTGCGTTGAAAAAGCGAGCCTCAAGTTTTGAGATCTACAAGGGGAAACTCTTCAGGAAGGGTTACCTCCAACCACTGCTTAAATGTGTTACCCCTGAAAGGAGGAAAGAGGTTCTAGAGGATCTGCACTCGGGCTTTTGTGCATCACATATAGGTGGCAGAATTCTAGCAAAAGGGGCCAGGCGGCAAGGCTAATTTTGGCCAACTCTCGAGGCAGACGCCATGGAAATGGTGAAGAAGTGTGATAAGTGTCAGAGATTTGGCCGGCTCATACACTGTCCGGCTATTGATTTGACGGCTATCTACAACCCGGTTCCATTTGCAAAATGGGGCATGGACATCATGGGTCCATATACACCTACTACAAGCGAACAGAGGTATATCTTGGTGGTTGTAGATTACTTCACCAAATGGGTTGAGGTAGAGGCGGTCAAGGGCATTAAGACAAAGGATGTCATCTCTTTTATCTGGAGAAACATCATCACCCGGTTTGGGGTACCTATGTCTATGGTCTTTGACAATGGCCCTCAGTTTGAAACGCCTACCCTCAAGAGCTGGTTGGGAGATCAAGGGATCTCACATTGTTTTGCATCAGTCGGCCGTCCCCAAGCAAACGGCCAAGTTGAAACATTCAACAAGCTCATCTCAGACGGCATTAAGAAGAAAATTGAAAGGGCTGGCGGTCTATGGGCAGATGAGTTACCTCATGTCCTATGGGCCATCAGAACAATTGAAAAAGGGGCAACCGGTGAAACCCCGTTTCTCATGACATACGGCACTGAAGTCGTCCTGCCAATTGAACTTTATGAGCCAACGCTTCGAATCATGCTCTATGTTGAAGAGGCAAATTGGGAGGCCATGCGTCTAGCATTGGATGCACTCCCGAAGCGCAGGGACAATGCCGCCTTGTGTCATGAGATATACCGTCTGAGAATGACTAGGGCCTACAATAAAAGGGTACACAAACAGCCTTTAAAAGTGGGGGATTTTGTGTTACGAAAAATGGAGGCAACCGGTAGGGCTAATGAGCAAGGAAAGTTAACCCCTAATTGGGAAGGCCTCTACCGGATCTTTGAAGAAGTTAGAGGCGACACCTACCGCCTGGAAACTCCAGACGGCATGCAGCAAGCCAGAACCTGTAACGTTGATAACTTGAAAAAGTACTACTTCTAAGGACTTGTAAATTTTTGTAAATAGAGTATATTAATGAAAGAATGCTTTATTTCCATTGTCTTTTGTACAAAGTCCCATCTTTGCAATGCACAACCGGGCAATCGTCTGCTCTAAACTGAGTAGACGTTGGCTACGTATCAGACTTAGCTATTCATAAGGCTAATAGCCGGATATATTTTAAACCGCCTGCTCCAACATGAGCAAGTAACCGGCGACGCCCATTTGGGTGAATTCGTCGAAGAGAGCATCTCCCATTTAGGTGGTACATTGTTCTATAAATCATAACTCAACCGGCTTTAACCGACTGTCTAGGTTAAAGATAACTCATGGCCGTTTGAATGATCAATTGAAACCAAGATACAATCGGCCGTTGCTTCAAAGCAACGCAGACGGTAAGTTAAATTTTGGTCGAATGTAGCCGGTCTTTGCTCAAAAGCATCACAGTCGGTTACAAACTCGAATTACGCAAGGTCAAAACCTTAGCATTTAATCCATAACTTGGTTATGATACATTCGTTCGGCCTATGGCCGCCTGCTTATCAGCAAACGGCAATGACGGATACCCAAAGGGTAATCCGCAGCCAGTTAAAAGAATAATCTAGGTTGGCCCTAGCCGGCACCGTCTGCTAATCCCACTTAGAATAATTCTACTTCTTAAACAACGGTCAATGGCCGCCTATGTGTTTGTCCGGATGCTTGTATGGACGGCTGCCTGCTTAGAGTTGAATAATATTAAGCAAACAACCGTCTAAGGGCAGGTAGAGCCAATGCATCCGGCATACCACACGTATCGAATCAAATTGCAAAAAGAAAGATTTGTACGAGGAAAAACTACAAAAATTAAAGCAAATAATATCAAAGGCAAAACCGACTCAGTCGGCAAATATATTAAAAATAAGATTTTTAGCCGAACTTAGAAAGAGATACATCTTAAAATACACGGCTCGCAGGCTGGAAGAAGAAAGAAAGAAGGAAACAAATTAAGCTACTGTTGCTGATGCTGCGACGGCTAGCCCTGGCCGGAAGGAGGAGCCTATTGAGTTTGCTGGGCTTGAGCTTCGTTAGCCCCACCCGGCATTTGATCTTCTGTCTGATCCTCTTCCTCCTCGGCAATGCCGGCCCATTCTTCAAAGGGAGCCGGCTTCTCAGTTCCGAGAACCTGGGCATCGAACACCTCGGTGGCGTATCTGTACCTCAGGTCAAAGAAAGCCCAGTCGCTGTCCGGATGGGTCATAGTCCAGGCCATCTTCATGCGCTCTTCACAGTCGCGCTCTTTCTCGGCAATCAACCGGTTCTGTTCAGCCTCCAGCTTCCCCTTGTGGTCCGCCTGGGTCTGGGCCAGCTCATTCTTCAGCCGGTTGACCTCAGCCCGCAGCTAAGTGTTCTCCTTGTCAGCATCCCCCAAGGCTTTGACATCAGCTTGGAGGTTTTTGACTTGGAGTTCAAAGTCGGCTGCCTTCTTGTTAGCCGTATCAGCAGCAGCCGTGAGCTCCTTGATTAGCTCCTCCTGTTTCATCTCCAGGCTTTTAGTTTGGATTTCATATATTAGGGTGTTATATTGAGTAACATCAATAAGTTCGGCTGCTCTTCTCTAGGCATCCCTTACCTCCTCTTGCTTTTTCCGCAAGGGGACCTTCATTCCGTCTACCCTCAACATCACCTGCAAAGTCAGCCGGAAAGGGGGTTAGTTTTCAATTACGCTACAATCGGCAAATGAATAAAATTGCATAAAAGCACCCAACCGATGAATTACCTCTGCGAGCAGTGAGTTGATGCGGTCTATGTTGACCTGGTTTATACCCGGTACTGCCTCCTTCCCGGATCGGGTAAGGGTCCTCAGCATTCTCTTGGCGTAATTTTAGAGATCCGGCCAACGAGAAGAGGCATCTGCATCAATAGATTTATCGGTTAAGTACTGAGCATATGCGACACCTATATTCTGTCGGCTGCCTGAAGAATCCCCTGATTTGGTAGCTTGGGACTTGACTCGCATAGGCCCAAGCGGCCAGGGGGGATCAAAGGTGAGAGCAGTACCTTGATTTTCAGGCTGAGGGATCACTCCACCCCCGGCCGCATTGGAGCCGGATGCTACAGCAAGCACCCGGCTTGAGGGGATTTCAGGCTCCCTCGTCCTAATCTCAGCCGGCCCTGATCCTAAGCCAAGATCTTTCAGGCTTTTGCCTGCTGAAGTAGGCCTCTCAGGCGCAGGCGGCCTTCCTGTAAAGGCGGGGGCAGGCTGGGAGGGCTCCTCTCCCGGTCTCTTCACCATCTGCCTAAGGGAACGAGGAACATTCTTGCTCCCCGTCTGAAAAGGAAAACAGCACAGCCGGTTAATATCAAAAGTTAACTCCAAACCATGCAAACGGTAAAAGAGCTTAGCCGGCGCTTACCCCATCATCTTTAGCCGCCAGTTGGGCCCTCTTTTTCTCTAATTGATCCTTCTGTATCTCAGCAGCAGACTTAGCCGGTGTCTTTTCAGGAGGCACCATCTCTAATCATTTCTCTGCAAGGAAGAAAAATCAAAAGGTTAATATCCATTCAAGCATGATACAGACGACATAAAGTGCCGGTTAGCAATCAACATACGTCTGCTAAACATCGTGCTAAGGCCACAGGCGGAAAGGAACGCCTCGTCCTTCAGCTAGTCCAGATGAGGGACCCAATTTTTAGGGACAATGACTTTTATCCCATCATCCAAAGGCAAGGTGGTCTTTTTGAAAAGACCCGTCTCCATTATTTGATCCCAAGCTTCTTCCGGTAATTTAGGAAGGGCACACTTCATTCCGAGGAGAGACGGGTGTGTGTTGTAACGACGCAGCCGATGGTTTAGTTGTAGCGAGGGGGAAGAAATCATGTAAAACTTGCTCTTCCAGCTGCTCCACTTAGACGGCTTGTCAAGCGTCATCATAAATTCCGGGTGCATGGTCAATGTATTCCACACATTCCAGCCGCCTGGGGCACGGCTAAGGTAGTGCATATGTGCAAACGCCTTCCAGCTGGGCGTTATTTCTTGCATCTCGTAGGCGACGATAATCCTAGTATATTCACCCAAGAGTTGGGTGTTAGCTGTCAGACGCCAAGGTCGTAACCCCTTAGAATGGCCTTTATTGTATTATAGAGGGGGAACCGGAGGCCGTCTTTGAACGCCGCCTCATAGCAGCCAAAATAATCATTGGCATGGTCAAGGTCGTCGTCCCAGACGACGGATTCCTCAACAGGCGGTACAACAATCTCCCATCCCTTCCCAACCGGGCGCTTTTCCAAAAATGCGGGAAGGGTGGCATTTAGAGTGACCACATCCCGGGCGGACATGTGCGCCTCTATTGGTTTGTTGATAGAGGGCCACTTATATGCCTCCTCATCCTCTTGAGGGGCATCTGGTTCCATAGTTGACTCAGTAGAGTCTGATTGCTGGACGGTCTCTTCGCCGTCTGTACTCTCGGATTCATCCAAGATATCATTTCCGGGCGTGCTAGGTACGCCCGGCTGGTCATAAGGTACAATGTCATCCGGAACTTCTGCTGAGCCGTCTGACTGGTATTCAGGGTCTACAGCCGTCCGTCTCATCCGAGCCATTCTGTCCTGCACAAGAACAGAGACGGTCGGATTCGCAGAAATGTAAGGATGGTCCAAACACCCCCAGACGGCATCCCTAATCCTAGACTTAGCCGTATCCGGTGACCGGCTGACAACTGTCCTAGGCCGTGCCGTGTGTGTGTTGGGTGAGTCCATTATTCTTTACAAGCTATACAACCGGAAAAAGCGCAAAAAAGTTGCAAGGGGTAGAGACGGTACCTTGAAGTTGTAAAAAAATCAGAAAACAGTTGACTCCTTGAAGTCAGCAGCCGAAAATCCTTTTTGTTGCTTGATGATACCCCAAACGGTATTCCAGATGTACCTCTTTGGAGAGCAACTGAACCTCACTGAAGACCTAGACGTTTCTCTGGAAATTTGCTTGAAGATAATCCAGACGGTTGTGACCGGCTGTGGGTGTATTGGAAGCTAGGGAAAGTCAAAGGGTTCTCAGGCGGTTTGAAGGAAATTTTCTTGAAGATGCCCCAGATGGTTGTGATCGGCTGTGGGTATATTGAGAGCAAAGGGAAAAAACTTGACTATGGTCAGGCGGTATATGAGAGTTTTGAGCAAAGAACACTCAGACGGAAGCCGAATAAGTGAAGGAGGGGAAGTTTTTGCAAATAAGAGCAGCCAGTATCAGAGCTTTTCTCTCAAGAAGTTTTTTGAAAATTTGCGAAGTGTTGAAAATGAGGGAGAGGGTTTCTACTTATAGAAGAAGAACCCAGAAGGTGAACCGTCACCTCCCTATTCAAATTCGAAATTCGAATTCAAAAAAAAAAAAAAAAAAAGAGAGGGAAGGAGACGAAACGTCACCTTCCCAGAATGTGACACCTGTCACAGGTGCCACGTGGCAAGCCACGTCACACCAGTAAGGGGAAAATGTTTAGGGTAAAAATACCCTGTCCACGTGGCCTTATAGCATGCTGACACGTGGCGCTTTAACCAAAAAAGAGAACTGATCCCCTTCCACTATAAATAGAGGAAAATCCTCATTTATTACACATTCATAAATATCCACACAAAAACCGAGCAATATTAATTGCAGAATTCTCTCTTAATCAGAGAGAAAAACCTTTACATTCCGCACTTTTATACATCCGGAAACGTTCTAACTTAATCGTCGGAGTCGGAACTCCACCCAACTGGAGTTTCCATGGTTTTGCAGGTACAGACGGTCGACGCACATTCTTGAAATTGTAACTCTCCCGAGGGCCTCCAAAAACCCCAAAATAACTATCCCAAGAATCGGCAGTTAAAGACACTCTACAATTAAGTATACTCAATTCGTCTTGTAACCGCATTTTGTACTCTAGGAAGTTTTTCATGGCAGCGGAACGAACGGTTTTCCTAGAGATTCTTTTATGTTGGGGTTGTAATACTTTATTAATATAAGTGTTAAATGGATCACTTTCGGAGAAAAGAAAAAGTTGTTCGGCGTGTAGTATCATTTTCCCTAGTTCATCCCTATCCCTCTCATAGTTGTAGGTAAAGCCGTGTGGATGGGATTGGGAAATTTTTGGCTGGGTTGGATCACTAGCTGGTTGTGCACATGTTCTAAAGTGTCTACTTAAGTGTCCCGTCCCGAACTTGGATTCTGCCGAGTATATTTTACCACATGTTTTACATTTTGCTCTTGTTTGGGCTTTATTTAGCACAAATAATTCCATACATCACTTTTGCGGCTTTTGATATTTACCATGTCACTTTCGGTTAACCATTGCTCTTGTGTGTTTAGGAATTGGGTGTTTGTAGATTTGGGGATTTGTTGGTTAGTATAGAACCGGAGGCATTTAGGGTATCTTGTTGGCTACCTTGGCTAGTATAAAAAATTTGTGGGTCAAAGAAATTAGGTGGGAATTGATCGAATTGTGGAAATTGGTTTTGTGGAAATCCGGGCATATTCATATTATAGGGTTGAAAACCGGAAGTATTATCGTGCCTAAATTGTTCAAAGCCTAGGGGGACGTTACCGGGGTCATTGGTTGGAATGGACGGACTCGGAATTTGGGGGCTCATTAGATTAGGTGATTCCCTAAAACTATTACCACGGACAAATTGGGCTTTTTTAGAGGATGATCGGTTCATGTTTGGTGATGCCATAATTAACAAATTAACAATTTTAATAATAACTAATTAACAATAATAATAATTAATAACAACAATTTTAACAATAATAATAACAATACTAATAATTAATAACAACAATTATAACAATAATAATAACAATAATAATAATTAATAACAATAATTATAACAATAATAATAACAACAATAATAAATTAAAGATTAGTTTAGATCTTACAACCGTGTTTCAACGCTTTCCACTAATTACGATTACGAACTTTTAATTTTTTCGATATTAAGAGATAATAATTAGAGAATTTAAGAGAATTATTAAAGAATTTAAGAGATGAAGAGAATTATTAGATAATATAAGAGATTAAGAGAAGAGTTGTGATTTTGTGATTTGGAATGAAGAAGATGGAGCTATTTATAGAAATTTAGGGGAGGTAGCCGTTGGAAACAAGGAGGAAGAAGAACGTTGAGCAACGGTCATAAAGCAGCCTGGCACGCGGGCCAAGGGGCGGGCTCGTGTCGTGCCGTGCTGGAAAAGTTCAACTGTTTTCGTGGCACGGCCCACGGCACGCCAGGCGACCATCGTGCCAGGCCGGGCCAGCTGACGGGCTGTGTCGTGCCTCGTCGAACTTCGTGCCATGCCAGGCCGCCCGCAGGCCAACCCGGCCCGTGCCCACCTTTACTTGCATCACAGAAAGTTGGAAGCCAGAATGCTGAGAATAGAAGTGCAATAAAGATGCCGCAACATACCGGAAGCAAGCCTTTTCGACAAATAAAGTACGACATGGTAAGTGCTTGTTCATGCTTTGAATTTTGTACTTTTCTGGCCTATTTCATCGCTTAATGTCCTGTTATTGAGCTGATATAAATAGTTGCTGTGTAACTGACTATAAATGATGCGGATACAAGTTTTGAGAAGTTTTCTAGTGCTTAATAATTCTAGTTTTGACTTGATTTTATTTATACATGAGAAGTACTGCATTTAGTTAAAGGCACCTGTGCTGTGCATATGGCTGGAGCACAAACATCCAATGTTTCTATTATGTTAGAAAAGCAGAAGTTTGCTTGTTCAGATTCCATACAGGCAACCCAAGGTGGACATTTTGATCTATTATCAGCATATGAAGATGGATAACTGAGCTATCTTTCCCCTTCCCATAGGTTCGTTGATTTGATATTATTTAGAATGGCAACTGTAGATCTATCCAATGTTTCTGGTGGAGGAAATAATTTTGGTATTGGGTTTTGCAGCTGGAAAATGGTACCTGTTTGATAGGTTATCAATACTTTCAAATGTATTGCACCTATTTCTACATGAATGATACTTGTAGCTTTATAGTAGGACTGATGTGCTTTTTGTTTTTTTTCATTAAATATGCAAGTTTTTACAACTGAATGTGCATAATTTGATTTTCCAGCTGATAGGACGTAATGTGCTGTTTTTTTTTTTTTTTTTTTTTTTTTTTTTTTTTTTTTTTTTTTTTTTTACCTCGAAATCAAGTTAAAACAAGCTAAGCAAGTCAACAAAGAGCTATTGGGAAGGTTAGAATCTGTGGAAGCAGAGAACAAAACATTCTCTACACGTTTAAATGATGTTGAAGCAAAATTTGAGGAAAAATTTCAGGCCATGTTGGATGCTTTCAGTGATTAGTGAGGTAAAAAAGTTTTGTTCTCTTTTATTCTTTGTTCAACTATTTTTTTTTTGCACTGCATGCATGCTTGTTTACAAGGCCATACATAAAATACGGTTATCATCATTGATCAAGATGAATTGAAAGTAGTTTAGAAGGGATTAGATGGGGTTAATAACAGAGATATTGCTTGGATTAAGAAGAATAAAACAGAGGAAAATTCTGATGGCTTGAATGCGGAAGCTGAAGCATTGATGTTAAATTTTCTGTCCAGACACAGATTGTTTACAAGCTTTGAGTTTGTGTTGCTTTGTGGTGTACTGCAGATGGAATTATTCCTACCTGCTATCTTCTAATGATATCAATGCAAGTGATGGTTAGATTATACTACTACTGCATAGTTTTGTTGCTCAGTTTCCTGCACATTTTTGATAGAAAGAGCTTGGCTATAGTCCAAGAAGCTAAAAGTAAGGCTTAGAAGAAATGCTCATATGCTTGGAGGAGTCAGGCTATAAAAAATTCAAACTCCCTTGTAATTGTCAGCTTCTGTAATTGACTATTGATGTAAATTCAGCTATTGAAAAACTTTATGGTGTTAAATGTAATTGACTATATTTCTAAAATTTGATATGTTTTTGCTGGTTTTAAGAATATTGAAATATTAGAATCATTTACGAGTATTTTGTTAAAATTAATAGTTTGTGAAACATAAAGTTACGACGAGGGTTATCCCGTCATTATTGTTATTTGCGACGGGGATGTGCCCCGTCATGATTGGCAATAACGACAGGATTTTGTTCCGTCATGATTAGCAATGACGACGGGTTTTTGTCCCGTCACAATTGACATTTGCGACGGGACTATGACGGGAAGAGTCAAATACGACGGCCCTTTTTCATGACGGGATATCCTATCGTAATTGCTCTTTTGCGACGGGCTAATGACGGGATTTCCCGTCGTTATTAACACCTTTTCTCGTACTGCCTCTTTCAAGGGAGTTTTTTTGTTTAATAAATGGAGCAATTTTAGTGCGTGAGACAATAGATGAAATACATACAAATTTAAGAGATGGTATTGAGTTGTATGTGCATGAATGTTAGACATCTTAGACACTCAATATTTTACTCCGTAAAATAGAAAGAGACTATCCTTTGTTAGTTTTCATTTTTCAAAGTCGATGTAATGTAAATAAATACTCAAGATCAATTAAAGCTTTAGAAATAATTAATATTTCTACTTGTAGAATCTTATATGCTATTTTTAAGCCTACATATATTAGTAAATCTTCAATTTGTGCATGCACACTTCTAAATAACCTTATTAAAAATAGGAAAGATTGCTTAGTACTCTTTAAGTACAAAAAAAAAAAAAAAAATACAAAGGTCATAAAAAAATAACTTTGAAACTTGAATGATTCTTGGTTGTCGCCTTAAACCAATGCACAAGTAACATGAGTAATTAAGGCCATAATCGTGAGGATTAGTGGGTATAATGATTAAACATGGGTCATCCCCAAATCATAAGTCACCATATTTAAAGAAGCATAATTATGAATTAGTAATTTAAGATCCCTAAAAATTCTCTAATTAAAGAGTAAGGATGACCCTACTCTTGGACTCATGTCTCTCTATAATACTTCGTATGGAGGAAATTAAAAGATTTAACCATATTATTATAATGGTATTGTCTAATATCTTAGCACCTTTCTTTTTCAAAAACAAGGCTTATAACAAAGCAGGCTTTTTCTTCATTGGTGAAGATTATTGGGCCCCATGGATTTCGCCTTGCCCTCTCGTCCTTGGCATTTCAAAACCCTTTGGATTTAGGCTCTTGGTGTGAAATTGTTTGGTAAACTTCTCTAGCCATAATACGTATTTTTTTTTTTTTTTTTTTTTTTTTTTTTTTTTTGAGAGTTATAAGGACAAGTAATCAAAATCGTTCCCAAGATCTCTTGAAATCAGGAGGGAAGCTATATCCATTTGAGCTATCCCTCACTCTCATAATACGTAGTAGTATGAATGTATGATACAAATGCTTACGAAGTACTGTACTCCATGTTATCTTATGAGTGTACTTGAGATTAAATAGGTGTTTGGATCGGGATTCAGTGATTCACGATTTTTTCGCATCAGACTTTGATTTTGCTTGTTCGGTTTTTGTTGTGGTTTACAGTTCAGGACTTCAGGTCATGTTCATCTGAGACAATTACATAACAATCATGTCGGGTTATTGTTAATTTGAACAAAAGAAGTGTGAAATGATTAAAGTAAAGTGATTTTTTTGATGTAGTTTCTTTTTTTTTTTTTTTTTTTTTTTTGGTAAAGATGTACTTCATTTCTTATTTATTGTAAAATGACAATGTTTAGGTTTTTTTTTTTTAAAGAAAATGTCGATGTTGAGTTATTTAAGGAATGTCGTCTAATAAAGGAACTATGGAGTAGTTTTTTTTTTTTTTCTTTTATCATTTTACACAATTTTTTATATGTGGCATGAGTTACTTGTAGGGGGTTACCCGTTTGGTCAGGGGTTACTTATTCAGTGGGTTACTTATTTTGGAGTTACTCGTTTGGTCAAGAGTTACTTATTCAGGGATTTCTCGTTTGGTCAGGGGTAAATTATAAGGGTTACTTATTCAGGGGTTACTTATTAAAAGGTTATTCGGTCGGTCAGGGATTATTCTCACACAGAAAACGAGTTAGCCGACCGAGTAGATAACTCCTACAAATAAATAACCCCTACAAGTAACCCCTGAATAAGTAACACATACAAGTAACCCATGAATAAATAACCCTTACAAGTAATCTCTGCTACACGGTGTGGTATGGCCAACAACACAGAAAAGTTGCTAATCATTTTTATAGGAAATAAAACTTTCCATGAGGGTGCATCATCTTGATTTTATGCAAGTTTTTCAACTAACCACTCTACAATACACTTTTTTAAAATAAGATTGGCTTTCATTTTAATTTACATTAATCGAATAAGCAATAAGCGATGGATGTTCCTCAATGTAAGATTTAGGCCTTGTTCTTTTGAGATTCTGAGTAGAGCAGAGCAAGGATCAGCAGAGCATAGCAAAGCAGAGTAGATTTCAGCAGAGCAGATTTCATTATTATTATTATTATTATTGTTATTTTCATTGTTATTATTATTATTATTATTGTTATTTTCATTGTTATTATTATTATTATTATTAAATATTAACTATTATTATCATAAAATATTAATTATTATTATTATTAAATATTAATTATTATATTAAGTATTAATTATTATTATTATTATTATTATTATTATTATTATTATTACTAAATATTAAATATTATTATTTTATTAAATATTAATTATTATTAAATATTAATTATTATTATTATCATTATTAATTATTATTATTATTATTAAATATTAATTATTATTATTAAATATTAATTATTATTATTATGAAATATTTATTATTATATTTATTATTATTAATTTCATATTAATTATGATTAATTTAATATTAGTTATTATTATTATGAAATATTAATTATTATTATTATATATTAATTATTATTATTATTATTATTATTATTATTATTATTATTATGATTACTTCCTCCGTTCTAGTAATATTGCAACAACTGGACTTTTACGCTATTTATCATGCTTGTTTGACCACATATTATTATTTATACGTAAAATAAAATATAGTTATGTGGAGTCTTGTTAGATTTGTCTCGTAAAATACTTTCACAATATCAACTTTTTATAATTTTTACTCTTATATAATTATAGATATTTAGAATATAAATGTGCTTTGGGATGCATAATTTCATCCTTGTTGCAATATTTGTGGAACAAAGGAAGTATAAAATATTAATAATTATTATTAATTTAATTAATAATTACTATTATTATTAATTTAATATTAATTATTATTATTATCAATTTAATATTAATTATTATTATTAAATATTAATTATTGATATTATTAAATATTAATTATTAATTATTATTTTTAAGCAGAGCAGAGCAGAACAGATTTCAACAGAGCAGAGCAGAGCAGAACAACTCAAAAGAATAGGGTCTAACTTGACGATCATAGTTTTTATGAAGGAGATTATTATTTAATTCAATATGTTATATACTCCGTATTTGTTAAATTCGATTTTGTTTCATAGATGTCATTTGACTTTTTTTTTATATTTTATTAATGATTTAGTTTATTTATTTTTTAAAAAAAAGTTTAAATAGGGAGAGTTTCTTTCTTTTTTTTCATTGATATCAAGTATAAATGATCTAGTCTTGTTAAGTTTTTCTGCAACACTATATGAAGTAAATAAAGAAGTGTCATTCCAAACTTCAGCCCTTGAATTGATCAGATTATTAAGAAGTATTGATAATTCGATCATGAGAGACAAGGAAAAAGAGAATAGGGGTAAATGAAATATAGCAGTAAATAAAGGTGAGTTTCTTATGATCTAAAATAGGTAATAAATAATGAGATACTTTTTGGTCTGTACATAAACAATGACTGAATAATGAGGTACTTTGAAGAGTTCGTGAATAGGGGTGTTCATAAATCGGTCCGGACCTAAAAAATGGACCGGATCGACCCCAGATCGGACTAGATTGAATTAATCGGTCCGGTCTTTGGGTCTAGAAATTTATTTTTTCGGTCTGGTGCGGTCCAAAATCCTATAAAAATTGGTCTAAAACCGGACCGATTTTTTTGTTAAAAATTATACGTGAAATCTTAAATAATGGTTAAGACTATCCTTAATAAGCTTAGAAAACTTTAATTTTATGAGCTTTTTTGTACTAAACATACAAAAAAAGACGTTAAATATAGTTTTTGCTTTACTTTTTTCAACTTTTCCATAAAATTATTAAAAATTTAGTTTTTATTTAAAAAAAAAATTCTTAAATCGGTCCAAAGCGGTCCGGTCCGACTGTCTGAGGTTTGGACCAATTCTTTCGGTCCGGTCCGGGTTCGGCCCCAGCTTAATCGGTTCGGTCTTCGGTTCTTAAAATTCTAATTTTCGATGTCCGGTCCGGTCTTGGACCGATGAACAACCCTATTCGTGAAAACTTTGAAGGTTATATAATGAGATGTGTTGTACTTTGAAGGTGATAGATAACTAGGAGTCTAGGAGTGCATATAGGCGCATAGCACCTATTTATTAAGCATGTATATAGGAGGACATTTTAGGGTTTTCATTTTTCTTTTTTTTTTCATTTGATGTTTTTCTACAGTGGTACAATTATGTGTACTATTATGCATATATAATGTACCGTTAAAGTATAAGTTATCTTGATAGTACTTTTTGTTTACTATTATGCACGTAATGGTACTTTCTGCCGTCATATTTTCCCCCAAAATCCCTTCCACTTAGCAATTTGTGGCCTACTTTCACGTAACAAACTTTAACTTATTAATTTCAACAATGTCATCCTATATGTTGGCAAACATATAGCACCTATGCACTTATAGTTATTCAATAACTAGATACTCCGCATTTATTTGGAAAATGATACAAAAATGTTTGTCCTATAATTTAATTGGCAATTTAAAAAGGTCTAATTACTTCATAGTTAATTTAATAAGTAATTAAGTTGGCCAACTTCTAAGGGTCTACTTGTTCACAAATACTTATACGTGTGGTCAGCCATTATGGGGGTCACTTTGTTAGTGTTACAAGAGTTATTCGATCAGTGTTACATGGGTTATTCGGTCAGTATTATAAAGATTATTTTGTTCTTTTACAAGCGGTCACATGGTGTAACCAGGTGCACATATAACGCACTGCTACTTGTTTCATTTGTAAAAAACATTTTATTAATCTTATTTAAGAAAAAGTACAAGTTCAAAAAGGTTGTTTTTACATACAATTTCAATTATTAAATAATTAAAACAACATATGATGAACCAACACAAGTCTAAGTTTATTTCTAATAATAATAATCATAATGATACATTAACTATTATTTTTTCTAAAAAAAAAATGAGATGAGCTTTAAGTTAAAAAAAAAAAAAATATCGAATACGGAATAGTTGTTTAATTCAATAATTCCAATTTAACCCACCAAAATTTCACACCATTGTTCTACAACACTCATGCATTAGGAATTAAAATTGAAAAAGTTTGCTACCAAAAAAAAAAAAAGAAAAAAAAAAAAAAAAAGAAAATGCTTGAAATTGGTTAAAATTGATTTCTAATCCTGTGTGTACAACCCCACAACAAAGAAAGAAAAGGCATGTTTGGATGTCAAACATTAACTAATGTAAGCCCAACTTCCTTCCCCCACACATGACAACACCCGTGTCGCTTCGCCGCTCTCACGCCTTCTTTCCAATTATTTTAACCTTATTCAACACTCTACTCTTTATTGCCACACACTTCCTTTGCTTACATCTTTTTTACGAGTATGGTTTATAAATGTTTTTGTTTTTATAAAATAACTTGTATATTGACATTATAGTTGCTCCAATTGTTACGGCATCATGTAGTCGCACTAATGTATGCAGTGTTGCAGTGAGATGGAAGCGATTTTAAGCTAGGTGAAGGTGACCACCTTGCTTTACTTGGTTGGTCATTTGGGAGTAGTTGACTAGTGCTCCATGTTTCCTACTTGTTACTCGTATAACTTTAGGTCTAAAGTAATGTGAAGTTTCTTATTATATGCACTTGCTCAAGGGAGTATTCTTCTCGATAAAGAGTTTACGTAATCATGTGAGTAGTTAAATGTCAAGAAATCCATCAAAAGTTAAGCAACATTGATACATTTGATTGCATAATAGATAGACTTTATACCAAAAAGGAGAGGGAGATCGCAAGCCACTAAATTGTCTTGAGACAATAAGTTAGTAGTTTATACAAAATTATTCGGAGTAAACAGCTAATAAAATGAAAATAACAAAATAAATTAGTCTTTTATGTATCTGATAAGTTTATCGTTTTTTTGGTCCGTGTCCTCTTTTACTGAGATAAACCAAACACTTGATTTTGTGTCTCGGACACATATATACCCATGTCCCGAATGTAGATGTATCTAATACGCACTCAACATGTATTGTGCTTGTTGATGGCATACTTGTTATAAGAAGAAAGCTAGAGACCACATTTTAGCATACTCATTTCCCCTTCTAAACTACGAGTACGAGTTTTAAGAAATTTTGGCCTTCTTAGCTTGAAAACTTGTTATTCCCTTAAAAAAAAAAAAAAAAAAAAAAAGAGAGAGACTTGAAAGTTTGAAACCTTGTCAAAAGAAACAAAGAATTCTTTCCTTAATCCTTATAATATAATAAACCCAGACATTGCATAGCAAAAGACATAAGAAGTAGAGAATATTTAAAAAGTATTGTGACATTTTCATATATAAAAATAGATAATATTTATTTGTAATTAACACTTACTCTATAAGTCATTTTAGTGTTATTTTGTTTTGTACTTCGTTTGTTTCTTGTAGGAAAGCAATCATTACCACTAGTTGTTACTTATTACTCCATATTAACCAAATAAAAATCATAAGCTATTACGTAGTTGTCGTAGTACATTGTCTACCACACTTTGACAAACCTCGTACCCACACATATGTTGAAAACTCGAGTTGCTAGCATGAACATAAATTTAATTGAATCAAAGATAGATTGAGTCTTAGATTGAGCTCTATAAAAACATGAAAAAGCTTAATCAAATCAAAAGTACGGATCAATTAGCGCATCTCTTGGCTCCTGCACAATCAAACCTGGGTACGACGGAACCATCACATTGCTTATTATTTCATATTCATCATTTTTTACTACTTGCAATCACATTCAACAATTACGTCTCTTGAATTGCAATAGTCATCTTCGTGCCTAGCACAATATCTTTTGCATGTGTCACATTCACCTATGGCAAACAAAGCGTTGACATTTCCCTAGTCTATAATTTATTTATTTTTTGGGTAAAATGAGACTTTTATTTGGAAATAAATTAACCACTAATAATATTATAGAAAATAACAATTTTTAAAGTCAAATTAGCCATTAAAAGTAAATCCAAAATCAATAACATAATACTAAAACAAACATCGGAAATGACACATGTCACTTGCTGGTGTCTTTTTTTCCCTCCAAAAAACATTTTCCAAAAAAAAAAAAAGATATGCTAACTTTATATTTCTTTTTATATCTTTTTTATTGACAACTTATTTAAGACAATAAAATTATACTATGTATATATTTAGTTTATATATTATAATAGAAATTAAATTAAAGATTCTTATTACTGATACTAATATTATTTGCGATATTTTTCTGATATATTACAATCACATGGATTTAATTATAGTAAATTAAAAAAAAAAATTACGCTATATTGCATCAAATTGACTTTAACACATAAATCTATAACGTAGATATATATTATTATATCACTAATAACTATATACTAAAGGCGAAATCAGAAATTTTCTCGCCTTTTTCTTCTTTACTTTCCTTTTTTTTTTTTTTTTTTTGCCAAATTTTAATGACATCAATTTATAACCCACAATAATACTAATTTCCATTTTGACAACATATATAATCCATATATACTCAGCAGGTTTTCCTTTTGACAACATATTTAATCCAAATATACTAAACTTTTTTTAACATACCTTCTATACAAATTAGGAAACTTTTAGTTACAAAAAATACTAATAAAAAAAAGGTATTAGAATAATAATTTTATCCATGTTTATTATAACATTATCATTTTTTCTCCAACTTTTAGCATTTGATGATAAAATGTATTTTAATCAAAAAAGAAAATTCATTTTGTTAGCATACTTCGTATAAATCTTAAGATTATACACAACGTTTATGTGAACAAAATATTTTTGTTATATAATAAATATTGGAAACTCAACCTAAAGTAAAAATAAAATAACCTAAATTTTCATATTATGCCGGTCAAAGTGTGTCAACAAAATAGAGACAAATGTATATATGTGAGTACGTATATGGATACTAAAATATTTTTGTTTTCTTATATAGAACCTTATATCTTCTAATTTCTCTTATCATTTTTTTATACAATCCAATGTTTCATCGGTATAATTCAAGCTTTTGTTAAAAATAATGTTATGGTAATTATTGTTGAATTAACATTATTATTAATAATTTACTTACTCTACAATTTAATTAAAACCATTTGTGACACGGGACTTAAGCTAATTAGTTCTATAAAAAAGTTAAGCCCTTTTCCCAAAATTACTCCTCAACAGCTTCTACTTGTGGTAAATTCAGATTACCAGTCACTTCAATTTTGATGTAGCCTCGTTCAAATTTTCAACCTTGATAAACTCAAACAAACAAACTCCCCCACCTTCAACTTTTTTTTTCACTTAATTCAAATACACCCTCAAACCTCACCCCTTCTTTGCCAGCTTTTCCAGTTGAAAAAACAAAACACACTCACCCCCACTTCAATTATTTATCCCCTTCTTTCTCTCTCTTATAACCTTCTTTTTCAGTCTCTCTGTTTCCCCCTGTTTTTTCCCTTTCTTTCTTCTGCAGTACCAAAAATGCCAAACAAATACCCATAAAATCTTCCTTTCTCACTCTCTCTCCTCCATTCCCACATTCCCTCTTTCTCTCTCTAAAAACCCACAAATTTCTTCCCAAAATCCCCCCCAAAAAAACCAAAAAAAACAGAGCAAAAACAGAGTAAAACAGAGCAAAAATGGAAGCATCTTCACCATCACCAAAAACTCAACTACCCATTTCAACCCCATCACCAAACCCACAAAAACTCCCAACAAAAAGAAACTTAATCTCCTCTTTAATGGAAGCAACAACTCTTCGTTCTCCTTCTTTCAAAGAAGACACTTATTTTCTCTCTAATCTCAAACCTTCTGAGAAGAAATCTCTCAATGAACTCAAATCCAAACTTTCATCTTCACAATCCTATCAAAACCCATCAATGTGGAACATTCCTCTTCTCGCCGAAGACGAGAAGGCGGATGTAATCCTCCTCAAGTTCCTCCGAGCGAGGGACTTCAAGGTAAACGAAGCGTTTTCAATGCTCGAGAAATCGCTACAATGGCGAAAAGAGTTTAAAGCCGATGGTGTAGTTGAAGAAGAATTAGGGTTTAAGGAATTAGAAGGATTAGTTGCTTACATGCATGGATTTGATAGAGAAGGTCACCCTGTTTGTTACAATGCTTATGGTGTTTTTAAGGATAAAGAAATGTATGAAAGAATTTTTGGAGATGATGAAAAACTTGAGAAATTTTTGAGATGGAGAGTTCAAGTTCTTGAAACAGGGATTAAATTACTTCATTTTAAACCTGGTGGTGTTAATTCTATTATTCAAGTTACTGATTTAAAAGATATGCCTAAAAGAGAACTTAGGGTTGCTTCTAATCAGATTCTATCTCTATTTCAAGATAATTACCCTGAAATGGTTGCTCGCAAGGTAAAGGGCAGTGATGTAGATGAGATTTGATTATCCGTGTTTCGGTTTTTTGTGTGTTGCTTCTAACAATTGTGTGTTATTTTTTGTGTGTAGATTTTTATCAATGTGCCATGGTATTTTAGCTTGTTGTACTCAATGTTCAGCCCGTTTTTGACTCAAAGAACTAAGAGCAAGTTTGTGATTGCTAAGGAAGGCAATGTTGCTGAAACACTCTACAAGTAAGCACATTAATTAAATTTTAATTAATTCCTTTTATTTAATTATTAATGTGATATTAAATGCATTTAATTTTTGAGTAAATTATAAAAGTGCCCATTTAGATGTGTTTAATTTTTTTAAATGTATGATACTGTGATTAGTGGTGTTTGATAGGGTTTTGTGTGGCAAAAAGGACATTTCATCTGAATTTTTGCTTACTTTTTTCATGTTTGCCTGAACTTAAAACTTCTTTGTTTCTTTTCTCTGTCTTTTTTTGATAATATTTGAAAAGGTTAATCTCATTTCCTGTGATCATGTTTCTTGTGTTGTCTTTTTCTCACTTCACTTTTGAATTTTTGAATATGCTAAGTGTATTAAATTATTCTACTGATATTTCCTTAATTTCAAAAAAGAGTATCTAAAATCATTAGTACTGTTGATCTTATCTTTATGTAAAGAATTATACTATCTACTATGGAGTATCTCCGTTTTGTAATGATGTTAACAACTCTAGTTTTACACGCGTGCTAATGATGATAACATCAATTTAAATTTGAAATGAAGGTTGACAAACGATTAATTATATATGTTAGACATGTAGCATTACTCTATACAGTATTAATATTGGAAATGCTTATAAGTTGAATTTAAGTTAAAGCTAATAATTGGGTTTGATCTACTTTTGTATGCAATGTATCTAGGTTCATAAGGCCGGAGGATGTACCAGTTCAGTATGGAGGACTGAGTCGACCGGGCGATCTCCAGAATGGGCCGGCGAAACCGGCCTCCGAGTTCACTGTCAAAGGGGGTGAAAAGGTTAATATTCAGATTGAGGGCATTGAGGTTAGTTTTTCTCTTTTCCTGATACAGTTTTTTCTGTTTTTGATTGTCCAACGCATTGTTGTGCCTCACAAATTGAGGGAAGCATTAAATAGAAATTAAATTTGCACCAAAAATAAGCTAAACAAATTGTGAGGTGAAAAACATTCGATTGTAAATTAACTACTTTTGATTGTAAATACCTTCAACAAAACAAACAATTCAAATTTTAGGAACTATTTTTACATGCACAATTGGCATATTGCATTATTGAGTATGATTCAAGGACTAGAATTGTAGGATGTTTTGCTGATTTTTTGTCGGAAATCCCTGAAATGTGGGGTTAGTTCTGCTCAAGTTTGAAATCAAACTTGGAACTAACATTAAGGCATGTGAATGAATTTATGAAATTAGATTGTCAAGGGATTAATGGTGTGTCCTACTTGTTTTATGCTTAAGATCAATGTCAATAGTTTATTTATAATGAAGACGCATTAATTGTTGTTTTTGTAATAGGCGGGTGCAACAATTACATGGGACTTGGTCGTTGGTGGTTGGGACTTGGAATATAGCGCAGAGTTCATCCCGAACGCTCAAGATAGCTACACCCTTGCAGTGGAGAAGCCGAAGAAGCTCAACCCCTCAGACGATGCCATCCACAACTCGTTCTTGGCAAAAGAGGCCGGGAAACTTGTGTTGTCTGTCGACAACACCACATCACGGAAGAGGAAGGTAGCTGCCTATCGCTATGTCGTCCGCAAATATACACTGGCCTAGTGTGATCCCTTGTGTAAAATAACCCAAGTGTCCTAGAATATTTAGGTTTTGGTGTTGTTTTGTTTGTTTGAGGTTATTAACTAATAGCAGTACTGCTTATATAAAATTAACTAATGTTGTTTTTGTATGGCTATGCCTATGAATTTATATCTCTGCTATAAAGTGTTAGTATTATTATAGTTTTAACTTAGTGCAATTGTATACTAGGTGTATTAATCTAGATGCTTGTATTATCATTTTTGGGGAGTTGATTTTTTGGAAATCGACAATCCTTGGCTTCTAATTGCGTGTCTGGGATCTTGTTTGAGCTTTGTGTGTGAAATTGTGAAATCTCTTTGTTCAATCATAGACTCATAGTGAACATTATTCATTGACTACATTTGATATTCGATTACATAATGTAAAAAACATTATACTTTGTACTTTGTTATACTCTGTTTAATATTGCAACATGGGGAGAGCGTATAAGATTTTAGACAGTGAGAAAAAAGAAAATTCACAAGCTAGCATAAATTTAAGCAAATTAGCAGCACAAAGACCACAAGCATAAATTCACAAAAGCCAAAAAATAAAATAAATTTAAGCAAATAAGCAACACAAAGACCTCAATTAGAAATTCACAAAACCCGACAAATAAAATAAATTTAAGCAAATATGCAACACAAAGACCTCAAGCATAAATTCACAAAAAAAAAAAAAAAAAAAATAAATAAAAGAAAAACAATTTGAAAGTAACTTAAACATAATTGTATATAATATCACCTCAATTTAACATTATTTTTTCAAGAAACAAATCAAATTTGTGCACAAGGATCAATTATCTATAAAGAGAAATAGATAGAGCAAGTGGGTTGCAACTTGCAAGTAGACTATGGCAATCGAATCGTTTAAGCTTTAAGACTGATAATTTTGGGTTGATTATGCTTTCAAGTAAAGTTCAGGTCAAGTCAATTCGGATTTCGGGCTTATTCTTGTCAACAGATAATCGAATTAGGTCGGATTCAGATCAAGTCAATTCGAATATTGAGTTTGTTCGAATCAATAAATAATAAAGTTAGGTCGGGTTCAAGCCAGGTTAATTCGGGCTTCAAGTTTGTTCAAGTCAATAGATAATCAAGAGTGCCAGGTTTCGAGTTGAGTTCGGTTTAAATCTATTTGGGTTATGTCATTTTGGATCGGGTCAAGACTTCCAATTAAGTTTGGATCATGTATAGTTCAAATAAAGTCATTTCAATCGAGTCGAGTCAACCTTTGAACATTCGAGTATTTCGAATTAGAAATAAAAATTTGGGTCACTTCAATTCGAGGCTAACATGATCGATGATTCAAAATTAATGAAAATGAATACTCAAAATATGCAAATTTTACACTAACATATTATAAAATATAAAATTACAAAAATAGAGCTAATTTAGTGCAGGTTGTTTTGTATTTGGGTCTTTTCGGTCTGGTTATAATCATTTCGGGTCATTTTGGATATAAGATAATTTCGATTGGGTCATTTTGAGTACCGAATAATTTCGAATTGAGTCACTCGGGCATCAAGTTTGCTCGGTTTAATAATTTCGGGTTAAAATCGAGTCGGGTCACTTTGGGTATCAATTCAAAAGCGCGTTAACTCCCTAGTTTCATTTAGGTTTACTTTGGGTAATCAAACAAGTTCAAAACTTAGCTGACACATTTTTAAGATACTTATTTCGAATTTTGTTTAAATTAGAACTAATCAGACCAGATGATTTAGACTTGTTAAATAATGACAAGAAGAATCAAATCAGATCAAATAGATTCAGACTAGAAACATTCAAACCAGACAAGATTTTAAAATATTCAGATCAAATCACCTTATTGCGTAAAGAGAACAAACCCTAAATAATTAAAATTTATATGTGCGACAATTAATTACGAACAGGGTGAATCAATAACGCAAACAGGGAATTAATCATGCCTATATATAGGACTATAACACATAGGGAAACACAGAAGGTACTAAATTAGGGGAATGCTGAGATAATTTCCGGTGAAAGTGGGTTGTTACTATAAACATGCAAGTGTGAATGAGGATAGGGAAGAGTAAGGAGCAGCAATTAGTTTGTCTAATTTATGATCTTGGTGTTACAAAAAGGCTATTTGATTCTTTCTTTCTTAAATTGGGTTAATATTTTGATGGGGAATTCCAATGCACTGCCGAAAGTGGGCCACTTTTCAGCCGCGATAGGCCAAGTCCTACCTTGAGGTAGCGTGTGCAGAAGGCCTTTAACTATGGCTCGTCAAAGGAGCGCTGTACAAACTGAGCACAGCTGAAGTCTGCGGATTTTTTTACTCAAAAATTCTGATACTTGAAAAATTTTTGATGTTTCTGAATTCAAAAAATAAATATAGTTGTGTCGATTTCTGATTGAACGATATTGTTTGGCTTGACATTGGGTTGGATGGTGGAATAATCCGAGTCCGATTGTTTATTTGGCACGACACAAGAAAAACACGACGTGACACGAATATGGAGTGTTGTATCAAGTGATGAAATCTGAATTTTATGAGTAAGCACAATATATTATCAAAAAAAGGGGACAAAACACAACCTTGCAACTTTCCAAAGGGTGGATCGTGATGTTAAGAGTGGCCAACCCTACATAGCACGGGCACAAAATATCATCTCAAGCTTGGGTTGTGCGGTTGTGTCTAACTAAGTTTTAAGTATGGTCGTGTCTAGCTAAATTTCGTCTCAAACTTGGGTTGTGCGGTTGTGCATGCCCTATAACCATGGTCACACATTCAATATTATATCATCATTAAGCAATAAGAACTACGGAGTAATATAAAATATGTCCACTTTAGATTTAGTCCTAAGAAACAAAGGTAGCAAGTTGATAGAACCATCTCCCGACTCTTAAAGGGGGTCATATTTGCCTGTTGTTACTCCTTAAGTATGACATACGAAGTACATACGAGTAGTAATTAAAAATACAACCCCTAAAGGCCAAGGGATACATGTTGCTCTACTAAAACATTGAATTCCAACCCACCCCATAAGATACATGTTCTACTAAACATTGAATTCCAACCCACCCCATAAGATACATGTTCTACTAAACATTGAATTCCAACCGACCCCATAAAAAAAATCAAGTAATACTTAGCCCCCATTTGAAGTGTTGGTGTGAATTTGATCGTTTTATCCCCTTTATTTTAAGACCCTTTTTTTTTTTTTTTTTTTTTTTTTTTTTTTTTTTTATACAAACCTTTATTTTAAGAATTTAAAAACTATTATTGTTAATTCTATTTTGATATACATTATCTAAATTAATCCGAAATTATGTGTACTACAACTTATTTTTTCTTAAATTATTTTATCTAAACTTATAAATAAGGGGTAAATAAGATAAAACAGGCTAATAAGATGAACCAACATTGCCTAAGTTCTATTTGTTGCATTTGTTCTATAGCTTTGTTTGGGCCACATAATACATTCTACTTACTACCAATCCACCATTAATAATACTGCATATGTATATTGTTGATATAACTTCTAATTAATGAATTTCAGGGACTTGGATTTCCTATGTATATTTATTTTTATTTTTATGCAAAAAAGGCATCTTGGTGAGCTAAAATATAAGAGACAAGAAAGGGTAGCAAATGGAGGGGTGCAGAAGCTGAAGGGAGCATTAGTTGCAATTGGGGGAGTTCCATTTATGTAATGTAAGAGAGAGTGACGTTTAAGCAATGGCTTTTCAGTTTTGGTCTTTTACTTACCATTTGCTACTTACATACGTTATACTATTGATTATTGAAGAATGATTAATCAATTATACAAGTACTACAAATCATTCCGTAATGAATAATGTTAGATGCAGAGCAAATATGTTGATTGCTAACTCAGAAAATATGAAGATTTCATAGTTTAGAGTGTGCTTTATTTACTTTCAATCAACTTAAACAGCCTAGGTCGACTTGACTTTTTTTTTTTTTTTTTTTTTTTTTTTTTTTTTTTTTTTTTTGGTGTTTAGAGAGCCACTAGGGCGGAGATGAAAATCAATCCCAGGATCCCCTGGAATCGGAAGGGAGCTTTAACCACTTGACCTATCCCCCACTCTCCGGCGTTTAAGATTTAAACTTAAATTTAAATCTTAAACTTAAATTATATTGAGTTTAAGATTTTAACCCCTTTTAACGTTTTAACCAACCCCATTAAACCAATAAGTAAGTTTTCTTTTTGAATAAACTACTTTCTTTTTAGGAGTCTATAACTCTAACTTACCTAAGAACTATAGATTAAGGTTTTCAATACACTACGTCATTGGATTCTATTTTCTTGGATTTGCTTTTGTATGACATTAAAAGTAATTCATGAATGATCAACACTACACCATTTTGATGCATATTTGGATTGCTCTAAACATTACTCTCTTGGGATCAATAATATTGTTTCTAGAGTGGTAAACTAATCTATTTTAATTAGAACATCAAGCACCCTATACAACACCCCCCCTCTCTTCCCACACACACACAAAAAAAAAAAAAAAATAGCATTACAATATAATACAGAGTTTTTATAATTCTCTCCAAATTTCCTTCCCCTTAACAAGTTAATCTTATACATCCATAACTTTAATATAAAGATATTAAACAGTTTTCCAATGTTTTTAATGTTCAAAAGTTACAGAACTGCACTACCATTGTTATAAAAAGTGCTAAAAAGAACAAGTTATGCACACAAAAATGTGAACTTTTGGGAAAATGCAGGATTATGTACAATGATTTCATCCACCTACCATGCTTCCATACCAAAATTCTATGCAAAAATATACTTGTATATACACATCATCTAACAAACAATGTTATGGGCTTTGCAGCTTTTCTCCCCACTTGCTTTTAGAGGTTATGAAATCTTAAGCAACAGGCTTGAAAGTGGGCCTATTATTAACAAATTTATGGGCCATGTACTCCAAGGCCCACTTTTGAAGAGGAAGGGAAAATAAAAATGGTTTTTACCATGTATCAAGGAGATTTTACTGTCTGGTTATATATAATGCATCCTTAAGCTGAATAAATGTTGGATTGTAATTTGGTTCCTGAGTCTGGTAATTTGGCTACAAAGATAAGTAATTAGCAGAATGCAAAGATAAAATGTTTGCAAGATATTCAGTAGCTAAACTGGTGTGATTTCGAAACTTACAAGCTTTAATACAACAAATACATTGGAGTATATATTTAATAGTTGTATACTACGTTTTGTACACCAAAAAAGATCCTGTACCAGTATAATTGGTTGCCAATGCCTTTCCTGCTGTGGTTGGATTAGAGAATGCTAACTGCGAGTGCTCAAGAACATAGTCTGTAGAGAAGCTTTTCCTGCATGAATATTTTACATGAGAATAGATATTTAAATATTACTGGAATACAATCAACCAACAAAAGCAAAATGATGAAAAAAAAGACTGAATGGCAAATTTATGCTGCATTAAAAAACATAAACAGTCTCCTCAATAACTCCCTTATCATACATTTTATGGTAGTTAGCCTTGCCAGACAAAATTATGAAGCTGTAGGGTTATCGAGGGTATTGATGAACCTTGAAAGCAATATAACATCAGAATGATTATGAAACATTTGAGGCAGCCAACAGTCAAAGTGATAGTCACTCAGTTATTAGTTGATTTGAGCCTTTGAGGAGTTGAAACACAGAGTGCTGCTGTTGCTTACACAATTCTACTAGCAAGAGAAGCCAGGCAATGCAAGACTAAGAGATTATATCTATAGGTGCTTTATTGCTTTAGTGCGTGGGTGACTGTGGAGTTTGTTCATTACAGAATCTATGGCAATGCTTGTGTTGCCATCAAAAAGCATGCGAGAAATAAAGGCAAGTTAGGCAACCGAGTCAAGGATCTTATGGCAATCAATTAGTTCAAAAAAGTTGAGACTTTAGACTCCTAGATAACATACATGGTAATGTGCAATGAGAATTTATAAATGATGTTTTGGGGGATCATCAAGAAAAATTCTTATTACGAAAAAGTATGAGCTTCTGTCAATTGTTCTATCTAGCTGAATGACTACCAGCATCAAAACAGCTCTAAAGATATACTTTTACCTCATGGAAGATGAGAGCATGAGGCATTAATATAAGAAGTGATACTCAATTTGCATTAGCTAAGTATCACCTACTCAGTAAACCAATCCCTCGTCCCTAAGTGCACCCAAAAGGCCACAATGACAAGCTTTATACTCTACAAAAATCACGCCAATCTCGTCCTTATAGATACAAACACAAATGCAAAGAGGGTATGCTGAAGATAGTCAGATGCCGTAATACTGCCTTACTTTTGCAGCAATTCAATGGCATAACTAACATTCTGTTTGGTGAGATTTTGAGGAAGGAAAGGGAAAAATAGGAAGAGAAAGGGAGGTGTGTGTGTGTGTGGTGGAGGGGGGAAGGGAGGGTTTCAATAATAAAGAGATTAGGTTTATTTAAAGGGGAGGAAAATGGATCCTCATTCCCTCCAACCTTTCTTTTTACTTCCCCTATTTCTGCTGCAAATAAAGGAAAACGAATCCTGACTTTCACATCCCTCCCTTACCCTCCAAATCGTCATATACCTAAATATAGTGTAAATGTGAACTACCGTTAGTCACAGACTCACAGTCATACCTTCAAAGAGCATGCCAAGGCCGGACAGCATGCAGGAAGGAGGAGGGAGCACAAGGAGTTCACACTTCTAATTTTGGAAGGTATGTGAGTGCATTGCAAGATTTCTATTAGCCATGATGCAAACCTGACACCTGCATGATGCTAAAATTATGGTTTTATTCTTCTTCTTTTAAAATCATACAAGTAATAGTTAGCATGAGAAAAGACCTACTGCAACTCCAACCACCTAATCACCTATGTCCTGGGCCCCTGATCCATGTAGACCAAGGGCGAACACTCATTGTTTACGGCATGGACTACCAGGGTATCTAATCCTGTTCGCAATATGCAATTTGCATTCACTAACACTCTAGATTATCGTTTCACTAAGAAACCTTAATAATCAAACATATACAATCTAACAGTAAAATGCATATCCAAATTTACCATTACTGCCATAATGATATGTTTTAGCATCTGTTCAAGGTTTTAAGCTTCCATAGTAACTCACTAACCAGACCATCTGCCTCGATTAAAACAGCTCCAAGGTGCCTCATCCAGATTCTTGCAGTAATAAAATTATTCTATCCACAGTAGTGCACCTAAGCAGTAAGCACCTAAGCCCTCAGGTACTTTTGATTCCAGAATCCATATTCACCATTCACGTCGTAGTAAATAACTACTGGTTGTCATCTCATAAAGACATTAATATACATGACTTTGTCTTGTTTTCTATGGCATTTAAAACCCCATAAAAGAAAAAAGTATCGTGACTTTACCAAAAAGCTTTACTCAAGCAGAACATTATCAATGCAATGTGAATGACTACTGTCTCTACGGACCTAATTTGTATCCCTCTTCTTTTCTGCCTAGGCATGGGTAAATGGACTGGAACAAGGAGTCACTGACAGTTAGTCATTATGTGTCCATGCTGCTTAATTATGGCAATAATAATAATAATAAAGAAAGACTCTTTTTACATAGCTATAACAGGTCATTAGTAACAACTTTTTTGACATTTTTCTAATCAGTCATATATTCTCATTCATGGAAATTGATACACAACCATAGGTAGATTTTAAAGTGTGGGAAGAGCTAAGTTACCTCACAGCGTCTAACAAGTGAGTTGCAATATGTTTTCTTCGATTTGATGGACTGACCCAAATAGCTCTAATGCCACAAGAAGCAGGTGTAGCCTCCTCTTCACAGACAATGGATCCCAGTAAGGTAGAATCCATAGCTTCCGAGCTTTTATGGGTAGAGCCTTTCCTAGAAACTTCCCTTTGAAAGCATATCGTACCAAACTGCAATGTCTTTGCTTTAGGTATTACTTCTTTTCCACTTGCACTATCTGATAATTGTTGTACCGAGTCCGAAAGGAGCTTGTGTGCCGTGCTTATTGGCTCCACAATCATACAGCCAGCGACTCTTTGTGAGGATATAAACAAATACACCTGCAACAACCATTCCGCAAAGGTTACTCAATAATATCTACGCATACAGAACAACTTCCGAAACACGAAATGAAGTGATATGTCTGGATAACTCCAACATATCAGTACAAACCTCACAAAGCTCATGGAAAATCCACCCATCACCAAGCTCAATCTCCATCATCTTCACAACTTCTTGTACCTAAAACATAATAATATCCCAACAAAAAGCTAAATTTACTGCACAATCATCTCAATCTTGTTTACAACAAAAAAATCACCAACAAAGAAACACCAGCTACTTTTAAAGCAAAATGAAATAAGATCTCAACTTTCTTCATTTGAGCCGAAGGATCACAATTCGAAACAACTACGATACGATCCCTTTCGAGAACCGGTAAATGAATCAATCGCTCTTGGCGCCAACCCTGTAAATCAATACAACAATTCAAACAATCCAAAAAAACAGAACTACTATTGAAAAAAGGGCTAACATTATGCAAATTTCACCTTAAATGGGATTCCATGAGTATAATTCTTATGAAATGAAGTATGAACTTTCTCATCAGTTTCATCCCCTTTAGTATACTGAATCCCACAAACTTTACAAGTATGAAGAAGAAAATCAGACTGACCCAATTCCAAATGAAATTGGGCATACTTTCTCTTCTTATTCAAATTCTTTCCTTTAAATTTCTCACTCTTTTCGATTTGCTCTTCGAAACTTTCTTCCCCAATTATCCCATCACTTGTCGATTCCTCAACCCTAAATTATAGGACCATAATATTAGATTTGGACCAAATTAACGATCCGGGCATGAATAAAATTTGATTAATTAAAGTTAAAAATGCATAATTTGGGGGAAAATTGAAGTACCTGGTGGGTTGACGAGTGTATTTGATTCGAATTTCTGGGCACTTAGGTGCCCTAATTCCGTCGAATAAATCGTCGGAATTTGCAGATGGAGGAAGATTTGATGAGTGTTTGAAGAATGATTCAATCTTTTTCTGCATTTCTTCCGATACTTCAAAACTCGCAATCAATTTCTTGCAAAATTCTGATAGAGTTCGGGTTTTGCTGAATATGCAGATTACTTTGGACTTTTAGCTCCCTCCATTTTCGTCTATCTGGAATTTGGGGACTATGTTTTCGCGCCAAAACGTTCAGTTTTTTTTGGAGGGTTGTATAGACCGACTTAGACGTGTAGAGTAATTTAGGGGTGTTCTATTCACCTGATTTTTATTTATCTGATATTAACGAACTTTACAAAATTTATTTGAACTTATTTTAGTTGTAATTTGTATTTTAGTAACCCCTTATCAGACTTTATTTTTCCCGAACTTAATTAACCTGAAATTAGTGAAGATAAGGTGAACTGAATAAGCCCTTAGTGATAAGACATTTTTATTTCTAAATAATTGCATGGTTTGTTTGAGCACGCTTGCTGACTGTAAAAATATAACCGTGTCTCCAAAAATACTCGATATTAGCATGAATATAACTTTGATTTGATTTGTATCTGAAATAGGATCGAAGAAATTTTGATAAATCTAAACACGTTTGAGATAAGGATGTGAGACACTTTATAGGCAACCATATAGCTTATAACACCCCCAAATCCCTCTCTAAGGAAAAACTAGTATAATATGTATAATTATACTATAGAAATAGACTTAGGCATATTATCGGCGCGTGATTACGTAAGGCTACTTCAAAAACTTAACTCAACAATAAACTTGCAGCGGAAAACTCAACTCTTCTTTTATTAATATTTAAAAATAGTAACATTGTCATGAGTACTCATAACAAAACAAAAACCAACATTCCCTTATCTAGGTGAAGCAAATCTCGGGACTCCCATATGCTTAAATTATTGACTCCACCTGAAAAATTCATCACTGCTTACCATTAAGGTAAACAGGGCGAAGCAAAACAAATAGGAAATACAAATTAGCAAAATATGACAAGTACATTTAAGTGCAAGATAAGTAAACTCAATTTTATTAGCAAACATTCTTTTGAAACCAGTTATGGAAATTCCAATATTTATTTCATAATTAAATTCTCATAATTCCAAATCCACTCTCAAAATTCTCAAATAATCCAATACTCAAATAAGTTGAATAATAATTCAATTAATAAAATCAATTTCTTTTTAAAGCCCCATTTCCTCTCCTAAGTGTGCACATCCCCCAAATTAGTATCTTTATATTGAAAGACTATCCTTGAGGAAAGACCCGAACCCAGTCATACAATGTCCAAACTCTTATCAACCAAATCTACATAGTGGGATTAATTTAATCATGCTTGTAAAGCTTTAATAATAATTCAATAATTCTCATAGAAGTTCCTCTTTGAATAAAATCAACCTATATAATAAAGTAACTCCTTTTTATTTAATTCAACATGTTTCAAAATCAAACCTTCTTAAACATGATAAATCATTAAAACATGGTATTAAAATAATTTCTCAAACATATTTGTTTTAAAACATTAATTCTCAAACTTATTTCATAAATCACAATAACCAATTTAATTCAAACATCATTAAAATCACATAAAACATATAAGTCAAACCAATCACTTTAAAAGGTATTTAGCGACCTAAATGTACCTTGAATCCTTGCTTAGCAAACACTCAAAAGAACCTCAAGCACTCTTGTCAAGAACACCCTACAATTAAATATAACCTTAATAAATATAAGGTCATCAAATAATCACAACAATTAAAATAAACTCCCAATTCTATGTACACGAACCTTATAAAAATTCTTTTCATAACTTTGAATAATTTCAAATTTCATTTAATTTAAAACACTAATAATAATTTTTGTAAAACCATAATAATAATAATAATAATAATAATAATAATAATAATAGAATTAATTAAGAGAAGAGAAGAAGAGAGATTGAAAACCGAAGAAGAAGAGAGGAAGAGGAAGGCACGACAGCAGCTTCCAACAGGTGCTACTGGCGTCGGAGGTGGTGGCAGTCGGCAGTTTGAGGTGGTGGTGGCGCAATAAAAGTGAAGAGAGGAGGAGAGAAAAGCGTGAGAAATAGAGTGGGAAAAAGAGAGAGAATTTTGTGTGAGTTTTTGCATTGATGTAAGGGGGTGTTTATAGGCTCAAGCATGCAAGAATTAAGGTAATATTTTATAGGAAGAAGTATGTCAATTTTAGTTTAAGGAATTACTTGGAAAAGAGAGTTTAATAATTAAGGAAGGTTTAATTTTTGGTGATTAAGAAATAATAAAATATGGTAAGAGGTTGATCATGAAATAAAAGATGGTAAGTGAGCTTGCTTGGGGAATAATTAAGAGACAATATTAGACAATATAATCCATGATCATATTTTGATAAGATTGGAATAAAGGGTTTAAGAAAATAAGGAATTTAAGGAGGATAATTAAAATACAAACTAACAAAAATTATCCCAAATTTAACATAGTTTGGCCGAAAATATTGAGCCTACTCATGCTCAATATTTTTGGACCTCCTACATTAGTTTAGGGAAATTTTTTCTAGATTTTAAAGATTAAAAATGATTGTGTAAATAATTTATTTTGTAAGAAATATTTAATTAGAAAATCTTACCTTAAAACTAACTTAATTAACTAAGAAAAATCTGATTTTCTACATTATATTTAGATTGAGCCTAATCAAGCTCAATATTTTCGGACCTCCTACATTAGTTTAGGGAATTTTTTGATAGATTTTAATGATTAAAAATGATCGTGTAAATAATTTATTTTGTAAGAAATATTTAATTAGAAAATCTTACCTTAAAACTAACTTAATTAACTAAGAAAAATCAGATTTTCTACACTTAGAAAATCCGAAATCCTTAGCTAATTAATTCGGATTTTCAGGCCTTTCGGCCCTTTAATTGATAATTAGGAAATGTAATTTTTGTTAATTAAAATATCCAATATATATATAGTTAGGTTTTTATTAAAATATTAAATGGATGATTAACCTTATCCGAAATCCAAAGTAATAATCGAGTTTGAAAATATTTTTGGAGTCAAAATTCAAATATCATTTTGGCTCCTTAATCAAATAATAAAATAAATTACTAAAATACCCTTTTTAAAAATTAGTAAATAATTAATTAGTTAGAAAATACGTCTCAAAAATACGGGGTATTACATAGCTATTCTTCAACAATCCAAAATCAATTCCACTTGATTAGACTTGAGTTTAAACCCACATCTACATAAACTCACTATGCAAGGGTGTGAAAGAAATTAACGTGCAAATTTAATAAAGAAAAGCATCAAAATAAAAGTTTGTGTTCAAAGTACAAAATAGAAGTTCAAAAGATTTAAGTTTCAAAATCCATAAGAAAGATGATTTAAAGCAAATTAAAGGAAAGAAAGATAGTTTAAAAGAAAAAAAGTTAAAAGTTCAAAAGTCAAAAGCATATTTGTACACTATGGAATGAAGGCTTTCTTTGGATCTTGAGCCTTTACTCTTCTCGGGCAATCCCTCAACCTTAAACCACACCACATACAACTTGCAAAAGATCTATTAAAGGCAACAATTGAACAAGGTCTGATTATGTAAGGATACATAGGTTGTCTCATCTTGAGGTCAAATCGCATCTTATCCATCAACAACGATAAGAATTTTTAGAATTTCAAAGAACACGTAGTCTAGATACCAACCTATATTGAAATACAAACCTACATTAAGCACAAGCCAACCAAATCAATCGTTCATCGTCTTTACCATTAGCTACAAATTCAAACCTTTTTGTTTTCTTAATCCAAACCATTCTTGCCAACCTAAATGGATCAGACTCTCCTCTTTTTTCCAAAAGAATATAATTTGTTCGAATATAACGTCATTCCATTTAAACTTAATCCAAGCTCTTTGATTGAGATTCCGCAAGGTTGTGAGGTATTACATTACTCAAATTAACTTATTGATATATTAACTTGACCTAATCTGACCTAAAAATATGGCTCAACTAACAACATCTCACCCAATTCCTAATTATACAACTTTATGTAATAATGTAAGTAGGACTGTCAAAAGAATTTCATTAATTTTTATAAGAAAAGAAGAATGTAAAACAAATACTATAATGAAAGTGAGTAAATAATACAAATCACACTTTATAGTTTATATTGAAAGCATCTATTAAGACCAACAAATCTATTAGCATCATTATTCAATCAACATGAAATAAATAAAAGCAATATTATACAAGCCGTACTGCATTTGTTGGTAAATACATGGAGGGTCATAGCCAAATCTAGGATTGATTGTATATCGTCTATATCACTATCCATCCTTGTGGCCATTCTGGGTCTATTCACAATAGGCCATTATTTAAAAAATAAATAAAAATACAATGCAAGAATTATACATAATAAGAGTTTTAATTTGCAACTGTTCATGATATCATCCGCCGAATCTAGACTTGTTAAACCGTCAAAGTTTTGCGGAGAGAAAGTTCCCTTTCAGAAATTGCTTCCTTACACTTGTAAAATGAGTGTTCATTAAATAATGTTCCAAACATATGCATTTCACATCAAAGTCCAAGGTTTTCTTCTCTTCTGAAGCCATTTTTTTCATCAAATTTTGTGTGTTCTTGTCGTTCACCATGGCCACAAGAACATCATCATCTTAAAACCATTTATAAAAACTTACGCTAGAATTTGTTGCATCTTCAATGCAAATGATCAATATATTTATACATATTTCAAATTACATACATGCATAAGAAGTAATTAAACTTATTAAAGAAAATTAGGGTTTTTTTTTTTTTTAATTAATCAGAGTTTGCAAGACATAACTATAACAATTTAGCGCGTTTTGTGAGCCACACTATGTGACCGCTTAAAATGTAAAAGAATAAAATAACCCATTTAACACTAACCGAGTAGTAACCCCTATAACACTGAATAAGTAACCCCTATATGGTTGTAACACTGACCGAATCAAATATAACTATATACTAAAAGACATACCAGCACTGACACGTGTCATTTTCCGGTGTGTTCTTATTTTTTTCATTAATTTAGAAAACAAATCTTATACAGAAATAGAAGAATAAAAAGATTTAATGTATCCTTCCAATATATATATTGATACCATAAGCTTAAGTAAAAAAATAAATCAAATAATTTGTGACATACATAGTGTTATGTACTACTTTACCATTATAACAACAAGGATTTTTTTTTTTTTTAAAGATTTTTTAATTAATCAATAACTAGTTTTTATGCCTGGGCCATGCCCTAGATTACTGCATTATTTTCATGATAAAAATCTTTAATTTTGATTGAATGACATTTACTATATATGATAATAACTTAGTGGCTATAAACACGTTACACTACATTTAAACTTAAGGTCTGGGTTCAAGTCTTGTATATATGATACATATTTTTAAACATATCGAGTAAAAAAACCTGATTAAATGATGGAGCACCACGTGACTTCAACATATGGAGTACGTAAAAAACTCGATTAAATAAAGAGAGCACCACGTGGCGTGTAAGCTTGTTTAAGAACGTTTTTTAATATATAGTATAAACTATATACTAAAAGACACACCAACAATGACACGTGTCATATTTTGGTGCGTGTGTCCTTAAGTTTTCTTTACAAAAATTATTTGGAGAAACATTATTTAAGTAAGTTTTAATGAGATAAAAAAAAGTTGACTAATAAGAAAATAGCTTTAATGGTTTAAATTTAATTATTGTCTAAATTATTAATTTTATCAAGAATAAAGAAATCAATCTTAGAAAGGATAGTAAAACCAATTAGGAAATTTTTTATAAAAATTGCAATACAATCCATAATACTAGTAATAATAAACAATTATTATAAATTATCTTTGCCAAAAAATTACCTTAATAATTAATAACTACATAATAAAAATCAATCAATAACTATATAATATATTGATGATGACTATAATTTATTTTTTTAATGTATATAAGATATTGCCTATAATTTATATTTTATATTGATAATCAATTAGTTTTCATAACAAAAAAATGTTAAATAAAGAAATAATACGTTGTTTGAAAGATATGGATTAATATTTTAAGTGGCTTGATTTAGGTTAATAATAAAGTGATTTTTATTGTGAGTAAAAAAGGAATTAATTCATGGGTAGATAATAATAATAATAATAATAATAATAATAATAATAACGGATTTTTCACATATACCCCTAATTTATTTTTTTATTCACCATATACCCAAACTTTTTTTTTCAAATTCACCATATACTCATGAGTTTCACAAAAATGTCACTAAATGCTCAAATGACCAACGGATGTTAACTCATTTAGTCATTAAGGCTAAATTTGTCACGTGGCAACCTATGATTGGTTGTCATTTAAATTATTTAAATTTTAAAATAATTATTTAATTAATTATCAAAAAAAAAAAAAACGCACCCACCATAACCCAACCCCAGCCACCGCCTTGTCCCCGTCAAACCCCCACCGGCGCCGAATCTGCCAGAACCCCTGCGCCGGCGCCTCCTTGACCCCGACACCCCACCGGCCGGCACCCCTAAGCTTCCCCTGAACCACCCACTCCCTAATCGAAAAACCCTCTTCTCTCTCCCTAGAAAAACCCTCCTATCCCAATCACCGGCGTCCAAGAACCCCTCCTCGCACCGACGAACCTAAACCGCCCTTCCCACTGCCATCTCCACCCTCTGAACCAACACGCCAAAACCTAAAATTAAAAAACCCTTAAATCAAAATCTAGTGTTTCGATTTTGGGATTTTGATTTTGAGGTTTTAGGGTGTCGAAATGGTGGTTTCCGGCTATGGTGGGCGGTGGTGACAGTGTGTGACGCCGGTCACAAGGTAGGTGTAATACTCCGTATTTTATAATATTTTTATATGTATAAATTATTTATTTTACTCATTTTATTCATAACTTAAAAAAAATGATTCATTTCATTTTGAAGAATTAATTATTTAAATATCAAATAAGTGTGTATAAAATAATATGAGTCATTAATTGAGGCAATAAAAGTGTTTTGAATTGGGTCAACATTATTTAAATTGTTGGATCAACTTATTAAGAATTAAAGAACACTTAAGAACCCAACAAGTTGGCCTCAAGGGAGAAGTTTAAGGGAAGTAGGATTAGTAATGGCAGTTTTGGTAAATAAGTGTTTTTGTTTTAAAAAGGGGGATATAAATACTTTAACCCCAAGAATTTTACACTCTAAAATCATATTGTCAGATTTTACAAAAACCCGAAAAGTTTTTCCTCTTATTTTCTCTCTCCCTTTTCCTCTTTTTTCCCCCCCTTTTCCCACGTGTCTCTCTCTCTTCTCTTCCCTTAACGTTCGGCAGCCACCGCGCCACCGGCGACCAGCAGCAGCATCGGGGCACCATCGGTGTCCGTGCGCCACCCGTCCTCTCTTCTCCCGTGCGGTTCGGTATTAAGAAAAAAAAACTCTTTCTTTTCCCTAATTTATTTCTAATTTGTTTTAATTAATTTAAAGCATGATTTTGATTATATTTTGATGATAATTTTGGGTATTTGATGTTAAATTATTCCTATAATTTTCAGATTTTTCAATTTACAAACCCTAGAATTTGGGAATTTAATGTATATGGTTAGGGTTTGATCCTTGGTTGTTGTGGTTGTTAAATTAATGATCTAAACATGTTTTTAATGAGTTTTAAGCCCTCATTTAATGCTGGAATTAAAATATACACACTACTTTTTAATTAGTGTGTTAGAGTTTGATTACCCATAAAAGGGAAAATAGTTTTAATGATTTAAATATGATTTCCTAGTCTATTAGTGATGTTTTATAGTAAATTAGTATGCTGAAATTTTATTTAAGTCATGAAAACTAAATCTTTTTGAAAGGATTTAAAGTACCCACTTAAAGAAAATGTTTTATAGCTTTTAAACCATTAAATTGGGTTAATTAGTAAGGTTAAATTGTGTTATAGTTACTGAAAATTTGTGAGAATAGTGGATTAGTTATAGTTATGTATTTGTATTTGTAGGAAGCTTAGAGCTAGGTGTTTCAAGCGAGTGTGGCCGAGTTTAGGCATTATTCAAGGTACGTTTGTGCATGAGATTAATTGTGTATGCGTAGTATCATGCTAGGAATATAAAGTGTGTTCAAGTGATGAATTAGAATTTAGAAGCATGTTTGGTTGATTATATGCTTGGATTCGATGATGGTTGATCATGAATTATTAAGCAAGCATGTGAATATGTTATTTGATGCATGTTACAAGTTGAATATGCATGAATCATGGAGGTATGTTTTATTTTGAAGTAACAAGAAAGCATGAATTTAATAAGCAAGACTTATGTAAGTTTAAAGGAGCTAAAGTTAGAATTATTGAGCATGATTCATGATTGTAGGGAATATTTCAAACATCAACTTTGAGCCCCACTGTGATCATGCATTTAAGCATGGTAGCGTCCAAAGAGAAAGAAGTTAGAGATAAAAGAGTCGCCAACAAGTTTTAGGAACTTGTAAACCGTTCACTGGTGTGAAGGTTACACCCCATTCACGATCACGGAGATTGCTAACTCCATAGTGGTCCGGAACCATGACTGGATATTCGGGGATGATGGTACGAATCCAACATAAAATAGATTGAACCCGCCCTAAATCGGCCTCTACTTAATTCTTATAATATTCATGTGTGATTTCCGATCAACATACATACAATAAATTAACCCTAAACCTGTTTAATTTATGTTGGTTGATTATTAATGACAAATAAATCTATTATTGGCGATCACTTGAATTAAAAGCATATTAGCCTAAAATAAAATTATTAATTATCTTATTAGGCGTGATTTCAAGTACAAATTTCCTTAAAACCTACAGAAAGAAGGCGTGATCAAGCAATAACAATAAATAATGAATAATCAAGCAACATAATAATTATTAATTGACACAACAATCATCATCATAATCAAAACATCATTAGCAAGATCCAAGGCATGATACTAAACAGATTAATAACAAACCCTAACATGTCACTAATAATAAAGATCAAAGCTTTAGCCTAAACATGATACTAGAAACCAACATGACATTAGGATTATTAATTAACACCCTAAACATGAGTCTAGGAATCAAGATAAACATCCTAACATGATACTAGGAATCACAAAAGCATCCTAACATGATACTAGGAAATCACAAAAGTATCCTAGCATGATACTAGGAATTAAAATATTATTCTAAGCATGATTTATACATCAAAAGAATAATTAAGGATAGTACATCTACTCACTTTGATGCCTCATACTTCTTTTTATCAAAACAATACATGCGTTAGTAACTTCAAGAAAGATCAGATCAAATAAATAAATCAAATAAGAATTGAAATATAGATTTGAGACCAAACCCTCATAACTATCAACTTTTCACGTCGAGGTTGAAGACAACTTTAAGATTGGCTTGGAGTATTCAAGGCTCGTGAAGGAAGTATGGTGTGTGATTAGGGAAAAGTATCAAGAAGGTGTTGGGATGTGTTTAGGCTAGGCTAAGAAAATAAAAAAGAGTGAGAGAGAAGCTTTTAGCTTAGAGAGGATTAGATGATGATTGTTGGTGATCAAGCTTGTTGATGATTGAAAACGGGGTGAAACGACCTCTATTTATAGGGAAAAACGAGGGTCGAAGGATCAGAAAAGAGTCAGAATCCGACTCGGAGTCAAACAGGTGCTATCGCGACGCAATATGTCTATCTTAGTGCGATAAGCTTATCGTGACGCGATATTTCTGTCGCTCAGCGATACTTTTAGAAGATAGAATCCGTACGGAATCCGACTTCCAATCAAATTGGGTTAATCAAATATCCATACGTATTCTAATTTTATCAAAATTAAAAGCATTGAAAAACAAGTGTTTTATCCGATGTAAAATTCTTAAGTCTTTATCTTTTCAAAAACAGGATAAACTAGAACCTTCTAGAAGTTCTAGAAGCTAATAATAAATCCTAAGGGATTTAGGATTTAAAACAACCTTCTAGAGGATTCTAGAAGCTCATAATAAATCCTAATTGGTTTAGGAATAACATTAAGGTTAATGGACCCTCCACTCGGTCATTGGGTCGTAGGTAAGGCTCGGTTTAGGCCCGGTTTGGAATTTTGACCATAACTTCTTCGTTATAACTCCGATTTGGGCTTATAATATATTGTTGGAAAGCTCTTTTCAATCCCCATCCAACTACTCAATTATTGGACCAAGATTATGGAACAAAACAATTTGATTTGGACATTTTTATAAAATTAACATGAAATGAATGATTTTCAAAGACACGAAATGAATGATTTTGGGTTTATAGGCACGAAACAAATGATTTTGGTCTAAAACATTTAGGGAAAGGTTAGAAATTTTCAAGGCTAAAGGAAATTCACGAGACTCTTTAACTCTTCATCTAACTCGATAATCAAAGACGTGAAAGGTACTTATCACTGAGTTTGGTTTTTGGGGAGACACTATCAAGTGTCTACAATGATTTTATTTCTCACCCATTTATTATTGGTGTTGAGTCAAGACTCAAGAAATTAGTTTATTTATTTACTCGCTCATGTAAGTTGAGTTTGAGTTAAGGAAGTTTAGTAGTGCATCTTATGCACCAAGGTAGTAATCGTGTAATTTTGTGCACAACACTAGGTAAGGAACCTTAATTAAAATATGGATAATTTGTAAATTACCACCCACAAAATAGACCAATTTTGATATAACCACCCAAAAAATATTTTATTTTAAATTACCACCTATTAAATTAAAAAAACGCACAAATTACCAGCCATTTAGAATTTCCGGTGGAATTTCCGTCAGTGGGCCCCACTTTTTTTTTTTTTAATAATTTTTTTCTTCTGTTTTCTGGCTTTCTCACTCTCTTTCCCTGATTTTTTCACTCTCCTTCTTCCTACCTTCTTCCTTTCTTCTTCCCAACCACCACCACCACCATTCCATCATCATCAACAACAACAACAATAACCATACTACAGTAATACTACTCCCTTCTTTTTTTCTGCGTTTACCAAACGCCCCCTTATTTTATACGGAGTACTAATCATTTTGAGGCTGTGATGATTTTGTTCTTTCTAATGTTGTCAATTTCAATTTGGTATTGTGTAGGATAATAGTTTTTGAGTTGGGTAATTTACCCATTTGGCTTGGCAGCAATTTAATTGAGATGACTTGGCTGCAATTATGAACCATTACCAACATCATCATCTGCAATTATGAACCCCACCAACATTCCCATCTGCAACATCTTCCACCCCAGCCAAATTTCCCACCCCATCGACATTCCCATCCGCAATTAATCGAGGGGATTGGAGGTTTTCTGAAATTAGGGTTCATGCTTCAATTGATTAGGGGTTTCTTAAATTAGGGTTCTTATTTTAATTGAATTGGGGGTTTTCTGAAATTTCGAGCAAAACCAATTATTACAAAAGTTGTTAATTTTATACAGCTAATATGTGGAGGGAATTGTTGCTGTTTTTGCTCTTCTTGCGGCGGCTGGTGCGGCTGCGCGAGGTGGAGGAGATGGGTGGGTTGGTGTGGTTAACGGTTGCCAGAGGTGGTGTGAAAGGTGGAGCAATGGTGGTGGTGGTGGTGGTGGTGGTGGTGGTTGGGAAGAAGAAAGAAAGAAGGTAGGAAGAAGAAGAGTGAAAAAATCGGGGAGAGAGAGTGAGAAAGCCAGAAAATAGAAGAAAAAAAAGGAAAAAAATAAAAAAAGTGGGGCCCACTGACGGAAATTCCACCGGAAATTCTAAATGGGTGGTAATCTGCGCGTTTTTTTAATTTAATTGGTGGTAATTTAAAATAAAATATTTTTTGGGTGGTTATATCAAAATTGGTCTATTTTATGGGTGGTAATTTACAAATTATAATATGTGCTCACTATTAATTCAAGAATTAAATGGTAGTACATGATGATTGTTATTATGTTTGTTCTTGATTGATTAGTTGGAGTCATCACAAGTTAAATTGGTAAATCACGTAAGTGTAAGAGGATACTCACAAAAACTATTGGAACGTATACACCTGGAGTATGAACATAGGGGGGAGTTATGCGGTTTTATATTTAATCATAGCTTCTATAGGGGTACAGGACGCTGTACTTTCTTTTATTATTAATGCGCTGGAATTTCGTCACAAGTGTGACATAGTAGGTGCCAATTGGCGTAGCTCCCTAATTGGAAGGTCACTATTTAAATGGGTTATTTTCAAGGAAGGAAACCCGTTCGATACGTAATCCAAAATTATTATTTATTAATTAATATTGTTGTATGAGTCAAAGGTAAGTTGACTTGTGATTGTATGGCGAGCATGTTTTAATTATTTTATTGATGCTAGGATATTCATGTTAGTATGGTGCATATGTACTTAACTTTTGTTGATTCGTACTTTTGTGTTTGTGTTTGGCTTTTCTATGGATTGACCCTAATATGACCCATTTATATGGAAGTAGAGGGATTGAAATAAAGAGAAAGTGACTGGTATTTGAAGCATGAAGAGCATGAAGGGAATGAGTGCAGAGAGTTACTTGTTATGCTTTCTTAATTTTATATTTTGAATTATTTGTTTATTGATTATGGACTAACAATGTTATGCTTTATTTTTAAGTTGGTTTTTAAAGGACCTTGTTTATATTGGTTCCAATTTGCGAACGTTTTATTTTACTTTCGTTTTGAGATTGTGAACTCAAGTTTTATTTTGAAAGTTGGTTTTAATTTTTAGTCTTCCGCTGTGTGACTTTGAAAAATAGCCTTAGCCGTTATCACGGTGGCGGTAATATTTTAGTTATTTCCTAAAAAAGGTTTTATTTATAGTAAAAAGAGCATTTTAAAAAGGAGGAAATTTCCAGGGTATTACAAAGTGGTATCTGGGAGCTTTGGTTGGATTTTAATTACCACTAAGCCAAAAAGGTTTTTAGGTACCTATGTTTTAAAAGGTTGGCCAAGTGCTTATTTGAATAATTTTGAAATTGTTTATCTATTTTTTTTGAAAGGGTCCGAATTTTTTTTTAAGAGGGCCGATTTTTTATTTTATTATTTAATTGGTCTGAATATTTTTTTTGAATAATAAAGGCCAAATTATTTTTTAATAAAGGGGTCCGAATTTTTTTTTTAATTTTTATTTCGGGCAACTAATTGTCAAAAATAAATTTCAATGTAGAAAAAAGAAATTTATTATGTGTGCAGGTATGCGAAGGAATTAGGGTATGTAACTATGTGTTAATTGCTTTTGAAAGCATGTGGTGAGATTAGGTAGGAAAGAAAGGGTATATAGGCTGAAATTGTATGTCTTCCTATGTGCATATTTTATGCATGCAAGGTGTTCAAGCATGTTGGATGATGATATGTATTTGTGGATTAATACAAATTGTATGATTGAACACCAAACTTAAATTTTTGCAAGAACTGTATATTTGAGTTGAAAAAGAATTTTTTTTTAATTGAGTCATGACCCAAAATACCTTGCAGGATGTTTGATTTACCTAATAGATTTATTGACATGGGCACTTTGACAAAGAAAGACTATGAGCATGTATGAGATTATATTCGCAGGATTCGTTTTTACTATTTCTATAGATCCGATATGTTTGGAGAGCGCCATCTTGACCAACCTGACTATGTCTCTGCCATGATTGTTCATTACTTGCCTAACTATCCTCCCTATGAGGCTATTAAGAGTCGCTTTCGTGATTTTCATTTGCCTAATGGTGTTGCTAACTATACTAAGTATAAGGACTCTAATGGTCAGTGGGGAGCAGATTGGAGATACTTATACCATTACGTTGCTCACAAAGAATTTATTTATCTTAACCCTCAATATGCTGCTTATCCTCCACCTTACCATAACTTCGGCGATCCAGCTCCACAACAAAATGCACCTTACAATTCTTCAGAAAATTATGATTCCATGTCTGAATCAGAACGAACCTGAGCAAACTTATGAGAGTCAAGGTGAGCCAATGGAGCACGATAATGAGTCAGGAGACACCTCATGCAAAGTCATTCCTAATCCAAATCCTCCAAGCCCTCCAATAATTATTACTTAGAATCTGAAGAGTCTGACGAAGACCCTGATGAAGAAATGGATCCTGAGGAAGATGATGATGATGATGGTGGCAATGAAGGTGGTAATGGGAGTGATCTTGAGTATAATCCAAAGAAGTACAAGGAGATAAAAGACAAGATTGACAATGTCAACATTTAAAAATCTTAGACTAACTTTTTCTTAGTGTTTTAAGCATTTATTTCATTCTTTATTCATAGTTACAGTTTAATAAAGTACTGCGTATGAGTAATAAGTAGCAAAGCTACATTTGGGATATTCCAAACATTTCTTTTCCTTATTTAAATAAAGTATTATTTATTCTTTTCTTATTCATTTCAATCTTCAACCAAGTCTATTAAGTGTCATTTATTATTTTTATTTCTGTAAATGGTATCAAGGGAAATGACTCAAAAATATTTTTGTGATGTGCTTACCTAAGTGAAATGGTTGCATGCAACCAATACAATGTGTTGAATTATTAGTAGGAGAAATAAATAGGTGCTTCTATTATAATTCAAAATGACTGCTTGTATGCTTAAATCGATTAAAGTAGCTTGGTTGTTGTCTAGTTACAGGAGAGTTGTGACCAACCTAATAGTAGTCATTTCTTTATTCAGGAGGACTAGGATGGCAGGGAAAAACAACGATAACAATGATACCTAACAATCCTGACCCTACTGGGGAGTTGTTTTAGAAGATAGCCCAAAACAAACCTCCTACCTATCAGGGAGAACCTAACCCAACTATCCTTGAAAACTGGCTGAGGGAGTTCAATAAGGTGTTTATGGCAGTAGCATGTCCTAATGAGTCCAAAGTGAATAGTGCAACTTACTACTAAAGGGGTGAAGCAGATTTGTGGTGGTATCAGAATGAGCAAATTGTGAGAGCATTACCTATTTTTGGATGGAACGTGTTCAAGGAAAAAGTGAGGGATAAGTTCTACCCTATGTTCTTGCATAAGCAGAAAGCTGATGGGTTCCTGGAACTTAAGATGGGAAGTATGTCGGTGATAGAGTATCACACTAAGTTCATAAAGTTGTCTAGGTTTGCTGAAGATACTGTGGCTACTGATAGGCAAAAAGCTAGAAGGTTTGAGAGGAGATTGCCTCTTTCTCTCCAAGGCAAGTTGTCAGTTGAAGGAAAAGCTGCTGAAAAGGCTGAGTTGGAAGCTAGGGAGAAAAGAAAGGAGCCTGTGACCAGTTCTGGACCATCTGGAAACCAGAATGACTTTAAGAAGCAGAAGTTTAATCACCACCAAGGTAATAACTTCCAGAACAATAGGAACAACTAAGGTGGGCACAACTTTCCTAGGGGAAATAGGAACCAACCGGGTGATCATAATCAAAGGATATACTATTGTAAGAGATGTTCCAACAATCACCCAAGGAAGGACCGTGATGGAAATTTAGTCACTTGTAACCTGTGTAACAAGCAAGGACATAGGGTATACGAGTGTTTTTCGAAGAATAAAGGGGGTCAAGGAAATAATCAGTTTAAGGGTAATGGACAAAATTGGAATCAGCAGAAGGAGGTCAGGGTAGCAATGGGAATCAAGTGAACAAGGAGGCGCAGTTTCAGAGTGGGAATAAGAATACTAATGGTGGGAACGCACAAGTCAAAGGTGGAACACCAAGGAAGCTTAATGTGATGGGTTCGCGTGACGCTGCCGCAGAGAGGCTGGTACATTTTCACTAAAGTTAATCTCCAAGAAAAAGTTTGACCGTTCAAGTTCAACCAGGTAATCACACTGATAGCATAAAGTTTGATCGTTCAAAACTGATAGCTTGTTAGAAAGTATGTATGAACTCTACACCAAATGCCTTTACAACAACTCTGCCCAAAATTCTTCACACCCACATACTTCAACCATTCCATGCGGGAAAACAAATAGCTTTCCAAACCCGGTTGAATATTGTATAAATAAATCACCCTAAGGGCACTGCTTGCAAACCCCACAAACTACTAATGATTCATGATCAAAGAGATTTCCTGTACTCGATTGCTCAAAAGATGCAGGAAAAGCTTGGCATCACTATATATGGGAGAATAGAAAACCGACCCAAGTCAAAGCATCCAACTTTGATAACTCTTTATTGCTACATACGCTAGTCACTCTACTATCAGCAGCAACTCTAAATCACTATATTCATCGAAAAGACACTAAAGTTGCCAAATTTCATAGCTTACCAGCTAATTCTAATCCATTATTTACACAATGTCATAAACATGCTGCTCTAAAGATACATTATGACATAATCACCAACAATTTCACAGCATTCAATTAAGCATACATAACACATAATAATATACTGATCACATATCAGATATAAATTTGCTGAATAGAATTATAAATCCCAAAATAGATTAGCAAAAAAGGATGAAATTGATGACCTGAACTTCACCATCACCATTACAAGGGACCAAAATAGGACCCACAATAAGGCGTTCAACAGGAACTTGGACTGGAACACTGAATCCTTTACGAGGGCCAGTATGAATTGGGTCAACATTCCATCCGATTGCGGCGAATATCATCAGAATTATTCGGAACATTATTAGCATCATCATCTTCTTCCTTGGATTCATGCCCTTCATCTTTCGCAAATCCTAGAAAACCGGCGATCCTTTTCAAGAACCTCATTTAAAAGAGAGGAAAGTCGCCGAGGTGCCGGCAACGGCGAAAATGGCGAGAGATTGAAGGGAATTTTTCTGGGTATCGAGAATTTAGGGGAATTTCAATGGATCGAGAGGAGAGAGAAAGAGGGAAGATGATTGATTTTGGGGGTTATTTGATAGAATGAATGCTTTATAAAGGGGATTTTGTGAGTTTTGTGTGTGGGTTTGTCTTTAGTTTGTTGCTTTTTATAATCTTTGGGTTTGGGGATTATTAAAAGTTTAATTTATAGATTACACACTTTCAAATGTACTTTTTAGTAATGATGTTACAAATTGGTGTTTAGCCTTCCTAATTAAAGTATTAAACTTACTTATTCATAGCATCTTTGTTGAACAAAAATAATTTGGAGATTTGTATATAATCTGAATTCTGGACTACTTTGTATCTGTAATTCTCTGAACCAGTAGAAGCTTACAGTATAATTGCACGCAAAAGTATAATGGATGTTATAAGTATGCCCCTTCTTTTTCATCTCTTAAATTGTTGCTTCTTATCATGCGGTGTAAGCGATTCATTAAAAAACGCCCGTAAATCTCCATATAACGCCCACATTTTATTTTTTTTGGACAATTTTGTCCTTTTTCTAATTTTACCCAAAACGTTAATTTACTACACGAAAAATGATCAACCCGACTGCACTGCCGACAAACTCCAGAGAGCCGTCAACCCCGTCGGAAAATTTGGTAGAACGCGTTAAAACGACGAAAATGGTGGTTGGCGTCCAGACGCCACTCTCTAAAATAATTTCTTTTTAGAATATATATTTTCTTTTTTTTTTTGGAAATTTGATACTAATAAAAAAAAATTTAGAAATTAAATTTCACACATAATTTATATTAATTAAATTAAATAAATAATAATAAGCCTTCAAAAAAAATTAATAATAATGATAAATATATTTAATTTTTAATTTTAATTTTATAGTTAAATTATTATGATTTATTTTTAATTAAATTTTAAATGATTTTAAATAATTTAGTTTGATTATGTGTTAATTTAATCTTTATATAATTCTATGTATTTAAAATTATTTAATTGTTGCAAGATTTTGGTGGAGACGGAGTTGATTACAGTGGGATTTTTGTAAATGATGGTCTCTTCAAAAATGATCAACAAGCGACTGATTGGGAAAAACAGGTTGCTATTGGATCTGGTTTTTGTTTGTTAGCAGCAACTTATAAATCTCAACGGGATGGTAGAATAGATCGCATTTTGAGATGCGACCGTTGGCGCGAAAGGGAGGAACGAGATTTCAGTGTAGCACAGCGGTTTGATAGAAAGAGGAAATGTTGTGGTTGTCAGTTCAGATTAAAGGTTCGTCAGTACCGAAGCCATGATGGTTGGGAAGTGAAGGGTTACTCTAAATAGTTGGGACTGATTCTTCCACCTCTGCTCTGGATACACTAATCGAGAGAATAAACAAGGCTATTGATACTCAGAAGAACAGCATCAAGAACTCTCTCGAGGACTCTAGACGGCGACATGGTATGATGTATTGCCATTTCATATTTAAGATTCTCCATGGTCGTGTGTCACACTACTGCTTGGGGTTGATTCTGAGCGAGCACAACAGGATGAAGGAGTTGGGTGATGAAGTGGCTATTCGGTGCAGATGTGCTATATCAGTGACTCATAGACTACCTTGTGCATGCACCATTCACCGTGTAATTACCTAGGATAGGGCGTCGTTACATGTTGATCAGGTTCATCCATTCTGGCGGACGCTCGTTATTGGAGAGCATGCTGTTCCACAGACGGTCGACCGTGGATAGGAGGAGTTGGAGCAGTTTCGTTCGATGTTTGACTGAGTGTCCTCTAGTCACCCTTCAATCATTCGTGATGCTACCCACTTACTTCATGACATGTTCAACTGAATGCTTAGATCACGAGGAACTTGAAGGGATTGAGCGACCTAGAGGTCGACCATCACGACAGAATAGGAGTGCGTTTGAGTACATTCGTGGTCGCGGTCGTGGTCGTGGTCGTTCATCGTCATCCGGTCGTTCGTCTAGTCGTGGCCGATCTTCTTCGTCGGTGAACATACCCGGAACTGGTACAATACTTTCTTTTACTTTTTACAATGTTTGTTTAGTTTATTACAAAAGTGTTAATTGTGTTTATTGATATTTGCAACAGGAAGAGTGGATATTGATCAGTTTCCGTATAAGGACAGGATCCCTAACATCGTCATGGAATACTTGGACGGGTGGAATGATGTGACTGCAAATGGTAACTGCGGATTTCGGGTCGTGGCTGACGTGTTTTTGATGGGTGAGGACAGCTATGCTTTAGTGCGTCAGATGATCTAAAATGAAATTGCAGCAAACCGAGATGTTTACCATCATGTGTATGGCGAAGACTTGGATAGTTCTCTTCAGCGTATCCGGTGGGGAGGAGGACGTTGCGGTCCAAATCATTGGTTTGACGCGCCGCTTGATTTGTTTGCCGTTGCAAACATCTACAAGTGCGCAGTCATGCATTTCGGGCTTGCTTTGCACAATCAAGCTTATTTTCCATCTTGCACGGTTCTCCCTTGGGATACGCATGCGACCATCTCCAGACCAGTGAGAGAGTTCACTATTGCATATCTGGGGTCGTCATACAGACATTTCATCCGATTGGACCTGTCATCAGATTTTCCGGTGCCATCGATCTTACGTACTTGGTACACTATTCACAAACCAAACGTAGAGGGTTGGGATGTGTTGTATCATGAGCGGATGCGTCATTACAACCTAGCTACCTATTATTTTTGCATGTGTATACTTTTTCTATGTAACATTGTATTTGTATTGCTATTTTTATCCTATTTATCTCTTTTTTTGTATTCTAATTTTGACTAAACATATATATTACATGCATACTAATTTGTATTTTAACATTAAAACTAAATTGATAATGTCAAATATTACAAACTAAAATGATAATGTCAAATAGTACAAACTAATATAGTAATGTCAGATAGTACAAACTAATATAGTAATGTCAGATTGTACAAAATGTTGTATAAATAAACTACCAACAGATTAGTAACCCCTCCGTGACGCTCACTCCCACTGCTCAAAGACCCGTTGCAGATGATCAACAGAGGCTCTGGCTGCTTCAGTCGGCATGTTGTCCTTCTCCTGTAGGACTCCCTATGCCGCTTGTATCACCTTTCCCATTCACTACACACAAGAAAAAAAAAATAAAATTCAATCACGATATATAATAATTAAAAAGCATACAGTGGTGGTCACGATATATAATAATCAAAATGAAACATACAACATTCGTGGCTGTGGGCCGTGGCTCACCATCATCGGCATCGTCGTCATGGTTAAGGTTTCCGATCAACCGCGGGTGCGAATACAAGGTGTGTACCATTCCATGTAGTGGTGGCCACACATGGGAGGCACCCCAGTTGGCGGCCTCTACAGCTCCGCAGTCCATAGGCGGGCGACCATCAGAAACTGATCCCACGTGCCAATCATGGTTTCCGACCATTGGACGACGTAATCCTTCGTCGATGCAGATCGGACCGCCTTACTGGGCCATGCTGGTGGAGGAGGGATAACTTGGAAAAATCCAAGCTGACGAAGACAGCGCTGAGGCATGTACGCCTCTACGATCTCACGATACTAAATCAGTCCCGTGTAGAGGGTCCTGGGTACCTTATTACTAGGTTTATGGCCGAAAGGAATGCAGTTTACCTGCACATATTTTCAAATTAGTAAGATTCATATAATAAAATCATTATAATATAATATTAAAAATAATTTATAGACTTTACCTTCAAGGGGGACATCCTGTCAAGCAAAAATCGAATCGATCGGAGGCGGTCAAGGGACTTCTTCTCGGGCCGCAGACTCCACGCACAAGCACGTGGCATCCCTTCACAATAGGAACCGTGTCGTGGTGTGGTCGTAATGCAGGATAATACTCGTATATCCAGGTCTATAATAATGTCAGACATCCAGTGATACCTGCAGCGTCAGCCCGACTCGAGAATCCTAATTGGCAATACAGATACGCCAACATAGCCGACCCCCAAGAAAACTGGCCTACGGTGTTGGGGTCACACGCGTCAACTATGTCGCGTGGTCTGAGCTTGTTTATTTCCGCTCTTATCCGGAAACAAAGTACACCCGAGGAGAAGAAAGACATATGCAGCCAGCTGCGTATCATCCTCCCTACGTGCAGTGGGGTCCAAACAATGCTGCAGAACGGATGCGATCTTCACACCGTCGTGCCCCGTTGTACAGCGAAGTCCTGTCCACCCCCAACAGCTCCGCCTGCAAATCTGTCTGATCCGCATCATTCGCAGCAGAAAGCCGCTTGCCCTCAGCGCGAATCTCAAGGATCGCCTTGACGTCATGTAACGTGATCGTCACCTCACCAAACGAAAGGTGGAAAGAGTTCGTATCCGGTTGCCATCGCTCAACGAAAGCCGTGATCATCGTTGAGTCAATCCTATCGTGCATGGTGGCAGGAAGGTGACTCACTCTAGTGCCCTGCAACCAGCCGAACATCTCGCTCTCCTCTGGCTAAGCCTCAGCCCATCTACATAAAAAGCTACAAGTCTTTTCCCGAGTTTGGCATTTCAAAATGCTCGCATTCAAATTCCTCTCCTTGTCCTCCCAAATCCGGGTAGCTATGTGTCCTAGAAAGCTAGGAATCACTCTCCCGTCTGCAGGACCCCCAGGCATCTCACCCTTCACCACCCAAGAATCATTAATGATCCTCGGCCGTTTTCTGCTGACCTCAGACACATTAGACGCAGATGATGTACCGGATCTACTAACAAATCTACCACCACTACCCTTCCACACATCTACTCTCTGCGTCTCATACATATCATCAACCCTCTGACTAAGTGGACCGTAGTCATCATATGGTCCACTCTAATCGCCCATCCCATGCACCACATCCTCACCTGCGTTCTCCTCCTCTTCTTCCTCCTCCTCCTCATCATCATCACATCGTCTTCATCCTCAGGAATTGAACCCGTTCTTTGCGAGCCGAGGCCGAAATACTACGGGATCTAACATGTCTGGGCCCTGAGCTCTCCATTGAACAACTACTCAGAACGTTCATACTCTTCCCCGCACCAGGTCGAAATTGTGATACCTAACTCCAAATAGAAAACCAAAAATAATAGTAATTATTATTATAATTGTTATTATTTAATTTATCTAATATTAATAATCGATCTATATTATCACTACCTAATTTAAGTACAAATAAAAAATAGTAATAATTGACAAAAAAAATATCAACTAAACAAAAAAAAAAAAAAAAAACTAAAAAAAAAAATTAGTAAAAATTGACCAAAAAAAAAAACTAAAATCTAAGAACAAAAATATAAAATAAACAAAAAAAAATAGTTAAAATTGACAAAAAAAAATACTAAAAACTGAAGAAAAAAAAATATAAAATAACCAAAAAAATTATAAAATAAACAAACAAAAATACTAAAAATTGAAAAAAAATATAAAATAAAAAAATACAAAAAACTGAAAAAAATATATAAAATAAACAAAAATATATACTAAAAACTGAAGAAAAAAAATACTAAAAATTGAAAGAAAAAAAATAGAGGAGGGGCATCCAGGCTGGACGCCAGCCTCATGGCGGCGACGTCCAGGCTGGACGCCAGACCCATGGTTACGGCGTCCAGCCACCATGGGGTTGTCTGCCAGCCCGGACGCCGCCGCCATGGGGCTGTCTACCAGCCTGGACGCCGCCACCATGGGGCTGGCGTCCTAGCCAGACGCCCCGCCTTGACGCCGCTGTTAATTATTATTTTTTTATTTTAAAATTTAAAAAATACCTTCCCACTACGCTGCCGCCTTTCCTCCTTCGGCGCCGCCACTTCCTGCCACGCCGCCTCATCGACATTGTGTGTGTGTGTGTGTGTTTGAAGAATTTTTTTTTAGAGAGAGGTGATGAGAGAGTGAGAGTGTTTTTTTTATATATATATATATAAGGGTAAAAGTGTCAATTCAATACAAAAATGTGAGCGTTACGTAGAGATTTTGCGGGCGTGGTTTAATATCCACATAATGTTCATATATCATCGGGTCACTTCAACGGTGGTGATGTTTATGTGCGGTTTATATTTATTGTCTTGTTCTGGTTAAAAGGAAAGGCTTGTGTGGGATTGTTTAGCCGTACGTGTTGCCTCACTATGGTTCATAAAATGCTATTCCTTTTCGTCTTTAGTTTATTTGTGTGTTTGGTTTGGTGCGTGTTTTGTTGTTTTTAGTTTCTTCTGGCCTAGATTATTGTACTTTGCATTACGCGCAATGAAAATAAATAATATCCCCTGTTTCACAAATGAATATTTACAATAAATAAATATTTTATGTCTCACAAATAATACTTTTATGTTGCAAATAATAGAAAACGAAGGTAATAAATGATATAAACAGATATAAGTTATTGTACTATGCTTAATTATCTTTTTTGGATTGAGGTGCGTACGTTATGATATATACTTGTCTAGGGACAAGGGGATTGTCCTCTGTAAATGAAATAAATACCGTGTTGATACACATTACACAATATACTAGCTAGTGATTATTCTTAATATAAAATTACAAGATTGCATGATAAAAATGCGATATACACAACTTTGGTCAAATCAAGCTTTACACCTTCATGGTCAATATCAATTTCAAATTAATCAGATCCTGCATCAAGAGAGAAACCAACCTTTAAAAATAACAATAAGATGCATTAAATATGGAATTTTGGTTATTACAAATTATTCTTGTTACTTGACTAATTATTTAGCTGAACATTTTATACTCCCTCAATTTTTTGAATTTTACTATTCTATTATATATACAGGAAGGTTTCGCTGAAAACAAAGCTAATGGTGAAAACTAAAAATAAGCAATCTTAGCCATTGAATATTCACTAGATAATCTAATGGTGTGAAACAACCCATAGGATAAGGTATGTATATTTTGGTAACATTACATAAAAGTAACTATATACAAAAATAAGGTAATTATACTGATTTGACAACATTTCATTAAGGTCACTATATATAAAATTATGGTAATTATATCAATTTGACAACATTTACACAAAGGTCACTATATACAAAAATAAGGTAACTATATCAATTTTTACAATATTTACTTAGATGTCACTATATACAAAAATAGGGTAATTATATCAATTTTGACCACATTTACATAAAGGTCACTATATACAAAAATAAGGTAACTATATCAATTTTGACCACATTTATACAGAGGCCACTATATATAAAAATAAGGTAATTATATTAATTTTGACAACATTGACCACATTTATATAGAAGTCACTATTTACAAAAATAAGGTAACTATCATCAGATAACTTCTCCTTCTCCTCCTTGTCATCAGATAATTTCTCCTGCTCCTCCTTGTCATCAGATAACTTCTCCTGCTGCTCCTTATCATAAGATAACTTCTGCTGCTCATTAACATCTGATGCTTTCTCCTGCCGTTCCTTGTCATCTGAACCTTTCTCCTGTTGTCCTTTATCCTCTGATTGTCCCTTCTGAGTAAAAATTGGGGAAGAAATCTTTTCCAGATGAATTAGGCCTTCGTAAATAATGGAGCTGCTCAATTTTTTGATAAACTCATACAAGGCCTCTGCTTCACTCTCTATGAATCCAGACAAAGAAGTCATCATTGATATATGAAAGGTGATTCGTATTAATCAATAGAGGTTTCCACAAAAGCAAAACAAGTATTTGAAAGGTAAGCAGTATTTTGGGATATGATGCACACTCACAATTCTATACCTTGCTAATAGCTAGGCTATTCCTCATTATTCAGCACCATTTGGTCTTCTACGATAAACAATTTTTGGAATTTGGCAAGTGCTTATCTATTCAACTTTAGCACTTTATAATATGGTAGTTTACTGAAACTTCTAATGATGCGGAAACTAAGGTTAGGTTGTGTTTTTTGGGTTATGGGTTAAGTGTTTAGGCTAGATGTTTGGCGTGTGAACAGGGTAAGGAACAAGAACTAGTTCCTGAGAGTGAGGAACTCAAAATTTGACTAGCAAGGAACACTCGCAATACTAATCAAGGATAGGTATGGTTAGAGTTGAACACTCACTCTACTAACCATAAGACAAGCTAACCCTGAACACTTCGAGTTAAGCTCTCAAACTCGAGTCCACGAGTTCAAGTAACTTGAATCCATAAGTTAAAATTAGAAATAACACAAAGTATATTTCAAAGGTAAAATATTTCATTCTAGATAAGCTGCTTACAAAAGCTAGACTAGACTTTCTTTCATAGACTAAGGAAGTAGTTACATTAATTAACTCACTTAGCTAATTTAATAAAAGGGAACTCAAAAGTCGCCAGCCAAAAGAAACTCAAAAGTCGCCAGCGATACTCAGCCCTCAGGTGTAACAGTTCCCATGAAAACCATCACATATTGAAGAATAATAACTGTTGTTGTTCCTTAACGCCGCAGTTCCGTAAGGAACTCGCTGCAAATACGCCCGGCTCTCCCTATTTTCAACGGCTGAAAGTTACAACTTTATTGCAACAATTTAAGCTAAGCTAATTACTACTATAAACTGAAAATAAAACATATAAATAAGTAGTAATAAAAAGCAATTAAACTAAGGAGGTTATACTCCATGAATGGCGCCCAACAAGAGTGTAAAACTCCTCTTGAATGCACACTAAAACCGTGTGTAACCCCCCTCTTTATTCCCTTGTCTTGGCTGCCTTCAAAACAGAAAGGAACAAAAGAATATTCCTCCCTAATGCTACGAATATCATCAAGGCATCCAAGGCAAATAAACTCCTTGCTTATTCATCCATCCAAGTCACGCATGACTTGTACAAAGATGGAGCTATGTGGAAACCTATGCGTGGAACATTGTCAAGCTTGGACCCTTGAATGAACAACCCATGGACAATAGGAACTTGATTCTTTTGGACCCTTGAACGTGTATTTGGACCCTTTAAACTACTAGGCTCATTAGGTTGCACAAGGTCTTGATCAAGGCTTAATTTCGGATCATCTAAGCAGATGATTTAAAAATATACTACATATATTGGCTAATCTGCATAGCAAATCATGAATGCTTCGAAGCTGAAACAACAATTTCAACTTACAAATTCCCATGAACCCGAAATTTTGATTTCAACCCATATATTCCCCAAATTAACCAAAACAAAGTATAAAAAATTCAAGAATAAAACAAAATTCATAATAATGAAACACATGCAACCGAAAAAATCATAATCGAACACAAAACCATAATCGAAAAAATTGAAAAGATCATAGTTGAACACAGTCATTAAGCCATAAAACGCTGTTGGATAATCGAAATAAAAGCCCAGAAATTAATGTATATCAAAGAATTTCTTACGAAGAAATTAAGTCGAATTTTAACGTAATCACACTCATATGAAACGCAACAATAACCAATTCACAGTTTTCCAACAATACAGACAGATATATGCAGCAACAAATTCTTGAAATAATAGCAATATAATCACATCCAAATAGACAAAATAACCTAAATTCACATAGATATATTCACATCCAAACAGAAAAATTAACCTAATTGACAGAAATATTCGTAAATTACCAAGGATAGATTGAAAAGAAGTATCTTACTTCTAAAGTTGAGTTAAGTGGAGTTACGGGGGCGTAACTCGTTTTCTTTAAGGGGGGTAGAGTGCGATAGAATTACGCACTTATTTTTCCTTAATTTGGTGCCCTAAGTGCTTTGTCATCAGTTTTATACCGATTTTGTGGTTAAGTTTGATGATTTTACACACTAGGAAGGATGAATATTACAATAATAATAGTGTGAGTTTGTTGATTAGTTTAATATTTTACATAATGTTTTGTGTAAGTTTATTAGTTGAGTTGTTTTTTTACACAGTATATTGTGTAAGTTGTTAGAAAGTTCGTTATTTTACACATAGTTTGTGTAGAAATGAGTAAAAGAAATAGAAGGTATGAGTCACAAAAAGTACAGCAACTAAAAGTATTGAGGATTTTTTTTTAAGATTTTAAGTATTTATTTGTCCTTAAAAAGTTTTTAAAGTTTTCGTACCTAAGTTTTTCGGGGACGAAACTTCTTTTAAGGGGGTAGACTTTAATACTCCGTATATTTATGTATTTTATAAATTATTTAATTAATTATAATATATATTTTTAAGGCCTAAAGTATTTTAAATTAGTGAGTTTTATAAAATTATAATTTATTTTGGGCTGAACTTTTATTAATTGTTGGGCTCGTTTAAATAATAGTATGTAAACAATTCTTACATACTTTTAGTGGACCAACCCATTTTATTTAAGTAAGCCCAATTCTTTTATTTGAACCCTTGTGGGTCAAATATTTCATGACTAAAGCCCATTTATTTATTAAGCCCAAACACAATCCCTACTCTCTACTCTATAAATATCCCCCAAAGCCCCAAAATTTTCCCCACAAAAGTCAAATGGTAAAGGTAATTTATTTTCTTTTCTTTTCTATTTTTCTTTCTTTTCTTTTTCTTTCTTTTTTCTAACTCTTTCCCTTCTCCTTTACGTGAAAGCCACCAACACCACGCCACCTTGCAGCCACCCAACGCCGACCACCTCCGGCTGCCCAGCCACCGTCGGCGACCCGCGGCCAGCCACCGCGGTGGTTCGTCTCTCCTCCTCCTTGTTTTAAATTATTGTTTATGTAATTATTTGTTTTGGGTTTTGATTTTTGATTGATAAATTATATTAGTATATTTTATAATTGTGTTTTGATGATTAAAGATTATAAATTTCATATTATAAAGTATTTTAAATTTCAGATTTTATAAAGTATTAAAATTTAGGATTTTAACTATTAAAGTGTTGATTTTTAGGGTTCTAATAATCAATTAAATTAGGTCTTTCATTCCTATTGGATTTATAAAGATTAATTAAACATAAAAACAAATTTTCGGTAATTAAATTCCGATCTCCGTTCTTAATTATTTTTAATCACGTTTTAATCCCGCTGAGATTATAACTCGTCCGATTTTTACAAAAAAAATAGTGTTTTTCGTGTGTAAACAACGTTCTTATCTTAAATCACTAACTTTAGTAGTGAGCACTACCCTCTCGTGGCCAAAATCAGCTTCTAAATAGGGTTTTCGGACAGTTTTTGATTTTTGACGAAGGTTTAATGTTTTAAAAATAATTTTCTGATTTATTTGAGGGATTTAAATCTTAATAAGTGTGCTTGAATTTTTATATAAACACCATGAATGAGTTTTTATTTTGTGGTTTTAATCACCACTTAAAGAAAGAGTTTTAAAGGTTTTAAACCAAAATTTAAGCTTATTAGAGAAGGTTTAACGTGTTTAAAATTAGCTAGAAATTTGTGTAATCAAGGAAGTAATTGAGTTTATGTATTTGGTATTGTAGGAGACTTTAAGTTGAGTAATTTCTAGCATTGTGGCTAGTTGGAAAGATGATTTAATTAAGGTACGTATAAGAATACGAGAAAACTTGATTTTAGGAGCATGTTTAGGGACTTGGAAAAACCTAGAATCATGCTAGGGAACTTGTGGATTGGTTGAAATTGTTTGGTAACGAGTTGATTGATGATAAATGTGATGATTGGTTTAATTTATGTATGAGAAATTTGCATTGATTTTTCCTTATGAGTATTATTTATGCAATACTTTGCAAGGAGAGCTTAAAAGTAAAGCTACAAGTATACATAGGGAATGAATCATTTTAATTACTTATTCATCTGTATTGAAATGGAATGAGTAAAGGGAGAATTAAAGTCTTATAAGACAAGGTTGAGGATTTGAGGTGCCTTATGCACTTAAGGTGTTTATACACCGAGGTAGTTAAAGGATTCAATAATAAATATTGTTTGTCACTAATAAATCAAGAATTGAATTGGAAACTTGAAAGGTTTATATGATTGATGTATGATTGGTTGTGTTTCTTTGCATTTGAGTCATCACCAAATTAAAACTGGTAAATCACGTAAAGTGCAAGAAGGATGAGCAATAAAACTCTGGATTTGTGCACATCTGGAGTAATGACAAACAAGGGTTGGGGTTCACGGGGTATTAGCCGTGTACTTTTCAGAGGCCGTCTGATCTACGAGTCTCTTGTTTTAAATTCTTTTAAAATTATAATGAGTTAGATGAGATCTCATACTAGCTATGGCCACAGAGTCACGCCCGTCTGCCATTGGATGTTTATTAATGTCTTCCGAAAGGAGGCATAGGGTTTTCTTATTTAATGTTCCAGAATGAAGCACAGGGGGACAACCCGGTCTATTGCTTAATCCAATTAAATTAATGAAGTGATCAATACTATTTAGAGAAACTTTGTAATAAGTAACAATTGAATCATGTGTTCGAGTCAATGATTATATTGTGAGTGTATGAAATGATTGATAGTATCATGCTAAGACTCTTTACTATATTTCGTAGCTTGTATGTACTCAGCGTTGCTGATGACGTGCTTTTGTGTGTTTCTCTTGGTCATGGCCTTTGCCTTCAATGACCCTGTAATGATCCAATTCTTACACTTGTAACATTGGGGAGCAGATTAATCACAGGTTTTTGCATAAACTGATTTGCATCAGGGTGATGGAATTTGAGTGGAGCGTTGGTTAATCACTTAGCTTATTTTATATCATAGATTGAATTTTATTTTGGTTCTAATTCCATTTACTTCCTATTATTCTGGATTTTGAATAAGGGCCGTTATGGTTCCAACTTGTAAGACTAAGTTGAGCTTTGACTTTTAGTTTTGAAACTTATATTTTATTTTTTAAAACTAAGTTAGTTTTCCGCTGCTGATTTCTGAAACTAGCCTTAATGTTTGAACACGTGGCGGTAGCACGTCAGTAATTCTCTCACAGTTTATTAAAAGTATTTACAGGTGATTACAGGTTACTACAGATTATATAGGTTTTAAAGAGAGAATTATTGGGGTGTTACAAAATTAAACAAAATAAACAATGTAAAAATCATACGATTTAGCAATTTACATTTTGCAATCCCTAATCATAATTTGTACACAGTTGACTACAGTTTTGAGCACAAGCACAACTAATTTTAATTGAAATGCAATCATAAACTACCAAATTTTAATCATAATTGCAAATAAATATACAACAATTTCGAATCTAAAAAAAATTGAAACATAACATTTTGAATCTAAAATATTAACAGGCCGGCAAAATTGAATGCTTTACTTGACAAAATTCGCATGCTTTACAACAAATTTCGATTCCAAACAACAATTTATATATCATAACAAAAACATTCGAGCAATTAACTAGCAATAAACCCTAGATTATGAAATTGATAGTCGATAATTTAAGAAATACTACCTGAGAAGCCGCTTCAATGGAGAAGAAAGCTCAAAGTCGCTTCAATGGAGGATCGAGAAAGCTCAAACTCGCTTCAATGGAGAAGAAAGCTCAAAGTCGCTTCAATGGAGGATCGAGAAAGCTCAAACTCGCTTCAATGGAGGAGAAAGCTCAAAACTCGCTTCAATGGGATGAATATTCATCGACGAAAATGACTAACTCACATAATAGAGTGTTGATTGAGAAATTGATGAAGAATCGAAGAAATTGCAGCTGGATTTCCAAAGTTAATATGAATTTTGGAAGAAGATTCGAGAAATTAAGAGAGAGAAGGTAGGAAAGAGAAGAGAGTTCAGAGGAGAGAGAAAATAATTGGCATGCATCTAATCCCAGCCAATGATTTTTATGGACGGTGGAGATTGTATGTTTTTAGTTTTCAGCTTTACACTTGTTTTCACACGATCCACTCCCTAAGACATACACCTTAATATTTCATTTTAATTTTTTTTTTGAAAATATTTCAAAAATTTATTTTGAATTATTTTTTCCTTTTTATCATGCACCTTATAGCTTTGTACCATGTACCTTATATAGTTCTCATAATTAGAGTAGTTCTCACATTAAGATGTTCTCACATAAACTTCACCACATATATATATATATATATATATATATATATATATATATATATATGTATATATATATATGTATATATACATATATGTATACATATATGTATACATATATATATGTATATACATATATATACATATATGGGATCATGTGAGAACTCTAATCTATATGAGAACAAATCTAGACCATTGATCAAAATTGATCCAACGTCCGAAAAACAATATTAGTATTGGCTTTTTTGTAAATTTCACAAAAACTACACCTCTTTCTTCTTCCTCTTTTCCAAATGACTTCCTCTATGAAACTTTCTCAGTTTTCACTCATTCTCTCTCTAAATTTTCCACTAAGAAACTCCACTTACAGGAAGATCAAATCGGCGGGATTTATCATCAAATTTTTGTAAGTTCCTCAATTTCATCATCAGATTCTTTTGTTATTCGAATTTTTCATTGTGTATAGTATGACGCTCAATTTTGCCATTTTTTCGATTTTTTGTATGTTTTTTTCACCCTAATTTTGCCTTTTTTAGATTTTTTGTACACTAACATGCTTCCATCCTATCAACACACAACTTACCTTGTTGCACTTGTTTACAAGCATACAACATACCAAACGACCAACCAAATAAATGAATGAATTGCTTATTTAAATTTGATTACGCATCGAACGATTTTTCCACCAAATCCCTGCCCCAAATAAATTGAGGTAAACTACACCGGGAGCTAACCTGGTAGGCAAATGTCACATGAAGTGACTGGACGTCTTGCGCATAAAATAAATAAAAAGGAAAATACAGCGTCCTGTACTTTCAGTAGAAGCTATGGTTAAATATAAAACCCCATAATTCCCCCCATATGTTCATACTCAATGTATATACGTTCCAAGAGTTTTGGTGCGTAATCTCTTTCACTTTACGTTATTTAAATATTATTATACTTGGTGATGACTCTCAAACCATAACACAATCAAACATTATACTTCATTCAAGCAATCAAACATACCAATTTAATTCTTGAATAATTAGTGACCACATAAATTTAATTGTTGAACTCTTTTTAATCTACCTCGATGTCAAAGACACCTTAAATGCATAATACGCCACAAATCCTATCCCTCTGTGTTAGAAACACCTTAAGTGCACATAGGCACCGCAATATAATTTATTCCTGTGTACTAAGACACTTAAATAACTCCTTCCTCATGCTTATAGCATCAATAAAAGTTATATGAACCATAATAAAATTCCCTTTTCATATTCCAAACCAAATAAATATTTAGTTTAATTAAACATGCCCTCTATCATGCCAATAATAAAAGTTTGGTTCATAATCAACATGCCAACATAACTAATTCCAATTACCAATTCATCACAAATAATTCGTACATCACAAATCATTTACCAATATCAATCCAATCAACAAATTCAAACCAACACCTATCATGATACTACTTGGAATTAGTTAAACAAAGCCTAGCATGCTTCTACATATTCAAATAATTACCAAGTACGCGAACGTATCTTGAATATGATCTCAAAATCTCTATGACTAAATAAAATCACTCACTTTGAAGTCTCTTACAAACCAAAATTACAAAGAGGCATTAATACCTATTCCACACAAATTTCCAGCAATATATAAACTCTTTAAATCACTCTTAAACCCTCTAAAACAAGGTGAAATTTAATTTAAAACCCTAACTTTTATTCCCAATTAATGGGTAATTAAATATTCTTTCAAGAAACATAATTATAGCTTATATATAAAAATTCCAGCTTTATTAAATCATTCAAAATTGCCGTAATTTTGTTTTAAAACACTTATTTCAATAATTTAAATCACCCATAAACAATTTCCATCAATATACATAAACTTAAAAACCTAGAGTTTATAATTTGGGGCTTTTTAATTCAAAACCAAATCTGAAAATTTATATACAAAATACTTATCATCAAACATCATAAAAATCATCAAAAAACCCAAAAACAATAATTAGATTAAGGGTAGATTTAGTTAAAAATCAAAAAGAATAATTTTTTTATATTTGTTCGGCCACCAACAGCCGTGCCACGACACACGGCTGGGCTGCTACCGCACCCGCCGGTGTCGCCGCAACTACTGGCGTGCTCGCTGGTGGCTGCCCGGTGACCGGCCGGTGGTGTGTGGTGGTGGGCGGTGGTGTGTGTGGGTGGTGATGACACAAAAATGAAATAAAGGGGAAGGGGAAAAATTAAGAGAGAAAATAAGAGGAGAAAGAAAAAGAGTTACCTTTGGGTATTCTCCACCTTGGGCAAAGTTTAATTTGCCCATGTGATGGGTATTTATACTCCCTTTTCTAAAACCCTCCTAGACTTAAATTCCCTTTTTACCCTTAATGATCCCTTTCCTAGTCAAACTAGTATTTTGACTTTCTTTAAAAACTCATTGACTTTATAATTTCCTTTTATAAAATAATATGCCCCAATATTTCCAAATCATGAAATAAAATATTTTCAAGATTGTTAAATAATTAAAAATAAACTTTTAATTAAAATAATTCTCTTTAAATTAATGAAACACCATAAATAATTCATTTTGAATAATCTAAATACTTATTTATCTTAAAATACATATAAAAATACGGGGTATTACAGGTTAGGGTTAGGGGGATGGGTTGGTTATGGTGGGTGGGTGGGTTGGTTATAGTGGCCTGGTTGGGTGGTGGGTTGGTGGCGTATTCGTAGGGGGTTACGGTGGGTGGGTGGTGGGTGGTAGGATTGGCGTGGGCAGTGGTGGATTAGTGGTGGGCAGTGGTGGAGGGGCTAGCTGCCGGTTTTTTTATACAATTTTCTGACAGAAATTTCGTCGGAAGATTTTTTTTAGTCCAACAAAGAGTATCCGTCAGAAATTCCATCGGAAAAAGATTTTCGATGGAAAATCCGTCGAAAATTGCGTAATTTCCGACGGGTACGTTTCCAACTGAAATTCCGTCGGAAATAGAGCTTCCAACGGAATACTGGGTATTTTCGACAGAAAAATTTCCGTCGGAAAACAGCTAATTTCTAGTAGTGTTCGGGTGCATAGCATATGCCCACATCCCGAAAGAGAATCGGGAAAAGTTGAATGAAATAGAAGAAATATGTATCTTCATTGGATACAGTGATGAGTCTAAAGGATATCGTCTTTTCAAGCCCGATTCTAAGAAGCTAATCATCTCAAGAGATGTCATATTTGATGAAGGAGCACAGTGGCAATGAATCGAGAATGATACATCACAAGCTCAAGGAGATATATTTCCACGTGGCCGAAATGGAAAAGATCGAAGGCCTAATCTAGCCAACAACACAATCATCTTCAAGCTCATCATCACCAAGGAGTCCAGACCCATCTTCTAGCTCACAAAGTTCCTCTCCAGAAAGAAGCTCAACAAGTCCAATTCAAGAAGTATGACGATTACAATAACCTAACCCATGCGTCCTCTAGCCTACTTGGATAAAATTAGTACATATAATGTCATGATGGCTCTCATAGCTAGTGAACCACAAAGCTTCCAAGAGGCAGCATGAGAAGAAGAATGGACCGATGCCATGAATGAAGAAATCAGGATGATCGAGAAGAATTGCACATGGGAGCTCATTGACAAGCCTCCAGACAAAGAAGTGATAGGCCTCAAATGGGTTTACAAGATCAATCATGATGAAGATGGCTCCATTAAAAAATACAAGGCATATCTGGCCTAGTTGCAAAAGGCTATTCACAACAACCTGGAGTTGACCTCAATGAGACATATGCTTCAGTTGTTTAAATGGAGACAATAAGGTTAGTCCTTGCACTTGCAGCTCAACTTAAATTACAATTTTTTCCAATTAGATGTCAAATCAACATTCCATAATGCACTACAACAAAACAAAGTAAAGGTAACAATGAAAAACCATTGCCTAATATTTAAAAAGTGTTGCCTTGTAGCTAAGGCAACACATATGAGGCGTAGTTTATGCCCCCGTTATCTATTCATAAGACAAGATTTTTTAGTTCAAAGGCAACATTTTTAAAAGCAAAGAATAATGATACCTAAGGCAACAATTTTACAAAGGAAACACATTAAAAGTGTTGCCACCTTAGGAGACAATTTAAAATTGTAATCTTATGTCATAATATACAACCTTTTCACTTGTTGTATTTGTTAGTAATAATACAAAAGTGATGCCAAATATCTTAAAAGCAAAACCTTAAAAGAGATTATATGTGAAATTATAAATTGAATGAATAAAGATGAATCAACATGTGAACTCAACAATAGACAATAATCAATCTAATAAGAAACAGGACATCAATATAGAAGAAAATTGATTTTTGTAAAAAAATTCATGTGTACTTATCAAAATCCAAATAACAAATTAATCCAATAGAATTTCACTACACAATATATCTACTCTTAAAAATCCTAATAAATAACTTATGATTCACGATCTAGTATATTTCTAATACTAGTAATTGTTTAACTTTTTTATATCTGATACAGTACTACACAAGGGATAGAATGCAATGTTTAAAGAGGGAAATGGGTCAAATGACTATAAACAATCTAAAGTGCTAATTGATCAACTCTTCGTCTTTGTCTTGAATATATATCTTTTTCCATGTACACCTTGTATTACCAATCAATTAACAAAGTTAGAATATAATTTTTCAAAAACTAACACTATTAGAAAAAAGCCCAAGTGTTGCGGTTAAAATGGGGGTAGAGGTAGCCAATAACAGGAGTAAAAGACTCAAGTTCATAACCGGAGCAAATAAGGCCCATAGAGGCTTTTTTTTTTTTTGTGTTTTTTTTTGCAATTTTTTAAAGCAAATTTAATGATGATTTGAATTTCTTAATCAAACTAAAATTTGTATCAATATTGAAAATTTTTGTACGCCTCATTTGAATTTGATGATCAAATTAAAAAAAAGTATCCTAATTACTTATTTACTTGCACTTTTAGATATTTATTTTAAATATTAGCAGCTCAGTGAACTTAAAGGGAATATGGGGCTATACATACAAATAATATCAAAACTTTGCTCATCTTTATTAAGTAACTACTCACCAAAAAAATAAGTTAAGAATCTCTAATCACATAACTCAGGTCTCACCTCTATGAACTGAGTTGCTTTCCTTCATCTTTATTAGAGATTAAGAGTCTTTAGAACCTAACGGTGACAACAAACCCTACATAATCACAGCCTTTATCATTCTTTCTTTATCCTCAGCTCCAACCTACTTCAAATTAGTTACCCTTTTAGCATAAACTTTAAATCAAAGTCAGCAAAAAACCAAATGCACAACATGCAACTAATTCACTTCAATTATAATTTAGTTTCAAATTTTATTCAATTCAACTAAGCATTTTCCAGTATTATAAATCCATAGTCTGATGATCAGTGCATCAAACAAGCAATATTAGATATATTAGTTCATAAGCTATCAACAAAGAGGTTAATAACGAAAATCCAAATTAAAATACCTTAATAAAGATGCACGACTACACAAGTACAGAGCAATATTTAACTTTAACATAAGTTCTGAGCAAAGTGCAGATTAGACGTTATGCTAAGACAATAAAGTTCTTAAGTTATACATTATGTCAGCTATTTCCTCTCCATTTAATTTAATTTTTAAAATATCTTAGGCGGTTTAGCTTACCTTGTTAAACAGGCCTTTGCCCTTTGGCAACAACACAAAACACTTAATCTGCATCAAAAGTAAAAGTAAAAGTCAAAACATGAACTACACTGAATATTTGTCCGTTAATTTTTATTAATATCATGCTAGTCAATCGTAGTGCAAGCTTTAGATAACTACAAAACAATGGTTTACTAGTATGGCTAGGGCTACGATTGAAAAAGAATGAAAAGATGACATTAAAAAAATAGTCTGATTAATTCTGCTACACAAAATAGAACCTTAAACCAAACCAAGTATACAACATCAAAAAAAGATTACAAATAAAAAAAGAACAGCATCAGAGATTTATATGAGTAAACATGCATATTGGTTGTATACTTGCAAGTCATGAAACTGATAATTTTTACACCTAACCGCTTACATTATGCTTCTTAGATGCCTATCAAATCTCTAATAGGATTACATCTTTACTAATCCCAATGAGTAACATCATCAACTGGAGTACCTCTAATAGGAGTTATATAGGTGATAAGCATATATACCATGCAAGTACCTCTAATATATAGTTGATAAGCATATAAACCATGGAAGTACCTCTAATAGGAGTTATATAGGTGATAAGCATATAAACCATGGAAGTACCTCTAATAGGAGTTATATACACTCATGTGCTTTATTTTTATACACAATCATGGTATAAGCTACTTCATAGAATAATTTTTTTAAGCAAATATGCACAGGTCACTTGATCATATCTATAAATGGCCACACCTAGACAAAGTACTAGTAAGCAATAAAATACCCTAAATTCTACTAAATAAGATAAGAAATTAAATTATTGTAAGATTTTACAAAAAAATTTAGTATATATTTAGTATGATCTTAATCAGATATACTAGTCTACTCATAAGAGTATCTTGCATTCCTGTAGTAGTTAAAATAAGTAGGACTTTCATAAGCTTTTTAGACAATAGCTAGGTTAATGAGAAGCTGCTTGACACCTTTATGCAATTTAATCAACTAATGACCAAGTACTCTGTACCTATCAAACAAAATTTAATGGTTTATATATTTGTCATCATGAGAGTTTTGACTAATACTATATAACAAATGTTTCAATTAGTTAGTAGTCTTGATATGCTAACAAGCAGCAACATACAAGCAATGAGTTAATAAAAAAAAAAATCAGAAATAATTATATAGTAGCAGACACCCAAACCGTTGATCATATATAGATATAAAATTCCCGTTCCAATTATATACCTCTTTAAATGGCCAATTTATACACAATCAAGGTTCAAATTGCATCAACAATAATTGTCACAACCAGGTATTTGCCTAAACCTTCTAATAATCAAGCATATAAGACTATAAGAGTATAGTCGGTTGACAATTACATAAACCATTAAATTTGGTTATTGAGCTCTTGTCGTCAATGCTTTATGACTAATTTGTCAGAATCTTAGGTATTTAACTCAAAAGTCAGTTTACTACTCTCATCAAACTTTATGACTAATTTCATAAAAATTACTAATTCGGTCATATTGTCAAATATCCTGGAGAAAATTCGACGCATAATTGTAGAATTCAATTTAATTAACAGCAATAGCAAATTAAGAAACTATAATGTTGACATCAAACAGCTTGATAGAATGGAAATTCATTCATTCAAACATAATAAATTGCAATTAAAATAGAAATGAAGCCAAACAATTCAAAAATTCCAGATACAGTTCAGAAATTTAACGATTGAAGAAGAAAAACAAACCAGACTTAGAAATCGTCTCCTCTTTCTTTTTCTGACGGTCTTTTGCAACTTTTTCTCCGATTTGTTGAAGTGCTGAGAAATTCCCTTTGATCTCACTGAAAATCAAGCCCAAATTTTACAAATTAGGAAATATTTTCTGAAATTAACCATAAATTTTGTCAAGCCCTAGAATACCAATTAAGCTACAGGAGAGAGAAAGTGAGAATTGCAGAAGTAAAAGCTCCAAAAAAAAACCCTAGAATACCAAGCTAGAGGAGATAGAAAAAGAAATGCAAGAGAGTATTTGTCGCCAGCAGTGGTGGTGCTTAGGCTGCGGTAGTGCGTCTGCACCTCCATCTTTGAGGAGAGAGAGAGTGAGGAAGAAGAACGAATTAGGTAACTGAATAGCTAATGTGAAAAATCGTAGTAGCAGAAATTCTTCCGCCCTTTTTCTTTTTATTTTTAATTTTTCCGCCTTATTTTTTTTTTAATTTTTCCGCCCTTTTAGAGCTTGTATTCAGATTGTTATATGGATCGGGTCATCTGGACTTGTCAATTCAGGTTAACGGGTCGGGTTCAGGTCGAATTTTGGGTTGTTTGATTCAAATTGTTTTGATTGTTCGGGTTAGTACAAAATATGATAAGTGGGTCAAATTGGGTCAATTTTGGGTCGTTTGGGTTCGTTCTCAATAACTCGAGTTTGGAATCGGGTCGGGTTGGGAATCAGGTCGAGTTCAATTATCCCAAAATTATTCAATTATAATTTTAACATTCCATTTTCAATTTTTTCATCTAAAATTTTTTAATTTATTTTTGTAATTGTCATTAGTTTAATATTTAATAAGATAAAATCCTAAAAATCATAACATAATTTTTTTATTTAATTTAACATCATAAATTATTTAATAATTAGATAACCCAAAAGTAATTAAATTAATCAACACTTTAGGTGATTGTTGTCTTTAATGCTTTATAACAACACTTTTATAGTTGTTGCATAGGGATCTAGTATTGTTATTTTGGTTCAAAGTAACATTTTAAAATTGTTGCCTTAGGTTATCAAGGGTAACAATTTTATTAGTGTTGCAATTTTAGGTGTTGCCTATTTTCATTATTTTTGTAGTGATGGTAAACTTAAAGAAGAAGTATGTGTTGAGCAACCGCAAGGATACACCATTAAAGGCCAAGAAGATAAAGTTTATCGACTTCAAAAAGCACGACCCGTTATAGGCTAAAACTAGCCCCATGTGCATGGAATAGCAAAATTGATGGCTATCTTATTCAAAATGGGTTTGCAAAAAACCCAAGAGAGCATCACTCTATGGGAAGATCAGAATCAAGGACCACCTGATTTTCTCATTTTGTGCCTTTATGTGCATGATCTTATCTACATGGGCAGTAACTCAAGAATGATCGAAGAATTCAAGAAGGCAATGATGTCAAAAATATGAGAAGACCGACCTTGGAGCTATAAAATACTTCCTTGGCATGCAAGTTAAGCAAAGCCCGAGAAAAATATTTCTCTCACAAGAGAAATATGTTGAAGATATGCTTAGGAATTTCTACATGAGTGATTGCAAGCCAATGGCAACACCTATGGCAACAAACGAGAAGCTCTCCAAATATGACGAAAGGGAGAAAGTAGATGCATCATTCTATCGGAGCATGGTTGGATCTCTTATTTATCTCACAAATACAAGGCCCGACATGTATAGTACATATAGTTAGCATTGTCTCTAGGTTCATGAATGAGCCTAGTAAAGCACATCTTGCAGCAGCAAAGAAAATTCTAAGGTATATCAAGGGAACTAAAGGCTATGGTATATTGTTCAAGGCAGAAGATGATAACAAGCTCAAAGGTTTCACCGATAATGACTGGGCCAGATGCATAGATGATCGGAAGAGTACAAGTAACTACATGTTCCAGTTATTAGGATCCAAGTCCATCTCATGGTCATCAAAGAAACAAGCAACGGTGGCGCTATCATCATCATAAACATAATACATCTCAGCCACAAGTGCTGCATGTGAAGCATTTTGGCTCAAAAGAATTTTGGGAGCCACAAAAGAGCCAACAACAATTTATTGTGACAACATGACAATCATAGCCATTACAAAGAATCCATTTTTTCACAGTCGCTCAAAGCACATCAAGATACGACATCACTCATTCGGCAGCTAGTCGAGAAATAAAAGATCAAGCTACAATTCTGCAAGACGGGAGAACATCTCACGGATATATTCACCAATAAGGCACTTCCAACAGATAAGTTCCTCCATTTTAGATGATAGCTTGGAGTTCAAGTTTTTTCAGATTAAGGGGGAGTGTCAAAATATTAATCTAGAAAAATCTAGAATATTAGTATCTAGATTATTCTTAAAATTATATGTATGTAATATAAAATATCTAGAAAAACCTAGGATGCATGTAATGTATCTAGAAATTACATAAGAAAAATCTAGGAGAGATAATAATCCTATAATGATCTAGATTGTAGTTACAACTAGTTAAATCTAGAGAATTCTAATAGGCCTATAAATAGATGGTTATGTATAATGATGGAGCATGTAAGCAATAATATCAATTAAATATAAGTCGGCTATTTCATCACTAAATCATTTTCCACTCATCATTATCAAATTACATTTCCTCTTCAAATAATAACAAACCAAGCAACCCATTACTACTTCCACACATCATAAAAATTCCTACATAGTGTACACTGTACATACAGTATAAGAACTCAGTAGGACATAACTGAATGAAATCAGAGGCACGAGGTTTGCCTTCCATTCTACAGGCAATTGTTTAGGATAGCGGATTGCTACAATGTATAACCAAGAGTACTTGTATCACACAAATAATGGAAAAATCCCGAAAACAACATTGCCACTTTGACTCATGATCATATCATCTACTAGCTATACTTAATTTACAAGTATATCAATATCATCTCCTTTGAACAGCAAATATACACAAGTCATAAATATACACAAGTCATATCATGACTTCATACATATATATTTAGTTTCATGTGAGAATCATGCTTGCTGAAAGAACCGCTCTTACTGTGAGAACCACATAAGCTACATGCAATAAAACTAAAGAGTATATCAAATTTTTTTATTTAAAACTTTTTTTTTTCAAAGTTATTTATTTATTTATTAATGATGTATCTTATAGATTTATAACATGTATCTTTTATCTTTTGGTCATTTACCGTACAGATATATGACATGTACCTTAAAATTTACAACAACAAAATTTATTTTAAAAATATTTCAAATTTTTATATTTTTTATTTTATCTTTATTTTTAAGTAATGTACCTTAGAACTTTATAACAAGCATTTTTATCTTTCGGACATTACCTTATAGATATTAGACAAGTACTTTAAAGTTTACAAAAACAAAATCTATTTAAAATTTTTTATGTACCTTATAGCTTAATAACATATACCTTTTTATCTTTCAGGAATGCATATGGTAGATGTATGACACGTACCTTAAAGTTTGCAAAAACATTTTTTTGCTCAACGTGATCATGTGCCTTATAATTTTAAGAAACATACCTTATATCTTTCGAGTATACACCTTGCTTACAACTATATGACATGTACCTTAATTTTTTCTTAAATAAGTTATTAAAATAATTTTAGTATTTTAATTAATTTATTTATTTTACTTAATGTGATGTACCTTATAATTTTAAGGTATGTACCTTATATATTGCAATTATGTACCTTATTGCTTTATGATATGTACCCAACATTTTTTTTAGAAATATTTATTTTATAAAAAAAATTGTTATGTACCTTACACACATGTAGGGTATGTACTTTTTCACAAAAAAAAAAAAAAACATATAGGGTATGTGCTTTATACCTTTCGGACATTTACTTTACTTTTAGGACATATACCTTATGTATATAAGACATATATTGGTATACCTTAATATTTCATTTAATTTTTTTTTTGAAAATAATTCAAAAAAATTATTTTGAAATATTTTTATCATGTACCTTATATCTTTGTAATATGTAACTTATATGGTTCTCACTGTAAGAGTATATACCTTATGTATATAAGTAGAGGTGTCCACCGTGCGAGTCGTGCGAGCTGGGTTAGGGTTAGGTGGGTCGCGGGTTGGGGTTTCATGACACACGGCACGACACACGTAGGGTAGGGTGGGCCGGATCGTGGGTTGGTTCGGAGAAGTTGGACACACCAGGGTTAGGTTCGTGGGTTAGACGAGTCGTGGGTGGGTCGAGCTGGGTTTGTGGGTTAGACGGATCGTGGGTGGGTCGAGCTGGGTTTGTGGGTTAGACGGGTCATGGGTGGGTCGAGCTAGGTTCGTGGGTTAGACGGGTCAAGGTGGGTTAGTGAGTTAGGGTGGGTCGAAGGGTGGGTTAGTGGGTTAGGGTCGGGTGGGTTTGTGGGTTAGGTGGGTTAGGGTCGGGTGGGTTAGTGGGTTAGGGTCGGGTGGGTTTGTGGGTTAGGTGGGTTAGGGTCGGGTGGGTTTGTGGGTTAGGGTCGGGTGGGTTCGTGGGTTAGGGTCGGGTGGGTTGTGTGGTGTTTTAATTTTTACAAAATTAACAATTTGATGGCTTGCTCTTAATTAAGATGCCTACGTATCCTTATATTATAAAATAAGGAATCAAAGCCAGCGTAGTTCTTATATTGTACTTCTTTTGAAATTTGGGGGGGGGGCTTGGACCTATCTTTAGAAAACTAAAATTTAATTTTGCAATTAAATTGTAATTTTCGAAAAATAAGTTGCCTACGTATCCCGAAAGAATCAAAGCCCACGTAGTTCTTAGCGTACCTGATTTAGACTTTTCTAGCCACCCATGTTTGTTGCATCATCATCCCCGGAAGCTGCATCATCCGTTGACGACTCCAATATCATCACAGGATCATCTTCATCGTCTTCGTCTTCCTTTAAACCTTGAGTTCTTCTTTCAGCTTGATCCCAATCTTTCTTACAAACACAAATTTGAATGCTTTCCGGAGTTAAGCGAGATCTTTTTTCATCTAACACTCTTCTACCTGCACTAAAAGCAGACTCGGAAGCAACAGATGAAGCGGGAACTGCAAGTATATCTTTTGCAATTCTCGCCAATATAGGAAAACTTTTTTTATGTTCTTGTCACCATTTTATAATTTGAAAGTTGTTGTTGGTCTCATGTTGATATGACAAATAATCATTAATAGCAAGTGTTGAAGAAGATGATGATGAGAATGATGTAGATGCTTTGTGTTTTTTTTTTCATAACTTTATCAAGAAAACCAAATCTAGAATCGGAAGTGCTAGTAGTAGTTGGTGTTGCCAAATCAAAACCATAAATAGATGCATAATGATCATAAAGGTCTCCCAAAACAGATTTGCATTTGTTAATATATTCACTAACATCATAATCGATACTTAAACTTGTATAATAAAATTCTAAAAGATTTTCCAAACCTTCAGCTTTGACACCGGGGTCAAGAATAGCAGCAATTCCATAAATGATTGGAAATTCACTAAAATAAGTATGCCACTTACGTTTCATGCTATCAAGAACGGGACGAATCCATCAATCTTCATATGCTCTTCGATGGTGTGAACAACTTTAACACACTCAATTATGACTAAATGAACGTTAGGCTCATAAATATAAGAGAAAATATGAGTTGCACTATCAAAAGCATTTAAAACATCACGAACAAAAGAAGCATTAGTCCAATGACTTTCGGTTATTAACTCAGTAGGATCAACACGAGTCTCATTGTAAAGTTGGGTCAAAATATCACGATACTTTATAGCATCACTCAACAACTTGAAAGTAGAATTCCAACGGGTAGGGGTATCAATAGACCATTGTCTTTTCTTAAGACCTCTCTCTTTACACATAGCTATGTACTTTCTTCTAACTGACTGAGTAATCCTAATCCATTTTATAACTGTTCTAATTGGGTTTAGCAATGGTTGCAACTCAGCGAGACCCTCTTGAACAGACAAATTCAAAATATGAGCACAACATCTAACATGCAAGAGACTACCACCCAACAACAAATTCAACTCGGAGTCATTTTTCAAATAGTCAATACACTTTGTGTTTGCAGTTGCATTATCAAGAGACAAAGAAAAAACTTTATTATTCAAGTGAAATTCTTTTAAACAATCCAAAATACAAACTTTGATGTTAAAACCGGTATGCCTTTCTTCCATAGCTTGAAAACATAGTATACGTTTTTGAATAAACCAATCATCATCCACCCAATGAGCAGTAATGCAAAGAAAAGGTTCGCCAAAACTAGAAGTCCATGTATCACTTGTAAAACTAACACGACCATCAAAAGTACGAAATAATTCAATCAAACCACTCCTATACTTATAATAAGAAGTTTGTGTATAACGTCTTAGGGTATTTCGGGGGACACGAGTAAATGCAGGTTGTAATGCAACTTTATTAAAATGCTCAACGTTTGCATTTTCACCGTAACTAAAAGGGTATTCATTAGCAATAACTAAAGTACTCATTTCATCAATCATTTTATCTTTATTATAAATGAAAGGTGTACCTCCGCCGGGTTGGTTCATGTATCCACCCAATTGTGTTTGGACGCCACCCCCCGAAGGACGGGGGCCATTTTCGAACAAGTCGTGTTTATTTTGCAAATGCCGACTCAAGGTTCCGGTTCCATCTCCCGTTTTCCAATTATATGACTTGACATTTGCACCTAGCGCCTTGCAAACTAGGCATGTACACGTGAACCTCTTTGGTTGACCAGGTTGCCATCCCGGGGGTGTGACCTCAACTCGTTCAAAATGTTTCCACACCCAAGAAAAATGTGCTCGACCTCTACTTTCACCGCCACCACCTTTCATAAATCAAATTATTAAAATTAATTTTTAAATGCTATTCATGAAAATAAGCTTTTAAATTTTAAATATTTTAATTATACTTATTTAAACGCATTTTTCATGGTAATTAACTAATTGTAAATCATAGAAAATTGGAAACTAAACTAACTTTATAATCATTAATAATAGTTTTTTTAAATATTCATAACAATAAAAATTTAATTAGAAATTACCTTGAGATGAAGGTTGAGATGTTGGTTGCGATGGAGGTGGCATAGTTGAACTTGATGATTGGTGGGACTCGTGGGAGAAATGTTGTGGTGGAGACGTTTGAATATTTTGCCTATCTCCTAAACCATAATCTCCATATTCATTGACAAATTGGTTTAAATTTTCCGTATTAATTTCATACGAAAAATTTGCACCACCACTCCTTTGGCTACCACTTCGACCACCACTTTGACTCCTTCCCATTCCTCCTCTTGAGCTCATTTTTTTTTTGTATGATTACTAATTATAATATGGAGAAGAACTTTTTTTTTTTTAGAATCTTAAGAATACTAATAATAATATTAAGGAGATTTTTTTTAACAAAAATATAACTCTATATAACACTTGAGAATTTGAGAACAATAAGAATTTTTAAGTAAGAGAGAAAGAAAGCTTGAATTTGTGTGGAAATTTGAGTGAAATGGAATTGGTATTTATAGGAAAAATAGAATGGATGATCATACACTTAAAAAACTAGCCGTTAGATACAAAAAACTAGCCGTTAGATACAAAAAACTAGCCGTTTTTTTTTTAAAATGGATGTTAGGCCGTGCGGGCCGTGCGGGTCGTGCGAATTGTGCGGGCTGTGCGGGCCGTGCGGGTTGTGCGGGCCGTGCGGGTTGTGCCGGCCGTGCGGGTTGGGTGGGTCATGCGTGCGGGTTGGGTGGGTCATGCGTGCGGGTTAGGTGGGTTGGCTCGTGCGGGTTGGGTGGGTCATTCGTGCGGGTGGGCCGTGCGGGCTGGGTTGTGCCAGGTGGGTCGGGTTAGGTGGGTTCACGGGCTAGGTGTGTCGAATTAAATGAGTCAAAACGGGTTGTGCGATTTGGGTCGAATCAAACGGGTTAAACTGAGCTGGGTTGAAATGGGTTGTGTCGAAAATTTTGGACCCACGACACAACCCGGATTAAATCCGAGCTGTGCCGGGCTGTGCCGGATTGAAACCGGGTCGGACCCACGTGACCCACCAGCCGTGCGAGTTAGGGTGGGCTGGGTCCAACCCGGCCAACTGGCCACCTCTATATATAAGACATACACCTTAATAGTTCATTTAAATTTGTTTTTTGAAATTATTTTTTTCATTTTTATCATCATGTACCTTATAGCCTTGTACCATGTACGGATGTACCTTATCTTCATTCTTATTTTATCTTTTTTATTTTTTTAATTAAATTGCAAATTGGCCGTATGTATGTAGAGGGCATATGGAGTAGAGATTGGAGCAAGAAGGGACCTTTTTTTTTTGGAGTTTCATTTCAATTATCATTCCAACCGCTAATTTATTTAAATTATATCCTAAAACCTTAATTATTGTAGTCGTTGGTATATGGAGAAATCTATTCATCATTCTTGTGGAAAAAGTGGGCAAACTGTTGAGAATTTTCCCAACACTTTCCTACGTCTACAAAAGTAGTTGTATAAAGGATAAGCCAGTTATGGTTCTATTTTTATATCATACCATCTCATAATTATTTTCATCTTCTCTGTTGTAAGAAAATAAATAAAATTAAAAATAAAAAAAGCTGGCCAAAATCTGGAGAATTTTCCCAACACTTTACTACGTCTACAAGTAGTTGTATAAAGGATAAGCCAGTTGTGGTTCTAGCAAGTTTTATATCATACCATCTCATCATAATTATTCTCATCCTCTCTTTTGCAAAAAAAATAAATAAAATTAAAAAAAAAAAAATCATGACAGTGGAGGTGGCCGTGGGTATGGTGTTGGGTGCTGCGCAAACTCTATTTGCAGCATTACAATGCAAGGAATTGAAAGAGTTCTACTCTAAATTTAAGTATGATTCGCAACTTGAGGCACTCCGAGGCACCGTCGAAACCATCCAGAAAGTCCTCCTTGATGCGGATTCCCGGCATCTCGAGCTCAACAATCAGGGGTTGGAGTGGGTTAACAAGCTCAAGGATGCTGTCTATGAAGCTGATGATTTGTTCGACAAGTTTGCCACGGTTGCTCAGCAACATAAAAGGATGCCTGGCAGTAAGATTCCGAAAAAGGTACACGCTTTCTTTTCTAGTGAAAATCAGTTGCTTTTTCGCTTTAGGACATGTAATGAGATTAAGGAGATTAGAAAGAAGCTAGATGGTGTTGCTAAAGATCATACTCAGTTTGGGTTTAGTGATGTGTATAGGCCAGTTAAGAGAAAAGAGGAAACTTGGTCTTATGTCCATCAAGATAGTATTATTGGGAGAGATACTGATAAGGAGGAGATTATGGGTATGTTGTTGAGAGAATCAGATTCTTCGGTTGATAGTGTTTCTTTTGTGAGTATTGTCGGGATGGCAGGACTAGGCAAAACTGCTCTTGCTCAACTTGTGTACAATGATGTTAGAATTAATGACGAATTTGATTTGAAGTTGTGGGTTTGTGTCTCTGATGATTTCATCATGCAAGAAATCCTTTGTAAGATGTTGAAGTCGGCCACTGAGCAAGATCATGGTGATATAGGAGCTGAAGGGGTGCAGAATAAAGTGAGACATTGTATAGAAGGGAAAAAATATTTCCTTATTCCAGATGATTTGTGGAACGAAAGTCGTGATGAATGGCTCAAGTTGAGAGACTTCTTGCAAGTAGGTGCGAGAGGAAGCCGAGTTGTGGTGACTACACGCTCAGAAAGGGTGGCAGGAGCTATAGGAGACTATCCAATGTTCAGATTGAGAGGTTTGTCAGATGATTATTCTTGGCGTTTGTTTAAGAGAGTAGCATTTAACCTAGGGAGTAGAGAGATTGATGATGACCTTGTGGACCTTGGTAAAAACATCGTTAAAAAATGTGCAAATGTTCCTTGGCTATAAGGGTTGTGGGGAGCATGTTGTATGGTCAAGAGAAAAGCAAGTGGAAATCTTTTCAGAGAATTGGGTTGTCTAAAATGGTCCAAGGTGAATAGAGCATAATGCCAATATTGAAGTTTAGTTATAATTACCTTGAGCCACAATTAAAGAGTTGTTTTATTTATTGTGCACTCTTCCTAAGGATTACGGGATTCAGAAAGAGTTATTGATCCGTCTATGGTCTGCACAAGGGTATCTTGAACCTATCAATGATATGCAAAACACAGAAGATGTTGGTGAGGAGTATTTTTCAATTTTATTGCAGAGATGTTTTTTCCAAGATGTTGAATATTATCATGGTGAAATAGGTTCTTGTAAAATGCATGATTTGATTCATGATCTTGCACAAGAAATTGCAGGAAAGGAGTCGTACTTGATGGAGGACACTAGCAAAAGCCCTTTTGATAGAAAATCTCGTCATCTCGCTATTTTAGTTAGGCGCTCTCTGGTGCTTAGTCCAAGTGATACTTTTAGCAAATTGAGTGGATTGCGTACGCTTCTCCGGCATCATTGGCTGGAATGTGAATCACATGTGTCCACAATATTAGCAAACTGCAGGCGTTTGAGGGTGTTGGACTTGCACAAGCTTAAGATAAAAGCTTTAACAAGTACAATAAAGAACCTTTTGCATTTAAGGTATCTTAATCTCTATTTCAATATGTATTTGAAGACGCTTCCCGAGTCAATTAGTAGACTCTATAATTTGCAAGTATTGAACCTAAGATGTTGTTATAGGCTAGAAGAGTTGCCTAAGGACTTGAGGGAACTAGTCAATCTTAAGCATTTGGAGATGACATATTGCCTTAGTTTGACTCATATGCCCATTGGAATGGATAGTATGACTGGTCTACGTACCCTTACAAGGTTTGTGTTTGGGCCAGAAAGTTCCAAGAAAGGCCAGACGGGGCAACTAAGAGATTTGGTACCTCTAATTAACCTTAGAGGTACACTTGAAGTTAGTTTTAAAGAGGGATATACATACGATTCAATGAATTCCGAGGAAGAAGCATCTGCCAGCAATGAATCAACTCCAGCATCTGAAAGTTCTTCATCTTGTAGATATTCCCAATGTAGAGCTGATGGAGTCTGATAATAATGTTGCACTTTCGTTTCCGTCACTTGATCAACTGTTACTTGATGGATGTCCTAGGTTGAAGTCTTTTCCTAGATGTCCACGTCTGAAAGGTCTTAGTCTGCGGGACCTGAATGAAGCATTTACATTTTGTGAACAAAGAGATGATGAAGCAAATGCAACCACCCCTGCTGCCTCCTCATTTTCTGCCTCGTCTTCAAGCGGCAGCAACGACAATCATTCAGCTGGTGTTGATGTTTTTGATTTGCGAGATTTAAAAACAGACAATTTAGGATTAATTAAGTCCCTTTTTGGGGAGTCTATACGAAGCATTGATAAACTCAGATTGCGTCATATGGAGGTGGAGAGTTTGTCGAGTGTTGAAGAAGAGTATCATCGGAAGTACGCATTTTCCATTCGTAGTCTACAGTTTGAAAGTTGCCGAAACTTAAAGAGTCTGTCGGGAATAGAGCATCTCACCAACTTGAAAAGCCTCTGTATTGAGTATTGTCCTAACCTGGAATTGGAAGAAGAAAAAGGGTTTCCATGGAAAGACCTTCACGCCCTCTCTAACTTGAACTTGTTTGGTCTTCCACAGTTGATAGATCTACCAAAGGGCATTCAATACTTGACTTCCCTTCAAAGTCTCTGTATTAAAGATTGTGAAAATATGAAACCCACCCGGAGTGGCTTCATTGCCCCTAGTCTTTGCGGTCACTTTCTATTACTCGTTCTCCGAAACTGAACTCGCTGCCAGAAGCAATCCTCCCCTCCCTCACAGTGCTTGATATATTTTCGTGCAATGGATTGAAGGAAAGATATGATGAAATAAATGGGACAGACTTTTCTAAAATAAGCCACATCCCCAATTTACGCCTTGAATTTTGAGTCATCTCGCAAAGCAAACTGTCTCCGCCCCATTTGGTAACTCCAACTCTTTATGTTTTTGTTATTGATTCCCTGTTCCTAATTATGTTATCGAACCTTTCTACAATTTGCTTATCTACATTAAAAATAAAATTACCAAAACTTTTGGATAATATTATACTACAATGTGCTATGATAGTTATTGTACACTAAGATGTGATTTTGTAGGTTTAAATTTTATAAAAGACAATTTGATCAATATTTGATTATATATTGACAAAGTTGCTATAATGGTGATGTACTTGCTCCAGGTAGACATAGTTCAACGTGATTTAGTTGTTGAGTATGCTGATGGTGTAAAAAGAGCAATGTTAGCTTTTCGTACACTTCTTTAGAAAAAGGACCGCGCGTGCTCATTTGACTGGAAAACATTGCTGCCTGTTTAGTCGTCGTTGCTGCAGGGATAAGTGATTCTAGCATCGCTGTTTGTGTTTCACCTCATCTTAACAATGTTGATTTACATTTCATATAATTTGGTTACAGATTTCTAGCCAAGGAATGTGTTAGCTTGTAAATAATGTAAGTAGGCCTTGGCAAATAATGTGTGGGGTGCGTGGAGATACCCTTCCTAGAAGGTGAGCCTCATCGCCCTCTGATGCTCTTCAAGGGCCCAGGCTAGTGTTCAATTTTTTTTCTGTTAAGACGGGACTATCAGTTTGTTTGCTTCCTTTATTAGTGTACTCCCCTCCTTTAGAGATACTCTTTCCTTGATATTGCTAGTTTAACTCTGCAAATGTTGTTTTATCCCCCAAAAAATCTGACTTTCGTTGGCTAGACTTGATATTCCTAGTTTGTTACACTCAACTTTATTACATGAAAACTTTGGAACACCTCGTGTACTGTATACAAATGAAGACAGAATGGAAGGATGCATTAATAATTCTAATCTCAGCCACCATTAGAGCACTCCCGGCAGTGAGGAAAAAAGCCCTCACGAGTAAAAATAAAGGTGTAAAAAAAATACCCGAGCATTACGTTAGTGAGGGAAAAAACCCTCACCGTTGAGAGCTATGGAAAACGCACAAGAGTTGAGGGGAAATACTCGTGAACAGTAACCGGTGGGCCCCACATGTACACGCTGCTTTCCCTTTTTTTTTTTCCTTTCTGGCTTGCAAAACGACGTCGTTTTGCCTTAAAGAAGGGCGAAACAACGCCGTTTTGAGGGGGAAAAAGGGAAAAAAAAAAGGGGGTAGCTGGCCTGACGCGCGTCAGACCCAGCCAATGGGGATGCAACACGCGTCAGGCTTTGTCCTTCCAACCAATCAGATTTTTTTGCTTTTATTACAACGGTTATATTTTTGTAAGGTAAATATAACCGTTGTAATTATAAAAAAAAAAAACAAAATTCACCAACGGATAGATTTTTTTTTTCTCTATAAATAGACATGCATTTTGATATATTTTGATTATAAATTCTTAAACGTAATTGAAAAGTAAATATAAAACTTATAAATTGTTATTAAATTATACATTTTTATTAAATTATTTTTAAACGTAATTAAAAAATAAATTATTTTCACATATTTTAATTGTATTGGAAAATTAAATATGTAGTATAAACATTATTTCAAAATAAAGATAAAATAAAAAGATGATGTGTATTATGGTGGGGTATAGTAAATAGTGGAGGAAAAAGTGATGAGAGGTTTTTTTTTCTCCTCATTGATGTAGTGAAAAAAACATTTGATGAGAGAAATTGTATGGGAGGAGTGAGAAAGTGGGTAGAGAGAGATTGAGAGGTTTTTTTTTTCCTCACTACTGATAGTGGTCTTAGTGCCTTTGATTTAAATATAAAAAAAAGGACTTCTGAACTGAATATAGGAGCCAAGAAGATAAAGGCAAAAATTTCCTTACCGCAACAATAACTTAATAGTTGTATAAAATCTTAATTCTTATAATCAGGATTGTCACGGAGGCCAAGTTTTGAAAGAACAAAGCAATAGGACTCCCAGTCAGTTCTCCTCAGATATTTCAACTTCTTCCTTTGTTGTACCTTCGCTTGCAATCCTCGACGAGAATGCTTATCTTAGAACAAAATAAAACAGCATAATTGTTAGTTGGAAAAAAAAAAATCACATCAAGTGAACATTATGTCAGTTCATTAAACTCACTTTTTCACATCAAGCTGTCAAAAACTACAGCGATGCTTAAGAAAGCCAAATAAATTTTCATACAAGAATTGCATTTTATGTACACTGGAACAAACAACATAAGAACTTAGTAGGAAATTACCACTAAAGAGGAGGGAGAGAGAGAGAGAGAGAGAGAGAGAGAGAGAGGCAAATTGAATATTAATTCCGTTCCTTAATGTTCTGGACAGTTACTATTTGCATAGGAACCAAGAAAAGAAAAAAGTGTGGAAATATGAGTTTAAGAGTGGCAAATGTAAGCATGTGGGAAAAAGTGGGCCCTTCAGTGGTTAAGATGGGGTAAAAGTGTTAAAAATCAATTACCTAAAATGGAATGAAATAGGACTGTAAACAATGTAGAGAACAAAACCTAAAGCTGGCTATAAGTATAATCATCATCATTTCTATGGATTATTAAATCAGGACTTCAGAAGCAAATTAAAGCATTATCACTTATCAGTTATATCTATCAAAACAGCAATACTAATTCTTCTATATATATTTACCCCTGTAGTACACAATAACATACAAAAATCAGAAATGCAGAGGGTCTATGACAGTATTTACCTTTTTGTGCAAAACGGAAGACAGGTGAAGTATTGATCGATGGATAATAGGTCGTTACTACTACCTAGATCAAATTTACAATTTTTATCTCCTAACCTAGCTCTACCAATTTTAATTTAGATAGTGGCAAGTTAGGGTCGAATCCCAAGGAAACGGGGGTATTGCACAATCAATACGAAATCTAGGATAAATTGCAAGTAACAAAAAGGGGTTTTATGGTTTGGTTTTTGAAGAGTTCTATGATCAAACTATCTATCAAAAGAGACTAAATTAAACCAACATTAAGAAGACTAAACTAGACACTTTAAAATGAAGATGAAGAGCAAGATTATAAAGGTAAAATTGGCAAAAAGCACTAGGGAGAGGGGGTTCCAATCATGACCAACAAGATACAAATGAAAATCAATAAGGAAATATACCAAGGAGTTCAAACTCTACTCAAAGCAATTCATTTGCACAACTACTCGAAGCAAGTTGATGAAATCAATTAACCCTAAACTAGATCATTCTCATGCATCTAATCTAGGACTAAAACATTGGGGTTATAGGCGCACACAATAACTCCAAGCATATTTAAGCACAAATCATCAACTCAAGGTAAAATCCAATCAATAATCAATAGGGACTCAAATAGCCATGATTTTCACCCCCTTCCCTAGCTAAAACTCTAAGCTAGAGAAAGGAAAATAGCCATGACAAATAAGCTAAACATATATTCAATACTAACACAACCTAGCATGACTCTAAGTCAAAAAGAAATCAATAAAACTAATAAAGCATAAAAATTTATGAAGAAAATATGAATAAGAACAATAAAACTAAGTACTAGAGAAATAAGAGAAAAGATTACTATTATAAATGTTGAAGGATTACCCAATCATCAAAGTAGTTGCAACAATCTAGAAGAAAGCTTGAATATTTGATTACAAAGATTGAATCTTGAAGACTAAGTGTTTTCTCTCTATAAAAGACATGCATTTTCTCTCTCTACAAAGTGTTTTTGAAGGCAATGAATTGGTTGATGATTGAAAACTCAAGCCCAAGACTATTTATAGTCTTATATTATAATGAGGAAAATGAGCAAGGGAGAGGGCTCTCCGAAAAGGCTGTCGCGCCCTCTCCAAGCTGGGTAAGAAGTTCGCTAGACCCAGAGCGCCGCGCCCGCGGCCCAGATTGCCGCGCCCGCGGGTTTTCTCTGCCGCGCCCGCGGCCTTTAACTCTGCGCCCGCGGTCGTGAGGCCCACGGCTGACCATCTTCCAGCCATCTCCAGAATCTGCTTCATAGCTCAGCAACCCCCTGTCCGCGCCCGCGGCTGTGAGGCCCGCGCCTGCGGCTAGCTGGAGCAGCGCGCCCTCTCCTTTGCAGCATCTCCTCTTCCCTTGACGAGCCTCCTTAGCAACTCCACTTCGTCTAACAATCCAAAATTCGCCCACGAGTTCTAGGAGCTATCAAAACACACAAATGAAGGTAAAAAGTAGAAGAAAAGATAAAAGGAAACGAAAAACACGAGAGGGAGCTAAAGTGACTGAAATAGGAGTAAAAACGGTAAGAAAACGTGCAAACAAGTGACAAATTGGGGGAATTCGCTAGTGAAAGAGGTTGAAATGGTGGCATGAATGCCACTCATCAAAATCCCCCACACTTGCCTCTTGCTTGTCCTCAAGCAAAACCAAGAAAAGAAAAACGAAACAAACAATACAAAGACAAACATAATGTGGCAAGGCATAGAAAAGCAATATCAAGTTTTAGGGTGGACAAATGCTTTATTCGGACTCAACCATGATAAACAAACGTCAAAGAATACTAGCCCTTCTCAATTACATGATGCAAGCACGCTTCAAGATGCCAATGGTTTCAAGAGTCAAGCCTAAGCTAGTGAGTCATTCTCCGTCCTAGTCCCCTCTAAAACGGTATGCGTTCTCCCCACTAGTTTCAAATCGTCCCCCTAGATGGCTCCTCATGATTCCACGAAGGAACCGAAAAAAGATTCATTTTGAGGAGGTAAAAGATCATCTCGACATCTCAACCATGCATGCTCTCTCCATAGGGTTGAAAACCATCTCCCTCCACAGGTTATTGACCACGCACTCCTAGAGTCTAAGGGTCTTTATTAGGGTTGTAATAACACGGCTCAAGGTAGAGGTAGGGAGAGCATTTGAAAAAGTGGTGGCAAGTCCTAAGTGAAGCAAGAGAATGGCCAACTCTCTTAGACAAAACTCAAGAAACAACCACAACTCAAACGAACATCCGTCATTTCGATTTCGACACATTACCAACCTTATTCAAATATATACCAATTTCAAATATATATATATATATATATATATTTTGCATTTGCATCACTCTTCTTAAGCTTTTCTCGCATGCTCATATTCAAGCTTACATTTAAAATCTTTGTTCCAAACCAACTCTCCATTTAATTCACACTCATGATCACAACGCTCATTACATTACCCTCACATGCCAAATGCTTCACTAACTAACAGGGTTGGTAAAACATAGGTCATTAGGCTTGTAATGCGGTTGAGACAAGAATGGGAAACATTAGGCTCAAAGTGGTTGGCAAGAAGGTTGATGCAAAATGGAAAATCGAATTTGTAACTAAATAAAAGAAAACATAAACAAAAATGAGAAATGGTGCCCTTTTCCTCCCTTAAAAGTGATAGGTCACGATCTCGGGAGCTAGTAATCAACGCAAGGATTTAAACATGCATAGTTGAGGATCCTAAAACGCCGCTCAACAAATTGATGTAGGCTTGAACAAATTGAACCTCACAAGGGACGAGAAAGGTAAGCAAATACCAACTAACACTAGGCAAAAAACATAAATAAGCACCGGTTCAAACCACCCTATGGGCACCGGTTTTGAACCGTTGTGTATTTGAGGGATGCCAAATCTCTGAAGATTTGGCACCGGTTAACCGGTGACAAATACCCTCTTTGGCACCGGTTAACAGGTGCCAATTTCCCATGGTGCGCTTTTTTTATTTTTTATTTTTTTTATTTCAATACAATAGGCACCGGTTTTGACTTAGAATCGGTGCCAAAAGTCCCCAAAAAAATTTAAATTTTTTTTTTGGCACCAGTTCTTTTCCAAATCCGGTGCCAAAAATGCCCAAAAAATATATTTTTTTTTTGTTTTTTGCATTTTTTTCACTTAAATTGTACCAAATACTTATATATAATCATAATATACATAAAACACATATATTTTCTTCAATAACTTGTAATATTACACTTTAAAAAACTAAAAAAAAAACACTTGAGATTTCAGTTGAATGCTGACTAGTACACTTGGATCTTGTTCTGGTTTGTTGAGAAGTTTGCTGTGTTGATACTACTGTGCTGCTGTCTGTTTTCCTTTGGCAGCCATGTTGCTGGTTTTCTGGGGAGCTGTGATGCTGAGCTGCTGTGTTGCTAGGCTGGTTCTTGGTGGTGATACAGATGTGTCTGTTTTCTGTGCAGGCTGCTGTCTTTGTCAAGACTTGCTTGGAGCCGCTGCTCATGGATTTAGAGTCTGTCTCCTTTGACTTTATGCTCAACTGGTGCTGTCTGTCTGCCTGTTTTCCTACAGGGCTTGCTGGTGTCTACTCTGTACTGGTTGGGTTGCTGTTTGGGTTCTGAGCAGTAGTGGTGTGGGATGGTGCTGCTGTTTTGGTAGGCTGCTAGTTTGTTTTTGATTGGGCTGCTGGTCTCGTTTAGGAAGCCTACGTATGCTTTAATGCGCTGAAGTCTAGCTTCTTTATCGTACGAGTACATACACCTATAAAAAAACAGAATTTATGAGAAGGACTTGAAATATTACAGCAGAGGTTTTAAAAATCCATTATTGGACAAAAATATTAGTAGCCAAGACAAGATGATTTGGATGCAACTATCTTATACCAATAAATAAACTGCATTTTCATTAGCATTTACACCTCATATAAGGATACTAGCAATCTGGCAGAAAGTTAGTAGTCTGTCTACACACTCTTTTAACTTGGATCTTTATAGCAAAAATTTGATTTCATGTTCAAACTGAGCTAGTGCTAGGGCTGGAATTAACTTATAATGCAAACATATACCATATATCTCATTACCCTATAAGTTTTGTCTACTTATTAGCTGCTGGATTCAGAGAATAATTATTCAGAGACGGCAGTTAAATTCAGTAGTTATGGACTTATGGCAGTGAGTATACTGAATTTCAGTAACAATTAAGCATCAAGCAGTTGGGTATATCAAGATATATATTATGCAATTCCATTAAATTAGTTCTTATGAAAATTCCCAAAATAAATCCTGCTCACATTTTACTCAAAAATAATTCCAACCAGATTATATTACTCAGATAACCTTACTTCCAGAAATCCCTGGAAATTTCATAGCATACGACCATGATGTTGGACTGATAAAATAATGCCAAAGAAATCAGCAAGTTACTTATCATGTCAGACATTCAGAAACTATTTTAAGTAGAATCAGACTTTAGAATTCACATATCTTTGGCATTGATTATTCTCACTTCAATATATAGCAATTAAACATGAGGTAATGAATTGGTAGTCCTAAGTATGCAGTTAAAAACTTTTCTACTCAAATTACACAACATGTAAAGATAGAATCTGTTCAAATTGGTATCTAACATATTCAGCAAAATGGCTCTCCTGATTTTAGGACTAGAGCTAGCTAAGTATCAATATTATGCTGCCAGAACGTGCACTAACTGCACTTCAGAAATTCAGACTTAACAACAGTGGTGCAAATGGCAGCATATAACTCGAACTTGGCCAATAAACAAGAAATGTACTCTTCAATCTAATATTTTCCAAGAATAATATAAACCAAGAAGCCTGACTTAGAGATTTTGCTCAATAGTTAGTGCACTCAGAACTCCCTGACTAAATCATGCTAGCATAAACATCATTTGAAAAGACTTAATCTATTGATGCATCCAATTTATGTGTGATAAATCTAAGCTCAGAAACTTGCAACAAGATAAGACTTGCCTAATATATTAAGTAGACTAGCAGACTCCTAGGACAACAATACTATATTCTCCATTCTATCTAACTGACAAAACACCTGAGGTAAACAGGTTTATAGCTTGCTAAAATTTGTCCATGAACAAGCAAAATTCACAATAAACTCAGATCATTAACATATCATATTAATTTCCAATAAGCTAATCTAATTTTGTCAATAGACATTTGATTAGTGCATCAACACAATTATACTCTTACAAACATCAAGCAGTGATAACCAAATTGACCAGATCTTTTTTCTATTCAGATAAATAAAGCTATAAAAAAAAAAATAATCAACCTTGAATAATAACAAATTAAAATCATCTTAGCCCATAGTCATATTACAAACATGCTTCTCAAGTCTGACATTATTAATTCTATGCTCTTCATGAAATCTACGAAGTATTATTTTAGTGCAGAAAAATACAAACTTCTTGATAAGCCACTTCCTCACATATATTGGATTCAACATATACTATTTAGAACCACCAAGCTCATTACTTAAATCTTATTAGTTATAGACTACCAAATGGCATGAGTGTACTGAAACGTAGTCTAGAGCATAAAAGCAGCCGGTAGACATATTAAAAATTTACAGTAGGCTTACTCTGCATAAATACATTAATAAAAACAGAAATTTAGTTAAACCATGAATTTTTAGAGACCAACCCACACTAATATCACTTATTCCCACTAAAGCATGACGTATACGATACACCCATAAAGTTGCAGCTTAACGATGATTAGTATTACAATCCAAAAGTAGTACCATTTTTATCAAATTAATCCAACTCAAACAATTCAATTCAGTTCAATTCAACTCAAACAATTCAATTCAATCCAAGTACAACAACAATACCAAGACCAAATCAAACAACAATTCGAACAACAACAATCCAACAACAACAACAATCCAACAACACCTCAAAACCAATTCGAACAAGTAAACAACAGCCCAACACCAATTCGAATAACAAGTAAACAACATCCCCACCCGTACACCAATTCAAACAACAAGTATACAACATCCGAACACTAATTCTAACAAGAACAAGTAAACAATACCCCAACAATAACAACTCGAACATCAACTCCCAAAACTGATTTCATCCTAATTTCACCGAATTACCACTAAAAAACTGATTTCATCCGATCTCAATTACATAAAATTACAAATAAATAAAATTTGAATTCAAACTAAAAATTAAATTGCTTACTCATTTGATTTGAATTAAAAAATCCTTAAAATCAACATATTAACTTCGATAATACAACAATGAAACCCCAAAAACTAAAATAAATTCAATTATCTAATTAAAATTCAATAACCCTAAAATCAAAAAAATTAATTAAATAATTCCCCACCCAGCCCGACAGCCACTCCCCAGCCCAGCCCCGACAGCCACCCCCTGCACCACCACCGAAACCACCCTCCTTCCAGAGCCACATGAGCGCAATAGACTTCCCGCCCCAGCCCCACCAACAAAACCGCCCAAAACTTGAATTCCCCAACCTGAAACCACCCTAAACTCCCATCCCTTTCCCAACCCGAAACCTCCACCCCTTTCCCTGACCCTAGTTTACAAGAACTAACCCTAAATTCGAATTTCAAATCAACAACAAAAACCCTAGATTGCGAAAACTGAAATCGATAATCTAAAAAGGACAAAAACACATTCTTACCTCGAAGCTGCTTTAGTGGAGGTGAAAAAGCTCGAATCCGCTTCAATGGAGAATTAACAGTACGCGTAGTGGAGGAGTGATATGGACAAAGTTCAGAATGCGCTTCAATGAAGAACTACGAGCACGCGTAATGGAGGAGAGATATGGAGAAAGGTGGAACTTCAGAGGTGGTCGAAGCTAAGAGAAGGGCGAAAACCGAAAATGAAAAGCAAGGGGAAACAAAGAAAGAAGAAGAAGCAGAGTAACGCATACCTTTCTACCTTTTTATTTTATTTTATTTTTATTTTGTCTTTTTTAATTCGCACCGGTTTGAACCGGTGCTAATTACCATAGTTGGCACCGGTTTAAGGCGAACCGGTGCCAAAACCGAATTTTTCAATCCCGCCCATTTCTTTTGGCACCGGTTTTCAAGAACCGGTGCTAAAAGGGGGTGCCTATTTCATTTTTTCTACTAGTGTAGAGGGCTTCAAATCCACTACAGGGAGCAACTCTATCTTACCACATCCCATGAACTAAGGGTTCAAACGCCCTCACAAGTTCTTACCCTTGCTACCTTACACTACACGAAAAGAGCAAATTGGCAACAATTCAAACCCCCCCCCCAAAGGCAACGGTTTTGAACCGTTGCGTATTTGAGGGTTGCCAAATCCCAAAATAATTGGCAACGGTTCAAAACCGTTGCCAACTCAAGCAATTGGCAACGGTTAACCGTTGCCATTGACCATGTCGCCCTTTTTTTTTTGTTTGTAAAAATTGGCAACGGTTAACCGTTGCCAAATACAATGGCGCCCTTTTTTTTTTTTTTTTTTTTTTTTTTTTTTTTTTAAATATTGGTAACGGTTAACCGTTGCCATTGACCTGTATTTTTTTTTTGGCTGCAATATTATTAATATTAGACCTGTATTTTTTTTTGGCTGCAATATTATTAATATTATAATATTAATATTAATATTAATAATTAATATTATAATAATATTAATATTAATAATAATAATTATTATTATTATTATAATATTAATATTAATAATTAATAGTAATAATAATAATAATAATTATTATGATAATAGTAACAATAATTAGTATTATTAATAACAAAACATAAATAATAATAATAATCGCAAGAGATGATATAAATTAAAAAAATGTTTCATGTTACCTACAAACAATTTTAATTAGTTATAATAATGTATAGTACATAATTAGTAAGCTAAGGCTAGGATTGATGAAGTAGCTAGCTAGTAAACGATATTTACAAATTAAATGTGATGTAGGTCGCTAACATCTCTCAAATTACATGGAGTTCCTCGCTCGTGTATGGCTGTCCCGTTTGCCCCTTGCAAAACTTAGAATACACAAAACGTGAGTTAGTAGAAGTGAATTAATAATAATTGGGGTTAGTTAGTAGGAATGACCCGAACAAAACTTGGAATAATACACAAAACGTAAGTGAACTCATACTTAGCTTACTTATAATAATAACATGACATTATTACTTAGTTATATGTGACTAAGGAATGAAATTACAAGAAAATAGCAATATGAGGGTTTAGGTCGCATTTTCGATCAAAATAGCCCAAGTAAGGCCATTTTGGCTTCTATGATGCCTATTTTCTATAATTCTTGTCTATTGAACTCATAACTAGTTAAAACATGACATTATTACTTAGTTATATGTGACTAAGGAATGAAATTACAAGAAAATAGCAATATGAGGGTTTAGGTCGCATTTTCGATCAAAATAGCCCAAGTAAGGCCATTTTGGCTTCTATGATGCCTATTTTCTATAATTCTTGTCTATTGAACTCATAACTAGTTAAAACATGTCATTATAACTTAGTTATAGGTGACTAATGCTTGAGATTACAAGAAAATAGCTAAGAGGTTTTGGGACGCAATTTCAACCAAAATGGCTCAAGTAAGGCCATTTTGGCTACTAGGATGCCTATTTTCTATATTTCTTGTCTATTGAACTCATAAATAGTTAAAACATGTCATAATCACTTAGTTATAGGTGCCTAATGCTTGAGATTACTAGAAAAGAACTCATAAGTGGTTTTGGGACGCAATTTCAACCAAAATGGCTCAAGTAAGGGTCATTTTGGCTACTAGGATGCCTTTTTTCTATATATCTTGTCTATTGAACTCATAACTAGTTAAAACATGTCATAATCACTTAGTTATAGGTGCCTAATGATTGAGATTAGAAGAAAAGAACTCATAAGTGGTTTTGGGACGCAATTTCAACCAAAAGGGCTCAAGTAAGGCCATTTTGGCTACTAGGATGCCTTTTTTCTTTATTTCTTGTCTATTGAACTCATAACTAGTTAAAACATGTCATAATCACTTAGTTATAGGTGACTAATGCTTGATATTACAAGAAAATAGCAAGTAAGTGGTTTTGGGACGCAATTTCAACCAAAAAGGCTCAAGTAAGGCCATTTTGGCTACTAGGATGCCTATTTTCTATATTTCTTGTCTATTGAACTCATAACTAGTTAAAACATGTCATAATCACTTAGTTATAGGTGACTAATGCTTGAGATTACAAGAAAATAGCAAGTAAGTGGTTTTGGGACGCAATTTTAACCAAAAAGGCTCAAGTAAGGCCATTTTGGCTACTAGGATGCCTATTTTCTATATTTCTTGTCTATTGAACTCATAACTAGTTAAAACATGTTATAATCACTTAGTTATAGGTGCCTAATGCTTGAGATTACAAGAAAAGAGCAAGTAAGAGGTTTTGGGACGCAATTTCAACCAAAATGGCTCAAGTAAGGCCATTTTGGCTACTAGGATGCCTTTTTTCTATATTTCTTATCTATTAAACTCATAAATAGTTAAAACATGTCATAATCACTTAGCTAAAATAGGCCTTCCCCTCTTTAGCTTTTCCCTCATTTTTCCTCTTCAACGCATCCGCGGCCTTTCCCTTTCCCTTGCTCTTCCCCTTTCCCTTTTTCGAACCCATTTCTTTTTCCTTTTCCTGTTCCTTTCCCTTACTAACCCTTTGCTAAACCCACAATTCTGGACGCACCCCCATCTTTTCCAAATCTAAACGTGCACCCTTTCCGTCCTTTGTCTTGTTTTGAATATTCATCAGCGTTCCCACAAGAGCGTCACACACATTCTCCTCTATATGCATTACATCAAGACAGTGCCAAACGTCATGTTCTTTCCAGTATGGGAGCAACCAAAAGATTGATTCTTTTTTAAAGAGAGCAACTGATTCCGCCGCTTTTTCAGATTTCCCAAATACTGTTCGTACACCCTTAACCCGAGCGTAAACCTCCTCACCAATCAGTGGCCTAGGAGCAGTCCCCTCTTCCACCGTCCCATCGAAAGTCTTTTTCTGCCGACGCTACGGGTGATCGCGCCTGAGCAACCTTCTTGTCCTCAAATACTCCTCTTTGAAAGAATGATTAAGGCGTCTGCTTGGCGTATCATCAATACAAATGGGACATGCCTTTTTCCTTTTATTCTTATACCCAGACAAGTTGCCATATGTAGGAAAATCATTAACGGTCCACATAAGAGCTGCACACAATGTGAACATCTCATTCTTATGAGCATCAAACACGGAAACCCCTTCGTCCCAAATCTTTCTCAAATCATCAACCAATGGCGCAAGATACACATCTATGTCGTTTCCAGGTTGTCTTGGCCCCGATATCAAGAGTGAAAGCATTACATATTTCCGTTTCATGCACAACCAAGGAGGCAAATTGTAGATCACTAAAAGTACCGGCCATGTGCTGTGCTGGGTACTAAGAGTGCCAAATGGATTCATCCCGTCCGTGCACAAACCAAGCCTTAAATTTCTGACTTCATCACCAAATTCCCCAAACTTCATATCAAGGTTCTTCCATTGCAGGGAGTCGGCTGGGTGCTTCAGCATTCCGTTTTTCTTTCTTCCCTCTACATGCCACCTCAAGTTTTTAGCGTCTTTTGGTAAAGAGAACAAACGCTTAAATCTTGGAATTATGGGAAGATAGCACAACACCTTAGTAGGAGGTCCCTTCGTACCAGCATTGCAACTCTTGCGCTTGTAGCGCGACTTCTTGCATCTTGGACACTCCTCCAATTGTTCATATTCATTTCGGTAAATAATACACTCATTAGGACATGCATGTATCTTCTTATACTCCAAACCAAATGGACACATGAGCTTCTTAGCGTAATAGTAAGGCTTAGGAATTTCATTCCCATCGGGCAACATCTCACTTAACACGCTTGACAAGGAAGTAAAACTAATGTCCGTCCACCCATGCTTCGACTTAATGTTAAAAAGAGTTAGCACGACTGATAGTTTGGAGTATTTTTTGCACCCAGGATACAAAGGCTTTTTAGAAGCCTCCGATAATGACTCAAACACGTCACCTTCAAAACCACGCATCATCTCATCCACACCTTCATCCTCAACCTCATCCACATGATCATCCTCAAATCCCTCCTCAGCACCATCATCAACAATATGTTCATCATCATTATTCTTGTATTCCTCGTCCACACGAATGTCATTGCTTCTATCATCATGCACATCATTCCCAATAACATCCCCACTGTACTCTCCTTCTTCACCGTGCCAAATCCACACATGGTATTTAAGCCTAAACCCACGACAAACTACATGATCTCTAATGATATCAACACTATTGACCACCTTCACATTATTACAATCAACACAAGGACAATAGAGGCACTCGAAACCCATTCTACGCTGATAAGCTAAAGCCCTCTCGCAAAACTCTTGAACCCCATCAAAGAATTCCAATGTATCACGTCTACCATACATCCAGCCACGATCCTTCTCCATTAAGCAAATTGTCTCTAAACATGGCAACATATTACGAATAATAATGTATAATTGCTACATCTACTATATATATAAATCAAATTCAAACACACACCATGCATATAACTTTCATATACATACACAAATGAATATATGCTTCCAAAGGGTCCTTATCACTCCAACCTAACCCATCCTTGAACGTTTACTCTCACTAGTGAATGTATGTCAACTTTCCAATTTTAAGGAAAATCCGACAGCATTTCCCCCAGTTCTCCAAGTACACGACGTAGGTAATTACTTACCCACATATGTACCCAGAGAACATGGTATCGAGGAAATGGTAAGCCAAGATGTTCCTTAAAATCGAAAAAAAGGACATACATTCACCACCTAAGTGAGAGTAAACGTTCAAGAACAGTCCCAACCGGGGACTATTCAAGACTTTCTCCTAATGAGAAAGCCTTGAACGGGTATCTAGGCATATGATGATGCAAACATTTCATATATTTATTGTTGTATTTAGTTTGTCATTATATAATACACAAATCTAATATCTAGCATGAAAAAACTTTTATTAAAACAATAATAGAGAGAAAGAAATATTTATAGCTTAGAGAAGTTTATAATTCATACCAACACAATGGATGTATTCTTTCTAACTTCCCACTTGAGCTAAATTAATGTGTAGTCTTCAAACTTAACTAGCTTGAACTTCAATTCACATATGAACCTATAAAAACGCAAAAAGAAAAAAAACAAATTAAAAGTTAGTAAGTATGTATGAGAAATGGGTAATAAATACAAATAGGGACATATGATTAAAGAGAACGAGAAAATGGTAAGTAAGTAGTTAAAACATGTCATTATCACTTAGTTATAGATAAGTAAGTAGTTAACAATCAATGAACTCCCAACATACAAGTGCCTTAGATGCTTAAATGTTTGAAAAAACCTCCCTGCGCACACCACCAGAAACATCCCCAACATACTTCTTAAACTCTTTAACCAACTTTAAAAAACCAAGCACCCCAATTAGCACAAACTCAGAGATTTTATATTTAGCATTCAATTGAGCTTTTACTTTTAAATTGAATTAGTTTACTTTAAAGAGATTTGTATCTTTTTTTTTTTTTGGGTAAATAAGGAAAATTTATTACCAAACAAAAACAGTTATAAGAATACAAAAACCTGTAACCACTAAACTACACAAGCCCTTCGGGCAAACAACCACCCAATCAAAACCAACCTTGTAAAAAAAAACAAAACCAAAACCCGAGACTAACTATACACAACCAAACAAAACAACCAAAAACCAAAACAAACAAGAAAAAATAAAACAAAAACACCAAGGCTAAAACAAGCCCAAGCTATACATCAAGAAACCAAAAAAAACACAGCAGCTGAAACAACAGCTCCCACCTGATAGCACACAGGATCAGCCAGCTGAACAAGAACAACACAGCCAGCACCACAGAAACCTCAAAGCAGAGCCACTTCCAGAGCACCACCTGACAGCAAGCCAACCACCTACAGACCTACACAAACCAAAGCAAGCTCAGCAACAAGTTGCAGCTACAGACCTGCACTAAGCAGGCACACTGACAGCCAGCACCAGAACAGAATGCAGCATCAGTTCAGAGAAAGAAGCCTGAACAGGCAGCAGAAACTGAACAGAGCACAGGGAAGAACTTAGGGAATTCTGCCTTTGAGAAGCTGCAACACAACAGGAGCACAGAGCACAGGGCTCTAACATTGCCCAAACCCGACTTCACCCAACAGTTATGAGAAGGGAATCTCTCTCCACCAGCCTTACTCCCCACTGCCCCCTTATACTTACTCCCCACTGCCCCCTTATGCCCCCTTATACATGCATCTCTCTCCACCAGCCTTACTCCCCACTGCCCCCTATTTTTTTTCACAATCAACAACACAACCAGCAACTAATTTTGTAAAGCAAATATTCTTTGTAATTGTATGTCATGAATAATGGGTTTCGAACAAGTACCTAAAATGGCGCCTTAGACCAACCGTGAGAGCCAGAAGAATGTTGTTGTACGTGGAGGGGGGGCAATGCGCGTCTATATTGACAAACCCTAGATTACAGGAACTAATAATTACTAAATTGTAAATCAAAACCACCAAAAACTCGAAGGAATTCATCAATTGTAAAACCTAATTGCTACGAACTTACCTTAATTAGGTTGAAGCTGTTTCAATGGAGGGAGTTTGGCTGTAGGTACGACGCGAGTGTTATCTTCAACGGAGGTGAGAAAGCTGCAGCACTTCAATGGAGGAACAAAGAGGGGAGTTGAATGAAGAAGGGAGGAGGGAAACACAATTTGGCGTTGTTGTTTTGTTATGAATTGAAGAAGAACGAAGAACAATAACGTAAGGGAGTATACAAAAAAACCCGGGTTTTTATTTTTTTTAAAAAATTGCAACGGTTAACCGTTGCCAGATTTTATTTAATTTTTTTTTTAAAAACAGCAGTTGGCAACGGTTAACCGTTGCCAACTCTATCCTTTTTATTTATTTATTTTTTAAAAATAAAAATCAGTTGGCAACGGTTAACCGGTGCCAATTCTAAGCATTTTTTTTTTTAAAAAAAATAAACAGTTGGCAACGGTTAACCGTTGCCAACTCTGAAATTTTAATTCGCGCTCATTTTAGTTGGCAACGGTTTTCATGAACCGCTGCCATAGGGGGGGTGCCTATTACTTTTTTTCTACTAGTGTAATTAGCTACGGCTCGTCTAATTCAATCAAAAGCAATCTCAAAACGTGCATCTCATCACAAAGTTAAGAAAAGACGAGCATTCTAGGGCGCATCATCACGGAAATAGGGTCAAAATGTGTCAAGCAAATTCCAAAAAAAAAAAACAACTATATCATCATGCCATATATGGTCATGTTTGCCACACGAAAGAAAGTGAAAACAAAACAAAAGAAGGAAGAAATCAAAGAGGTTCAAACATGAGGCATATAAATTCAGATAAATCCCAATCGACATACAAGTGATCGTTCGGTATCAATACCAACGATCCCAGGTTCCTTGAAACCGCATGCAAACATCCTCGAACCATTCAACTCCTTCCTAAACTAAATCCTAAACTAACTACAACACAAGAAAGAAAAGAGAAAGTAAAGGAGAGATCTCACCCATGTCTCTTGAAGAAAAGAATAGAGCAACCTTGCAATTTACCATTTCTCCATATGTTGCTTCCAAATTTCTTCTAAGCTACAGGTGAGGGAAAATAAAACAAAACAAACACTAGAGAGAGAAAAATGTTAGTAAGAGAGAGAGAAAAATCTATGAACTCAAATATTTAGGTATAACCTACTACCCAACACATCATTATCATCATCATCATAAAGATAGACATCATCAACAACTAACAACAACAATGCTACCAAAAGATTATCAACAACACCCAAACCCAAACCCCCAGACATTCCCCTGTGTCATAGGTGCCTTCCCTCACGCTTACCCAAAGCATTCCCTAACCCTCCCTTTTGACCCAAATACCCCCCCACACTAGATCAAAGCATCGTCCCCGATGCTTCACATGCACATGAAATAAAAGGGAGGGACCACACAGGGAGGGAACAAACAGACCGAGGGGGGACTATTGGCCACTAGAGCCGGCACCACAGTCATCCGCACTCCAACTATCATAGGAGAAACCCGAGGGGGGGCCATAGGGGTCCCAACCTCCGGTGTAGCCGGGATGCCACCCATAATGACCCTTGAAGATGTCAAGTTGGGGTGCGGACAACTGGTCATATGGCTCGGGTTGGACTAGAGGTGAAGGGTGAGAGGGATGAACGTAGGGGTATTTAGGGTCACCCCGATAATCGCTCCCACCCGAAACCCGGTAGTCATAATGACCGAACTCGTCTGGAAAATCACGTCTTGGCACATTAGGGTCCGAAGAACCCTGCCAATAGGGGTACGTAGGTCGGTTATCACCCCCCAAGATGGCACGGGCCCTTGTTGGGCCGACACATAAGGGTAGTTAACTGGGGGAGTGATATCCCCTCTACGTACACTAGCATCGTATAAAGCGTTAGTTTGGAAAGAATGGTGTTGTTGGGAGGCGAACATACCTTGCATGCTTTCCATTTGAGCCCGCATCGCCGCCATTTCTTGCTGGTAGTCAAATTGTTGTTGATTTTGTTGTTGTTGTTATCGATGTCTTCCTTGCCTTTGTTGAAATTGCTGCTGCTGTTGTTGTTGTTGACTTAGAGGGACGACCCTCTCCTCGTTCTCATCCTCCTCATGACCAAGACCTTCTCCGGACCCTTCACCCATCTCCATTCTTGCACTAGGGAGGATACCCGAATCCTTCTTTACCCACCAAGGGTAATTAACCTCCTCCCTCGTGAAAGAAGTGAACTCCGGCTTTGGGAGGAAGCAATGGTGCTCGTGGGAGACTAGCAGACTCCAAGTCCTCCCTCGATCCTCCGTATCTGCTATGAATTTCATTGTTTTCAGCTGCTCGAGATCAAGCCAGATATCAATTCCGTCACTATTCCCCACGGGGGTGCAAGACTCCAGCTTATCCATATAGCCCAATTTCTCGGCTATTCGAGTGATCATCCCACCAAAATGGATCTCCCCTTTCTTTGAACCCGAGAGGACACCTTCAATGCACTTAGTAAAAAGATACCCAAAGTTCATTCTATGCCCCAACTCCGGCTGCGTAGGTAGCCATAATATTCGGATTTCCTCAGTTGTAATCTTTCCCAAGTCCTGCTTATTAAAGACCATGTACCCGAGAATTCGATGTAGAAGTCTGATGGCTAGGTGCATGATTTGGCTAGCCAAGGAATATTTGGAGTTGAAGGAGTCCATCCTTGAGATGACCTTCCACCAATGAAGGGGTTCATAAGCATGAAGGTGAAAGGAATGGTGTCCTTCTAACAAGTGTATTATTCTGATAGAGAGTTCAGAATTATTACAGAGCTAATTCTTCAGTAAGGTCAAGTGATCAGAATGCCTAGGTGGAGGCCGCTTCCGATCAGTAATATTAAGGTATAATTAATATTACAACTTAATCTTAACTGAACCCTTCGGGTCGAACCCAATCGAACAACCGATCCGAGACGACGAATTAATTCGAAGGATTTAATGAGTCGACGGAGTTTTACGAATACAGGCGTCGGATATCGAGCCTAGGGCGTCGAGACCGAGCGTCGCAAAATCACAAGCGACAAGTATGAGCGTAGCCGTAGCATCGCACTGGCCTAGCCATGTGGACTGCTAGACTAGGCTGGCTCAACATGAACCTAGGTGCACCATGGTGTGCTAGGCGCACCATGCGTGCCAAGGGTGCCTAGGCGCCATCGCAGCCCTAGCACCATGCCTAGGCGCCATCGCAGCCCTAGCACCACGCACAACACCATCGCAGTGCTAGGCACATGCGTGTGTGCGTGTGCGTGTGCACCATCGCCCAGCATGCGTGGCTCGCTAGAAGCACGCATGCTAGGCCTTGCGTGCGTGAGGGGCTGGCTAGCATGGCTGTGCATAGCTGCGTGTGTGTGCGAGGGATTGCGTGGGAGTGCTTGGCCAGCGCCAACATTAGCATGCTAGCAGCGCACAACACTAGCACGCAGCACCAGCGCCAAGCATCGCCCAGCACCAGCACACACTGCCTGGCTGGGGATGCAAGGCTGCTGGCTGGTGCTAGCTGGCAGCGCTAGCTGGTAGCCAGCACAACCCTCCTTGAAGCCGGTTTGTGTGTGGTTGTGGGGACCAAGAAAAGCCTTGGGGAGCAAGGCAATGGTCCCCCCCACCTAACCTTGGGCATGACTCATTAGCCCCTAATTCCGCCACTTGTCGATTAGTGATTGATTTAATTATTTATTTAATTTTGAATTAAATAAATTGTTGAATTTACCAACTCTCCCATATTGATGGGAGATTGGAAATCAAGGGTCCATTTCCCTATAAATACCAAGGCATGGGTATTGGGAATGAAAACACTTGAGTGGAAAAGTAAAGGCAACTCCATTGTTGAGTATACCTTGTAGTTCGTAAAACTCCAAGTTTATATTTGTCTGGTACTCGACTAACCTTCGAGGCTTAGGACGCTCGGGTCGGGTTCGAGGGTACGATCCCGTCGAAGACCTCGTATTTTCGGGGTTCAAGTAAGAGCTCATAGTTGAGCGAAGCACGCGTCAAAGGTATAATCTTGTATCCTTTCTTATGCTTTTAATTATGTTTTGCTTGTTAATTGCATTTATTATGGGGGCGGGTCTTGGCGGGTTTCTTTCAACGTAGTGTGGGTCACTACGAAACCCTACAGCGGTATCGGAGCCACGCTCCTTTTATTTTTTGCAATTATTGATTAATTAAGGTGTTTTAAAGTAAGATTTAAATTCTGGTTTTGCTTTTCTAATTAGATTAGAAGCTCGTTTTAATTAATTTTAATACTCGTTTTTTTTCTCGATTTGGCTGTCGAACCCAGATTTTGGCTCAAAAATAGTGATTTTTGGGTGGAATCGACATTCTGAAATAGATTCTACCCTTTTCGAGAGCTGTCTAGAAGCCAAATTTGAACTTGAAACCCAAGTTTTTGAGGTTTTTGTCGTTTTTCAACGAAAATTTTAAATCTTTTTAAGCCTTGATTAATGCAAGCATTACAAGGTTAGATTAAATGCATTATTGCATCCCTAATCTACTGCTATTTTAATTATCCTTAAGCATAATTATGGAGTTTTAATTAGTGCTTGAATTGATATGCTATTTGTCACACAAACTTGATTTTTCACAATTACGCAAATAAATTGCATTAATGTGTGAATTTTTGATGTGAATGTGTAATCTTAAGTTCCCAAGTATGTTAAAGTTCTAATCTTTAAAAGTTTAAATGATTGGAACTCTAACCCTTAATTCCATATTGAACAAAGTTTGGATTTTTCATTTTGGTTGATTAAAATCCATGAAGTTTAAATACTTGTGAGTAAAATTTTGATTAATCTTCATATTGGAAGATGTAATCTTGGTATTTTACACAAGTATGAAAGTTGAAATTTTTTTTATCATTAGATGGTTAATTTATTTTTCCAACACCCATTTGTCAAATCCATTATTAATTTGCATATTGGCTAAATTAATGATGGACATAGCTATTTCAATTTTAAGCATAAAGGAAGACCTAAATTATTTCAAAATAATTTTTTGAATGATTTAGGCTTGTGCACCGTTAAAATTGAATTTAATTAAGTTGGACTTATTTGATTTTCATTTTGCCCTAAATTAATTCTGAAATAAATTTAGATTAATTTTTTGTCACACGAAAATCGGGATTAAAATCCCGAGAAATGGCACGCAAATCGAGGCAAAAACACCCAAGCGCCACCAAGGCTAGCCGGGCTGTAGCCGGACTGCCTAGCAGCCCACATGGGCTGCCTATGGTGCGCACAGGGGTGTGCCTTGAGGGGCTGCTGTGTGGCATGGGAGTTGCGTGCTGCTTTAGTGCTAGGTGCGTGGCAGGGATGCTGGAGTTGCTTGTGCGTGCTGCTGGGCAGCGAGGCAGCAAGCCCCAGCCAGCCTGCCATACGCTGCCAGGCACCAGCTAGCAAGCTAGCATGCGCAGCATGCGTAGCGAGCTGCTAGTGCTGGCTGGCGCAGCATGCTACGCTGGGCGTGGATACTGGCACTCAGCACAGCAGGCGCAGCACATGGGCTGCCTAGCAGCCATGGTGCGCACCCACCAAGCGCTTGTGTGGGCTACGTTGCTTAAGTTTTGAGCTATGTAATTTTGCGAAAATTTTGCCGTTTTAATTAATTTGTGTAATTATTTTTTTACGAGGTTAGACCTCGATTTTTCCGGTTTTTGCAAATTTTTTTTTTGATTTTGACAAATTATTGGTTATGCCGACTTAATTAATCGGATTAATTAAGTATGGATGCGGAATTTAGTGGGAGCTTAATTGATTACTTGAGCAATTTGCTTTTAGAAATAATGGATTTAAACAAATTTGACTAGTTTTAATTAGGCGTGTTAATCGGATTAACCACCTAAGTTAGTTACTAGTTTTGCGTGTTTAATTGTGTATTTCGTAAAATGCATGGGCCATTCACAAATAGTGAATGGGTGAATGAAAGATTGTTTTCAAAACAGGTTATTGAAAATGGCAACTAGTAGGGCTCGACTAGGATAGAAAATACGGACTGTGTTCCGTTATGTATTTGTGTAAATTTAAAAACGGTCTGCGAACCGTTAAGTATTTTTGTACTTTAGATTAATCTTAGTCGTACTAGCTAGTTATTTTATTTTGGCCAAATGTCTCAAGACGGTGTTTCGATGAAGACAAGCCAAGATGAAGACCCATGGAAATTGAAGATTTCAAGGGGTCATGCTAGTTGCCAAATGCATCAATTTATGCTTTATATATATTATTGTTATATATGAATGTTAGATGCATGTCTAGGATTTCAAATGTTGCGGTGATTAATTAAGTTCACTTAAATCAACCAACATAGAAACCCTAGGTCCCTTAAAATATTGAGCTAAAATATGTCATTCCAAGAACAACACTTACCGAACTAATGCGCGTATGTGATGGGCTACGCCAAAGCGAGGCATCACTACTTCCCTAGGGACGTAAGGTATACTAGGTATACAAATTGTCTTGGTTTAGCTCAACGATATCAGTAAAAAGTCCTTAGATGTCGTGGCAATGGAGATAAAATGTCAAGGAAGCATTAGATGCGACGTTTTATCAAACCAAGAGTAGCTTAGAGCTATTAGCAATGGGATTGCTTACCCTAAGATATTAAGTGTTAAGACAAGCCAAAGCATGCTTAATCACTTTCTGATTTTTGGGATCTTGGAATCGTTTTATTCTCGCCTAAAAGGGACAATTTTAATGCGTGGATAAGACACATAATAAGATTAAAAGTTTACATGTATGCTTTGAATTTCAAACTTATTATGATCTTGATAATTGGTTAAACTTTGCACTTATATATTAGTAAAATTCTTAATCAAATTATATTGTTTCCATTTATTGGTTAAAACAAATCTTTCGAGAATGGTTCTCAAAGAAAGAAAAAAGGCATTTCTAAAATACAACCTATCATAATTGACTTTTATGACTTAAGTCCGAAAGGACGGTTGGATATCATGTATTCAAAATACTGGGTAGTTTTGATGAACATGAAATAATTGAGTTGAAAAACTCAAATTATCAATAGTTGACAACCAACATATCTTTTCACTTCATACACTAATGAGTAGGACTCATTGATGTAGAAATTCAAAACGAATTGAAGGAAAAGATAGAACTTTGTTTTGCGGCGCATTAGATGCTTAATTATGCCTAACAAAGTATAAAGGTCGAGGAACTTAAAGAAATGATTCTTAAAGTTATGAGATGATGTACTGTAAGAAATATAGGAAACAAGGAATAAAGAAAAGTATGAGATTCCTTTTCTACGCTTGAGTTCATGTTATTATGGTCAACTTAGCAACTCGTTATCTTCACAAGTATTGGATACTACTTGAGTGTTCCACTTTAAAAGTGACCTCAAACTGTTGAAGACAAGCTAAGTTATTGACTTACAAGCTTAGAATGAAGCAATTAATGCTACATCAGTTGTAAGGTCACTTGTTTTGTTTAAAGTCCTTTTAAGCCAAGGCTGGAACGAATAATGGTTATTGTGTTCCATAATCAGCAAACTATCCGTTTATACACAGAAAGACTCACATTCAATAAAAGAGCAATAGTTGCGAGTTTTATTTGAATGGCATGGTTGTCTAAATCATGAGTCAAGAATGCTAGATTATAAACAAACATTCCCCTAACATGAAAACTCGCAAGGTTCAAGTCATGGACATGATTTGTGTTCCAAACATCTTTAGCAACGTCACATCGACAAGAACATACTCAAGGCTCTATTAGATAGACTCTTGATAGTTGATCGATTCGGAATCGTTCTAAGACAAGCAAGTCTTACTTGTTGAAATCAACAAACAAAGGAGCTATTGTGCTTAGCATAGACAGTTGACTCCAAAAGCTAAAGAGGATTCCATTACTTCAACGTCTCACAAGAATTTAAAAGAATGTGGTTACATTCATCAAATGTGAGCGAACTGGACCTTGAGTAGCTCAAATGTTCAGTGAAGTATAGAATCGACTTGGCAAGATATCACAACGTCTAGCTAGATTAGATCGAGCGATGTTTGCTTGAGCCAAGTGTGATCACATCAAACTTATGGAATTGAAATTTCATAATTAGCTCCACAAAGAACATAGTGTGTCTTTACGGAGACCTCGATGCCATTTGGAAATGACTCGAATGATGATGAATCACATCCCTTCCTATAAAATTCTTAAGATTTGCACAAATGACTAAATGTTACACTAAACAAAAGTGTCGAAGCTAAGAAAGGACACCATATTCAGTTATGGATAGAAATAGTTTCTAGCGTCTTTTCAAGTATATGTCTAGGGCTCTTAGCGCAGTGGGAGTTCATTGACTCAGTGGGAGCTAAGTGGCTCAATAAGGGCTAAGATAGCTCAAGAAGGAGCTAACTGTTTGTTTCACAACGAACTTTTACCCAAAGACTATATACATGTCTCTTTGTAAGTATTCAAGTGTGACTACGGGCATTACCTCTACAACCTAATTGAGAACATAGTATTTGTTGCTCTAAATGGTGTCTTTCAGGAAAGTAACACCTTTCCAAAATGACAAGTGGGAGGAAAATCAAACTCGACAAAGTTCGAGAGGACGAGCAACAATGTCAACCTGATAAAAATGACAATCAAAATGCTTTAGAAGCAGTTGATAATCATTCTCATGCATCTAATCTAGGACTAAAACATTGGGATTATAGGTGCACTCAATAACTCCAATCATATTTAAGCACAAATCATCAACTCAAGGTAAAATCCAATCAATAATCAATAGGGACTCAAATAGACATGATTTTCATCCCCTTCCCTAGCTAAAAATCTAAGCTAGAGAAAGGAAAATAGCCATGACAAATAAGCTAAACATATATTCAATACTAACACAACCTAGCATGACTCTAAGTCAAAAAGAAATCAATAAAACTAATAAAGCATAAAAATTTATGAAGAAAATATGAATAAGAACAATAAAACTAAGTACTAGAGAAATAAGTGAAAAGATTACTATTATAAATGTTGAAGGATTACCCAATCATAAAAGTAGTTGCAACAATCTAGAAGAAAGCTTGAATATTTTATTACAAAGATTGAATCTTGAAGACTAAGTGTTTTCTCTCTCTAAAAGACATGCATTTTCTCTCTCTACAAAGTGTTTTTGAAGGCAATGAATTAGTTGATGATTGAAAACTCAAGCCCAAGACTATTTATAGTCTTCTATTAAAATGAGGAAAATGAGCAAGGGAGAGGGCTCGCCGAACAGGATGACGCGCCCTCTCCAAGCTGGGTAAGAAGTTCACTAGACCCAAAGCGCCGCGCCCGCGGCCCAGATTGCCGCGCCCGCGGGTCTTCTCTGCCGCGCCCGCGGCCTTTAACTCCGCGCCCACGGCCGTGAGGCCCGCGACTGACCATCTTCCAGCCATCTCCAAAATCTGCTTCATAGCTCAGCAACCCTCTGTCCGCGCCCGCGGCTGTGAGGCCCGCACCCGCGGCTAGCTGGAGCAGCACGCCCTCTCCTTTGCAGCATCTCCTCTTCCCTTGACGAGCCTCCTTAGCAACTCCACTCCGTCTAGCAATCTAAAATTTTCCCACGAGTGCTAGGAGCTATCAAAACACACAAATAAAAGGTAAAAAGTAGAAGAAAAGATAAAAGGAAACGGAAAACACGAGAGGGAGCTAAAGTGACTGAAATAGGAGTAAAAACGGTAAGAAAATGTGCAAACAAGTGAGAAATCGGGGGAATTCGCTAGTGAAAGAGGTTGAAATGGTGGCATAAATGCCACTCACCAAGTATTTCTGTTGTAAGTTGCACAACTGCAAAGTAGAATGAGAAGAACGATGATAAAAACGGCAATCATGAAAATTACAGAAGTATCAAAATCTTGATTTTATTCTGGGGAATAAACTTTTAAGCTGAAAGAGCATTATAGTATGTTTCCCAAACTCACAAGTTTGAAAATTATCAATATCAGGTAAAATCTAAGGTTTCCACAGCCACAATCAACGCTTACAATTTTCAGTGAAAAAAAATTTACCATTCCCGTCCTAGATTTCAGAACAAAATAATATTTACATTGTCATTGACTCAGATTGCAGCTGCACCTTTTCACAAGATACAGCCAAAGCAAGATGTATATGATCCGATCAATAGAACACCCTATAAAGCAAAATCCCATCATTCTTGTACACAAGTAACTATAAAGCAATAAGACTGGAGAATCTCAAGTAATCAACAACTTCAATAACGATGAAAAGATTAGGCAACACCTACAAGAATAGAAAAAGATTAAACACACAAAACTTACGCATTGTGCAAATGTCTAATCCATGGGACGAATTCAAGCACGTGAAGAGGTTTATCCAGAGGCTCCATTCAGGATTCAGGAGATGTGAGGCCACCATAATCATGGCTAGAAAGAGAAACTGGAAAAACAAAGGATAATAGCGAGCCAAGATCAGGAAGGATCTGACACCAAGGGCCATCAGGTTGAAGCACCCAACTAGATATATAAGACACATTTACATCCTTTCAATGTAGGGATTTAGATAATGTTTGCCACTTTGACTCCATTTCCTTTTCTTTTTCCCTTCCCCCTTCCACATCCTTTTGTTATAAATTATATTGAGGGAAGAAGAAAAAGAATTTAATTGACAATTATAGACATTACAGAAAAAAGAGGATAGTTATCATGCTTTCGAGTGGCCTGATTCACTCCCAAGAGCTAAACAAAGCTAAAATGACCCTTCAATATTCTGGATGCCTTTCTCTATGCCTAGTCTCCCTTATTTATAGTAAAGTTAATTCTCTCCCTCTACCAGCCAACTATCTTCCTCTTCAAGATACAACTAACATAATTACATTAGACTACCTATAATTCTCCACCTTTGGGTTAGTTCATTACACCTTCCAATGTAGTATTTGAGATAATGTTTGCAATTTTGCTTTGCTTTCCCTTTCCTCTCCCCTTCCCCTAGCCACTCCTCCTTTGTGGTAGTCTGGATGCTTTAGATTAATGGGGTCTTTACACCAATTTGTTTCCTTCTCCTTATTCCTATTTAACTACTACAACAGGTTTTACTGAAAAGAGAGATAAATGGTGGCGATGGTTGCTTATATCCTTTCAAAGAACAAAAAAAACTAAGGAAATATTCCTCATCCTAATAAGCACTAGCCACTACCAATTATGTTATTACTTCAATTTTAGTACTAACTCGGTTTCATATTATTTGCTATAATTGGATATTTTCTACTAACACTTTATATCAAATCATTGCAAATAATATGAAACAGATGCAATATTTCTCTTTGTAGCTGTTTACCTATGGCTGTGAGGCTGTGAGTCCAACCATTTTTGCCAAATTCATGCAAGATGACAAACTGATGGTGCGTGGTGGGTGTTCTTTGCTTTTCTCAGAGAAATCAAAACAAAATAAACTTTTAAATGACATCATTACCAAAAATTAAAGATAACACTAGCATGAACCCAATTACTGTATACCAAGACCATTTTATTAGTTGAACCAATTCTCTTATATTAGTTAAACTTTGTACCTTATTCTTATAATATATACATATAAAATTCTTATCACATGGGATCTTGAGAGATTTGTCCTTCTGTGTATCTTCAAAATTGTAAAATTTAACATGCGAAGCTAAAGTTAAATATGGCCAAAGGCACACATTAGAAACCGCAAAAACAAAATGGTGCAACTACAATAACAGAGCTACAGAAGTATGTTCTATGGGGAGGTACAGGTATCCAACTCATATAAGGGAGACAATGAAGAAAGAATAGAAAGACTAAAAAAGAAGATAGTGAGGCAGCAGGTGACAAACTCACAATAAAGAAGAATGGAAGATATATATTTAAGAAATATAAATGAGCTCCATTGGAAAGGCAGGGGCATTACCGCACTTCCTATGTGCCAAAAACTATAAACAGTAATTAATTTCGACCTCACTATAAACAATAAACCGTTTTCTTGATGACCATTAGTTCCACAACCCAAAATCTAATAATCCTTCCAAAATAATTTGTAAACCTTCAATCAAGATGAACTCTACTGTCTCCACATAGCCACACAAGAATACAACTTCATTCCGCCTTATGACCTATGGCGGTTAAGTTACTCACTGAAACTGAAGCAGGAAAGCAATCATCTTGGGATGAGAAAGAACTAAGCAGGTTTCTTTCTAGACCTCTAAAGATCAAGTATGGTATTATATTTCACAATCAATCATTAAAAGGTTCAAATGATTAGCAGCCTGATATGCATTAAGAAAAGAGATCATGTATTACATTTTTCATGAGTGTCAGAAAGTAATCATCTAAAAGAAAAGGGGGAGACATTGATTAGTAAATAGTATCTGTTGTGCTGCAAAGTAATAATTGTTCACTTAAACTTTACACTATTCACATATCCCACTTTGACCATACTTTTTTTACTAATACAACATAAAACATGTTATAGTCCATTCTGTCCCTTATAGACATCATAAAAACATGTTACAGCCCTTACAGGACCATTGATTTCCAAATAAAGTCTAAAACCAGGGAAGCATTCTGATTGGACACTTTCAAGGAAGTTAGGGAGTTAGTGACAGTATGAAAAAATTATAATATATATAAATAAGGAAGTTATCCTGCTTACTTTATACTTTGCCAACTACATTCATGTGATGTAGTTGGCAAAGTATATGAAGAAAGGGAACCCAATCTATTTCTATAGTGTGAGAAACTTGGAGTATGAGGAACCATCTAAACTTGAGGATATTGAGGTGGTGAAGGAATTCTTAGATGTGTTTCCAAAAGAGATTGCAGGTATGCCGCCAAAAAGAACCATAGACTTTACCATAGACTTAGTACCTGGAACAACACCCATCTCTAAGGCACCATATAGGATGGCACTTGCAGAGATAAGTGAGTTAAAGGGACAACTAAAGGATTTGTTCAAGAAGGGGTACATACGACCAAGTGCATCACCATAGGGAGCTCCTGTATTGTTTGTGAAAAAGAAAGATGGTAGCATGAGGCTATGCATCGATTATAGGGAGTTGAACAAGGTAACCATAAAGAACAAATACCCTTTGCCTAGGATAGATGACTTGTTTGACCAGTTGAAGGGTGCAACAGTGTTTTCTAAGATTGATTTAAGGTCTGGAAATCATCAACTACGAATTGCGGAAGAGGAAAATCCGAAAACAGCATTTAGGACGAGATATGGACACTATGAGTTTACAGTAATGCCTTTTGGGTTGACAGATGCACCTGTAATTTTTATGGACTTGATGAATAGTGATAACACGTTTATATATTCATTTTATATGTTATATTTGCGGGTTTTTATCATGTTTTCTACATAGTTTTAATCTTTTAGAGCTATTATTCTTTATATTTCGATATTGTTCTCCTTGGTTTGTTTTATTTTGATTTTTGTAGGAATTGGGCTAGATTTGCTAGAGGTTTGCTTTGATCGTGATTCGACTTGTTAAAGGGAGAAATTTACATACAATAATGGACATGGCAGCCACCTCCACGGCTTGCCTGTGGGCGTACAACTCTCTCCACGGCCATCCTGTGGCCAACTCGTTTTCACATGGCAAAGAGTAGCTCTGGCAGCCTTCTCCACGACCTGCCTGTGGTCGAACACAGCTCTCCACAGCCTACCCGTGGTGGCTCTTAATTGCTGCGTTTTAGGACTTTAATTATGTAAATTTAGAGTCCTAAGCCCACTAAAATTCCTAGGATATATATAGACTAATAACAAGATAGAAAGGGGAGACTTTTATCATCACAATTATTCCAATTTATACGTTGGTTTTTCTTGTTCTTCCAACTTTGTTCCATTGAAGATTAATTCAAGTTCTCCATTAATTCAAGTATTTCTTCTTCTCTTTCTTTCTTATTATTATTATTGTCATTATGTTTTCTTTCGTTAATTATTTCGTTTATTTAATCAACATGTGTGAGTAGTTTTATAATCTAGAGTTAGGTTTATTTGGATTAATACGTTGTTTGATTCTCAATCCCATATTTATTTTAATTTATAATTCCTCTTTATTAGGGTTGGTTTTATCATCAATGATTAACTAGAAATAGTATTATTGAATGTGATTAGGTTTACAATGAAAGTTGATTCTTAATCGATTTTAGAACCCTAATTAAAAGTAAGAATCTTTATGCATGAAAATAGCTAATTATTCTTGCTAGGACTTATGGGATGCTGTTCTTAATGTCTTTAATATGTATGACTCCATGAAAATAGGTATGATTGCATATTAGGGAAGCTATTAGTCGATCGAAAGAAACTCTTAGTATTTGTTGTAGGGAGCACCCGTCCTGTGGAATATCATTGATTTGATTGTGGGAAAGGGATTATTTTGACGTATTGATCTATATTAGTGGGGATTCCTAATTCTAGGTGTTTTAGTTTATAATAATCTTCGTGTTAATTTATTTTCTTAATATTCCGTAGTTAGTAGTTAATACTCTTCATCTTTGAATTTGTTACTTGCTTAGTAATAACTTGAGTCTAGATAGTTTAGGTGAACCATAGTCTCTGTGGGATCGACCCTGACTTACCCTGCTACATAATTAGGAGGTCTAGTTAGGTATTATTTTTGTTAGGTGTGCGACCGCCTATAAATTTTTGGCGCCGTTGCCGGGGACAAACGGTTTCATTAGATTATTTGTGATTCGTTTTTGCTAGGCTTATTTCGTTGCTTCGGCTATTTTCTCTTGTGTTTTTGATACTCTTTCTCTAGTTTTCTTGTTGCATACCCACACGAAGCTCAGGTTCGTAAGATCTAGCACCTTTTGATTCTGAAATCGAAGCAACCGCAAGAAGACGTGCAGGTAGAAGAAGAAGGAGAAATCAAACCAATAGAAACATGGTAGACCAACCAACGAAATCCCTTTTGGAGTACGGTATTCCTGATACGACTACCGGAATCCTTTCTAGCATCGTAAGACCACCTGTGACGGCTCAGCACTTCGAGCTCAAGCCGCAATTCATCCAGTTCATCTCCAATGATTCATTCGCAGGGCTACCATATGATTGCCCAGTAAGTCATATTGATAGCTTTTTTGAGAAATGTGATACCATGAAGATGAATGGTGTTACAGACGATGCTCTTAGACTTCGCCTTTTTCCTTTTTCATTACGGGATAGGGCAAAGGAATGGCTGAGAGATGAAGGTTCTGGCTCATTTGACACATGGGACAAATTGGTGAAGGCTTTCCTAGTTAAGTTCTTGGGACAGGAAAAGACTGCAAGGTTGAGAAACGAGTTATCCACTTTCAGGAAGTCAGATGATGAGTCCCTATATGACGCATGGAGGAGATTCAAGCGTTTGCAGAGACAATGCCCTCACCATGGTATTCCTGAATGGATGTTGATCCAAACTTTCTACAACGGTCTAACTCATGAGTTCCGAATCTACATTGATGCTGCATCTGGGGGCTCTCTCTTGACAAAGAACCCCACTGAAGCAAAGGAGCTTATAGAGAAGATGGCAGCCAACAATAATTATCATCTAGGAGGCCGAAACACTGTGAAAAAGGGAGGTAAACTTGATGTTGATGCCTTAACTATGCTAACCAGTTTTGTGCAGGCACTAACAAGCAGGTTTGATAAGTTCCAAGCTGGAACCTCTACTAGCCCACAGGAGTTGTGTCAATTGTGTAATGTGCAGGGTCATATTACACCAGATTGCCCGCAGATTTCGCAGAACACAGAGGAGATGTCAATCGAGCAGGCCAATGCTTTCTACTCCTCTAACCCCAAAAGGCCCTATGACCCCTATTCCAACACCTATAATGAAGGATGGAAACACCATCCTAACTTTTAATACAAGAATACCCAAGCACAACAAAATCCACCTCAACCCAACAACTACAACCAACCACCACCTGGCTTCCAACAAAGACCACCCAACACCCAATAACCAATGCAACCACAACCTTAGAAATCTAGCCTTGAGGTGACGTTAGAGAGCTTTATAACCGCAACAAATAGTGCCATCCAACACCAAAATAGCTCTATCCAACAGTTGCAGGCCCAGAGTAAACTCATGGAAAACCAGATAAGCCAACTTGCCAATCAAGTTAGCCAATCTTTAAAGATTCCGGGAACTTTTCCGGCCAGACAGAACAACCTCAAAAAGGCCAAATGAATGTTACCCTGAGGAGTGGAAAGCAATTGGAAGATCCTCCTACCAAGGAGCCATCAAGGGAGGTCGTTGAAGAAGCAGGTGCAAGTGAGAAGGAAGTTGACAACTCTAGGGTCGAGGATGAATTAAAGGAAGCACCACAAAAGCCACTTGCTTCGTATGTGCCTAAGGTTCCTTTTCCTCAAAGGTTAGCCCAAGCTAAACTTGAGAAAAAGTTCAGTAAGTTTCTTGATATTCTTAAAAATCTTCATATTAACATTTTTCATTTTTAGATGCCATATCTGAGATGCCTTGTTATGCAAAATTCTTAAAAGATATGCTATCTAACAAGAAAAATTTAGAAGAGAATACTACAGTTTCTTTGAATGTAGAGTGCAGTGCTATTTTGCAGAACACTCTCCCTAAGAAATTAGGAGATCCAGGTAGCTATTCGATTCCAGTGAAGCTTGGGGATATCGAAATCAACAGAGCATTGTGCGATCTTGGTGAAAGTGTGAGCCTCATGCCACTGTCCATATGTAAGAAGCTGCAAATGGGTGAACTCAAACCCACACGCATATCCCTGCAACTTGCAGACATGTAAGTGAAGTTTCCTTTGGGTGTACTTGAGGATGTACCTCTTTGTGTAGGTAAGTTTTTCATACCCTGTGATTTTTGTTGTGATGGAGATGGATGAAGATGTGAATGTTCCAATTATACTTGGTAGACCTTTCTTAGCTGCCGCAGGTGCAATTATTGATATGAAGAAAGGTAAGATTACTTTTGAAGTAGGTGATGAGAAATTGGAATACTCACTTTTGAATGTTATGGGTGCTGCCTCTATGGGAGATATTGTTTGTCAGGTTGATGTGCTCGATGAGCTGCAAGGTGAGCAACTCCCTCTGAATCAAAAAGATGATGCCCTTCAGCAAGTGCTAATAGGGAAGGAAGATGATGATGGAGATTGGGAATCAAGAGAGTATGTCAGGCTGCTTGAAGAAGCAAAGGCCGACCCGAGCGTGAATCCAATCAGAGAGACACTGAATGTAATGAGTATTGGGGAGAGTACTAAGCCTCCCGAGGTAGAGTTGAAACCCCTCCCCTCTAACTTAAAGTATGCATATCTTGGTCCAAACAATTCATACCCTGTTATTGTTAATGCTGAACTCAAGGACACAGAATTGGAGCAACTGCTCAATGTTCTGAAAACATATAAAAGTGTTATTGGGTACACCATTGATGATATCAAGGGTATTAATCCTTCTTTCTGTATGCATAAAATCATTCTTGAAAACGATCATGCCTCTTCTGTAGAACCTCAAAGAAGACTTAATCCAAATATGATGGAGGTAGTGAAAAAAGAGGTTCTGAAATTGCTTGCTGCAGGAATAATCTACCCTATCTCTGATAGCAAGTGGGTTAGCCCTGTACAAGTAGTACCAAAGAAGGGAGGTATGACCGTTGTCAAGAATGACAAGGGTGAGCCAGTCGCCACTAGGACTGTTACAGGGTGGCAAATGTGTATAGATTATAGAAAATTGAATAAGGCCACCCTGAAGGATCATTTCCCCCTACCCTTTATTGATTAAATGCTTGAAAGGTTGGCAAAGCATTCCTTTTTCTGTTACTTGGATGGATATTCTGGTTTCTTTCAAATTCCCATCCGTCCTTGTGACCAGGAAAAGACTACTTTCACATGTCCATATGGCACCTTTGCATATCGCAGGATGCCATTTGGACTATGTAATGCCCCTACCACTTTTCAAAGATGTATGATGGCAATTTTCTCAGGACTCATAGAAAATTCTATGGAAGTATTTATGGATGATTTCTCTGTCTATGGAACAACCTTTGATGTATGTCTTGAAAATCTTAAAAAGGTGCTCCAAAGATGTAAGGAAGTCAACTTGATTTTGAACTGGGAAAAATGCCATTTTATGGTGCAACAGGGAATTGTCTTAGGTCATGTTGTATCTAATAAGGGTATTGAGGTAGATAAGGCTAAGATAGAGGTCATAGAGCGTTTGCCCCCTCCAAACTCTGTAAAAGGAGTTCGAAGTTTCCTTGGTCATGCAGGTTTTTACCGTCGTTTTATTAAGGATTTTTCGAAAATTGCTCGACCTCTAACTGAGCTTTTAGCTATGGATGTTCCATTTGTCTTTACTGATGCTTGTCTTGAAGCTTTTAACAGGTTGAAGGAAGCTTTGATCTCTGCTCCTGTTATGCAACCCCCAGATTGGGCCTTACCGTTTGAAATCATGTGTGATGCTAGTGATTATGCGGTAGGGGCCGTTTTGGGGCAACGAAAGGATAAAAAGCTTCATGTTATTTATTATGCTAGCAAGACTCTTAGCTCGGCTCAAATGAATTATGCCACAACTGAAAAAGAGATGCTAGCTGTTATTTATGCAATTGACAAATTTCATTCCTATTTGGTTGGTTCTAAGGTTATCATTCATACAGATCATGCAGCACTGAGGTATTTGATGACCAAAACCCATGCAAAGCCTAGGTTGATTCGGTGGATCCTTCAATTGCAAGACTATGATATAGAGATAAAGGACACAAAGGGGACTGAGACTGTTGTCGCAGACCACCTCTCCCGCCTTCTCCTCGACCCCGAGGATGAGGACGATATCCCTTTTGATGATTTTTTTCCTGCTGAACATTTATTAGCTCCTTTGAAAACTGAATCACCTTGGTATGCTGATTTGGCTAATTTTCTGTCCACAGGTACAATGCCTCATGGCTACTCATCTTAACAAAGGAAGAAATTCCTTTATGAGGCGAGGAGACATTTCTGGGAAGATCCTTTCTTGTATAAGAAATGCGCGGATTCTATAATCCGACGATGCATACCGGAGAATGAGGTTGATGATATTATTTCTCATTATCATGACTTACCGTGTGGTGGACATGCAGGTCCTTCAAAGACAGCCGCAAAGATCTTGCAGTGCGGTTTTTATTGGCCAACGATGTTCAAAGATGTATATTCCTATGTCAAGGCATGTGATCGATGTCAACGGACGGGCAATATTTCTAGGAGGAATGAAATGCCACTCAACAACATACTCGAGGTCGAGTTGTTTGATGTGTGGGGGATAAACTTCATGGGACCATTCCCTTCTTCCTATGGAAATCGATATATTCTAGTGGCCGTTGACTATGTCTCAAAATGGGTCGAAGCAATTGCTACTCCAACCAATGACGCTCGCGTGGTAAGTAAGTTCTTCAAGAAAGTTATTTTCCCTCGTTTTGGTTTACCACGTGTTTTGATCAGTGACAGGGGAACACATTTCACGGAGCATCGGTTTGAAGCAATGTTGAAGAAATATGGAGTACAACACAGACTTGGCATTCGCTATCACCCATAAACTAGTGGCCAAGTTGAAGTGTCAAATCGAGAGATCAAGTCCATCATCGAGAAAACTGTCGCACGAACAAGAAAAGACTGGTCTGTGAAGCTAGATGATGCATTATGGGCGTACCGAACGGCGTTCAAAACTCCAATAGGTACAAATCCATATAGACTTGTTTATGGAAAAGCATGCCACCTACCTGTTGAGTTAGAGCATCGAGCATACTGGGCCATCAAAAGCCTTAATTTCGATGCCAAGGCAGCCGGTGAGAAGAGATTGTTACAACTTAATGAGTTGGATGAACTTCGACTAGAAGCCTATGAAAACTCGAAGTTATACAAGGAAAGGACGAAGAAGTGGCATGATAAGCATATTATGAGGCGAGAATTTCATGAAGGAGAACTAGTATTGTTATTCAATTCTCGATTGAAATTGTTTTCTGGAAAACTTCGATCAAGGTGGTCAGGCCCATTTCAGGTTCGAAAGGTTTTCCCCTATGGTTCAGTTGAAGTTTGGAGTGAAGCTACTGGTTCTTTTAAGGTGAATGGGCAACGTCTCAAGCACTATCGAGAAGGCGAACCCATTGAAGCAAAAACGGTTTTTACCGTTTTTGATCCTACTTCGAACTGAACGAAAAGGTGGTCGAGCTTAAAACCTTATAAACAAGTGCTTTTGGGAGGCAACCCATTCTTTTCTACTCTTACTAAGTTTTTATTTATTTATTTTTTTTTTAATAAAAAAAAAACGTAGAGTAGCCCTTTTTTTTTTTTTTTTTTTTTTTTCCTATAGCTGTAGTTTAGTGGAGTATGATTCCTTTTTTTTGTTTTTATTGGGTTAGGAAGTAACGTGGAGTAGCCTAATCTAGCGTTTTTCATCTTTTTTTTTTATTTTTTATTAATTCTTTTAACTCCTTTTCTTAGTTTTCTTTGCCTTCATCTCTAATAGCGTGTAATTGCAGGAGGAGCAAGCATAGTGGAGCCTAATTTTGGTGATTACGGTATAGTCCGCAAGTAGGTTGCGGCAACTCATCTTCTACGCAGCCTTGTTGCGGCAACATCTTCATCGTATATCAAAATCAGAGCAGTTCGCAGCCACCCCGCAGTGAAAAGCAGCCAGCCACGGACAGCCTGTGGCTGAGTACTTCATGAAATAAAAAAATAAACAAAAAAAAAAAAAAAAAAAAAATTTGAAAAGCTGAAGGGAAAAGGCAGCGTGTTCCACATGCAACCCGTAGCCTACACTTACAGCCCACAGCCCACCTGTGGTGCAAACTGATATCCTCTCTAAAATAAAAAAAAAAAATTAATAATAATAATAATAATAATAATAATAAAAAGAAGGGGTTGTATACCTTCTGCCTTCAAGAACTGCTGCCTCAGAGCCTTCACGAACTCAGCCACGAATACCGCCGAACTAGGCTGCGAAAATCTCTGGTTTATGCGCCTGAATTTGACGGTGAACTACCTGCAAACTCTCCCTGATTAGCGCCTGAATTTCAGCCGTTTCTTGAGCACCAAACACACCGGATTCTGGCCTGCAAAACCTTCCGGAATTTGACCTGAATTTGACGGAATTCTTGAGCAGCGAAACCCTCCGGTTTAGTACCTAAATTTGACGGAATCTGGTCAGCGAATAACCTCAATCTCTGTCATTCAATCCGTCGGATTTAGCCAGCGAACCACCGGTTTCTTGAAGCAGCGAACCTACCGGACTTCACCAACGAATTCGTCGGAGTTTTGGCTTGCATCTGACGTCTTCATCTATAAAATTCGGCCGGATTTGAACTCGGAAATTGCTGGAATTTTATGCCCTTGAAGGTGTGTACCCATATTTGCTTTCCTCACAATTGCTATTTGTTGAGCAATTTAATTTTGTGCTGGCTTGTTTGAGTGTTATACTATTGTTAGTTTTGTGGAGTTGGAGTTGTTGAGAATAATAGTAAGCAGTATAAGTGGGTGAAATTTGGTTGGCTATATAGGGGAGGTTTTTGTTTAATTGAAGTAGCATTGTGTGGTATATTATAAATGGCTCGTAGTTCTACAAATACCAAGAAAAAGACAACTCCCTCGGTTTCAAATTCTAGAATTCCACCATTTTTCAAGACTAAAAAGACGGTTTTAAGAGCAAACACTTTAACCCGCAAAACATCATCGTCAACTTCATGTGCTAAGGTCAAGGAAAAGGTGAATATTGATTACTATGATATTAAATTTCGGGACGCCGCTCACCGATCAAAATACGAGACATTGTTTAAGCGAGGAGTAAATTCGACTCGTTTTTGTGATATTGATGCCCTACGAGCACTACGTATTGAGGAAGATGTATGTTGGCTCTTTACTAATGTTGGGTGGGGTGATTTTCTTATGAAAAGGTATCCCACATACAAAAGAATAACATTGGAGTTTTTAAGTTCTTTAAAGGCGGTTACTCACTCAGCAGAGGGTTGTGGTGAAGGCTCCATCACTTTCCAATTATACAATGAGGAACACACATGGACCCTTACAAAATTCAATGAGGTGTTAGGCTTACCTAATGAAGGACCAAGACTAACATCCAAATATTGGTCTGCTGATCCTATTTGGCGAACTCTTACTGATGATAGAGAATATGACTCCAATAACAGTCCAGGTAACCACATTCGTCATCATGCACTTCGATATGTACAACGATTGTTATCTTGTACTGTATTTGGTCGCTATGAAGGAGGAAAGGCTCGAAAAGATGAACTGTTTATGCTTGATCGAATGCTTCATGGTCAACCCATCAACACCGGTGCATTCCTTATCAAATAAATGCGAGATCTAGCAAACAAGACCACCACTAGTGGAGCAATAGTGTTAGGAGGCCTTATAACCCCTATTGCTCTCTACTTAGGACATAAGGAACGTCTTGTAACAGAAGAGTCCATTGGGGGAGTTGATGCTCTAGACATCTCTGCATGTGCCCTTATGAACTGGATTATGAAAAAGGATGGCACCACACTTTGGTGTATCAAGGGTATTGAAGATGTGTTACCGCCTGCTGAAAATATGTCCCTCCGTGTTGAAGGAAATTGGTCGTTTGGAAAGGTCGAGCCACTAGCTTGTGTGTCAATTCCTCATGAACCATTAAGCCCACCTCCTATGACCGAAGTGCCAACACCCGCACCGATCGAGGGAACACTCAACATTCTTTTGACATCGGTGGATGAAATTAAAACTGAGCAAAAGGAGATCAAGGAGCAATTGAAGTCCATGTCCACATTTCTTGCCACTTTGAGCACTTGGATCCAATCTGGAGGAGTTGCAAATCCTCCTTACTTCTCTCCATGATAAGGCTTTGTGAGCATTCTTCCCCTTTTAATCATGATATATTTATTGCACTGTGGACATTGCAATTTTCAAGTGTGGGGGAGGGATATCACCTTTTGTAAATATTAGGTTTAATTTTATTTTGTTAGTCTAGAGTGTTTTGTCTTAGTGTCACCTTTTGATTTTCCTTTCCAATATGCTTATCAAGTAATTTTCGAAAACAAAAAAAAAAATTGATATCTTACACAAACTTTTCAATAAATTAGCGTAAATCCTTTTGATGACAATGGTTTGTGGCCAGGATGGTCTCCCCGCTCTACTTATGTGAATAGTATGTGTTTTTCCAGTGAAATTTTTGAGCCATATTTGACTGATTTCACTCTATCTCAGTCGTGTTTCTTCATGTGTGATTAGTTGTCCTTCACATAATTGAATTCTTGGTCTTGCTTTTTGACTGTTTGAGACTTAAATGATGCATGTTGCGAAAAGATGATTGAAATTTCCTTGTAGAGAATAGAGCCTCCACATTCTAGGTCTACATTTTTTTTTTTCATTCACCCGTAGGTTGAGCCAATTTGAGCCGTGTTTTAACCCCTTCTTGATACCCTACGTTTAAAGCCATAGAGCTATTTTCCTAGGTTTATTTTGAAGGTGCATTACACTTGTTAAAGCCCTATGAGTGATGTACTTCTTTAAAAAAAAAAAAAAGACAAAGAGAAAGAAGGGAATTGATTTATTAGAAGCAAGGAAGGAAGAAAGAAAAGAAAGAAAGAAAGAAAAAGAGTTTTAAAAGTCTTTCTAATTCCTAATTTGCTATGCGTCCCTTCCTTTTTGTGAAAAATAAATAAATAAATAAATAAATAAATAAATAAATAAATAAATAAATAAAAGAGAAAAAAAGTATGATTGAAAGAAAAAAAAGGAAAAAGAGAAATAAAAGGGCTATGCTTATTTTGTATGAAGTTGGAGGAAATAAGGTTGGCTTGAACCCGACATTTGAATGTGTAGTGGGATTAGGATTTGTTATATGTTTTGAGCACCACATTCCCAAATTACGTCGTCCAACCCTTGATTACCAAGCTTACCCTTATTGGATTTCATGATTTTCGTAATTGCATCAATCATTAGAAGTGGAGAAAGTCACATTGCAAGCCTAAAGAGGCCAATTCATGTGAAGTTGACATGCATTCTATGCTTAGGTTGAGTGACATCATATTTCACCCCGTAAACACATGAGCGTTATTTGTTTTTACTTTTCACAACTAAAGTGAGAGCTATTCATGTTTGTGTGAGTTGGTATGGGGAGATGTGTGGTAAGATTGGTTGGTCATTAAAAAGGTGATATGCATTATTGTTTCATCCATATTATTGATTTGTGATAAAAACGATCTTCCTATTTTTGTTTTTTCAAATTAATCACTTGGTTGAGCAATTTGGTTTGGAATTTCATGACTAGGCTTTGTAGGTACGCCTTCTGAAAACCTTCACGAGACCTTACTCGTCCACTAGGGTAGCCTAGGGGTTTAAAGGGCTTGTTGCATACGCTAAATGCAATCGTGATTCCTACGACAGTGAGTATTAGGATTTTATTGCTTTCTTAGAGTAGTTCTCTTATTTTGTCTTGTTTACTCGAGGACGAGCAAAGGTTAAGTGTGGGGGAATTTGATAACGCGTTTATATATTCATTTTATATGTTATATTTGCGGGTTTTTATCATGTTTTCTACATAGTTTTAATCTTTTAGAGCTATTATTCTTTATATTTCGATATTGTTCTCCTTGGTTTGTTTTATTTTGATTTTTGTAGGAATTGGGCTAGATTTGCTAGAGGTTTGCTTTGATCGTGATTCGACTTGTTAAAGGGAGAAATTTACATACAATAATGGACATGGCAGCCACCTCCACGACTTGCCTGTGGGCGTACAACTCTCTCCATGGCCATCCTGTGGCCAACTTGTTTTCACATGGCAAAGAGCAGCTATGGCATCCTTCTCCACGGCCTGCCTGTGGTCGAACACAGCTCTCCACAGCCTACCCGTGGTGGCTCTTAATTGCTGCGTTTTAGGACTTTAATTATGTAAATTTAGAGTCCTAAGCCCACTAAAATTCCTAGGATATATATAGACTAATAACAAGATAGAAAGGGGAGACTTTTATCATCACAATTATTCCAATTTATACGTTGGTTTTTCTTGTTCTTCCAACTTTGTTCCATTGAAGATTAATTCAAGTTCTCCATTAATTCAAGTATTTCTTCTTCTCTTTCTTTCTTATTATTATTATTGTCATTATGTTTTCTTTCGTTAATTATTTCGTTTATTTAATCACCATGTGTGAGTAGTTTTATAATCTAGAGTTAGGTTTATTTGGATTAATACGTTGTTTGATTCTCAATCCCATATTTATTTTAATTTATAATTCCTCTTTATTAGGGTTGGTTTTATCATCAATGATTAACTAGAAATAGTATTATTGAATGTGATTAGGTTTACATGAAAGTTGATTCTTAATCGATTTTAGAACCCTAATTAAAAGTAAGAATCTTTATGCATGAAAATAGCTAATTATTCTTGCTAGGACTTATGGGATGCTGTTCTTAATGTCTTTAATATGTATGACTCCATGAAAATAGGTATGATTGCATATTAGGGAAGCTATTAGTTGATCGAAAGAAACTCTTAGTATTTGTTGTAGGGAACACCCGTCCTGTGGAATATCTTTGATTTGATTGTGGGAAAGGGATTATTTTGACGTATTGATCTATATTAGTGGGGATTCCTAATTCTAGGTGTTTTAGTTTATATTAATCTTCGTGTTAATTTATTTTCTTAATATTCCGTAGTTAGTAGTTAATACTCTTCATCTTTGAATTTGTTACTTGCTTAGTAATAACTTGAGTCTAGATAGTTTAGGTGAACCATAGTCTCTGTGGGATCGACCCTGACTTACCCTGCTACATAATTAGGAGGTCTAGTTAGGTATTATTTTTGTTAGGTGTGCGACCGCCTATCAAATAGAGTGTTTCAACCTATCCTAGACCAATTCGTTGTAGTTTTTATTGATGACATTTTGGTTTTTTCAAAGAATAAGGAGGACTTTGCAGTGCATTTGAAATCAGTGTTAGCTACTTTAAGGACTAACTAGTTGTATGCCAAATTTTCGAAGTGTGAGTTTTGGTTGGAGAAGATAGCATTTTTAGGACACTTAATATCTAAGGAGGGAGTGGAAGTAGACCTTGAAAAGATTGAAGCTGTGAAAGGGTGGCCTACACCCAAGAATGTGTCGGATATTCGAAGCTTCTTAGGCCCAGCTGGATATTAAGGCGGTTTGTGAAGGATTTTTCGAGATAGCTAGACCTATGACTTCATTGATGAAGAAGGAATCTAAGTTCATTTGCAGTAATATGTGTGAAGAAGCGTTTCAAACCTTGAAGAAAAGTTTGACAACAATGCAAGTGTTAATCTTACCAGATGGAAGTGGTTCTTATGATGTGTATAGTGATGCATCTAAGAATGGACTTGGATGTGTTTTGATGCAACATGGGAAGGTGATTGCTTATGCATCGAGACAATTGAAGAAACATGAAGTCAACTACCCTACTCATGATCTAGAGCTTGCAGCAATAGTGTTAGCGTTGAAAATACGGAGACATTATTTGTATGGAGTGAAATGTAGGATATTCACAGATCATAAGAGTTTGACGTACCTTTTCATGCAATCAATATTGAACATGAGACAACGTTGGTGGTTAGAATTCTTCGATGGCTATGACTTAGATATCCAATACCATGAGGGTAAAGCGAATGTAGTCGCGGATGCTTTGAGTCCTAAAGCAATTCATGGGGTGAACGCTTTGGTAGTGGAAGACGAGATTGGTAGAGAAATGAGTAAGTTGAACCTCGAGGTAGTACCACATGGAACGTTAGAAGGAATTCTTAATAATTTGAGTATCCAACCAACGATATTTTATGAGATTAAGGATAACCAAGTAGGGGATGTGAAATTAGATCACATAAGGGAGAAGATCAAGCAAGGGAAGGCGACTGATTTCAAAATTCATGATGATGGGAGTATACGATTCAAGGGAAGGTGGTGTGTACCACAAAAGTGTGAGGAGTTAAAGAAAAATTTGATGGAATAAGGGTATAATACACCCTATTCAATACATCCAGGAGGAGATAAGCTTTATAAGGATTTGAAAAGGTGTATTGGTGGCCTAGGATGAAAATGGAAGTGGCAGAGTTTGTAGCCAAATGTCTAACCTGTCAGAAAGTTAAGATAGAGCATAATAGACCCAAGGGAACAGTGCAACCACTCGAGAGCATGGAAGTGGGATTGTATCTCGATGGACTTTGTCACTAGCTTACCTAAGTCTAAGATTGGAAATGATATACCATCTGGCTTTTGGTGGATAGACTTACCAAATCGACAGTGTTTATACCAATGAAGGATACTTGGAAAATGGAACAACTTGCAAAGGCTTACATCAAAAATGTTGTGAGACTACATGGAGTTCCTAAGGATATCGTTTCTGATAGGGATTCTAGGTTTCTTTCAAAATTTTGGAAAAGTGTTCAGGAGAACTTTGGTACGACATTGAAGATGAGTACAACATTCCACCCTGCAACGGATGGACAATCTGAGAGAACTATCCAAACCTTGGAATATATGTTAAGATCATGTGTGTTAGATTACCAAGAAGGATGGGAAGATAGCTTAGACTTGGTAGAATTATCTTACAACAATAGTTACCATGCAAGCATCGGCATGGCACCATTTGAGGCCTTGTATGGAAGGAAGTGTAGAAGTCCACTGTGTTGGAATGACATTAGTGAGACAATAACTCTAGGTCCTCAATTAATAGAAGAAACTACGAAGCAAGTGAGAGAAATCCAAGCTAAGATTCAAGCTGCTCAAGATAGACAAAAGAGTTACGCGGATTTAAAGTGTAGAGAAGAGGAATTTCAAGTTGGTGATAAGGTATTGCTTAAGGTTTCACCAATGAAAGGAGTGATGAGATTTGGAAATAAAGGGAAGTTGAGTCCAAAGTACATTGGACCATATGAGATTTTTCAAAGGATAGGTAAAGTCGCTTATAGATTGGCATCGCCTATGGACCTCACCAAGGTACATGATGTGTTTCACGTTTCTCAGTTGAGAAGGTACATCCCAGACAAGTCGCATGTCTTACAACCTGAAACCATAGAACTAGACCAAAGCCTAACCTATGAAGAAAAACCTGTAAAGATTCTTGATAGTAAAGTGCGTAGTACGCGCAAGAAGGATGTCAAGATTGTAAAGGTTTTGTGGTCGAATCAAGAAACTGAGGAAGCGACATGGGAAGCTGAGGATGAAATGAGAAAGAAGTACCCAGGATTGTTTGAGGTTAGTTAAATTACGGGGTCATAACTCGTTTTCTTTAAGGGGGGTAGAATGCGGTAGAATTTCGCGCTTTTTACCTTCATTTCAAGCATTTTTGTGCATTTTTAGTACATTTTGCACAATTTTATACAAAGTTTAGAAAGAAAGAGAACAGGAAAGGTTACAAAAATACAACAACCATAAGTATTATGAAAAGTTTTTACTAAGTGGGTGAAATTTGAACAAAGTTTTATTATTTTCGTGTTCAAGTTTCGAGGACGAAACTTCTTTTAAGGGGGGCAGACTGCAATACTTCGTATTTTATAATATTTTTATATGTATAAATTATATATTTTATACATTTTATTTATGATTAAAAAAAATGATTCATGTCATTTTAAAGAATTAATTGTTTATATATGAAATAAGTGTGTATAAAATAATATGAGTCATTAATTGAGGCAATAAAAGTGTTTTGAATTTGGTCAACATTATTTAAATTGTTGGATCAACTTGTTGAAATTATAGAACACTTAAGAGCCCAACAAGTTAGCCTCAAGGGAGAAGTTAAGGGAAAGTAGCATTAGTAATGACAGTTTTGGTAAATAAATGTTTTTGTTTTAAAAAGGGGGATATAAATAACTTAAAACCCCAAGAATTTTACACTCTAAAAATCATAGTGTCAGACTTCACAACAACCCCAAAAGCCTTTCCTCTTATTTTCTCTCTCCTTTTTCCTCTCTTTTTTTTTTCTCCACTTTCCCACGTCTTTCTCACTCTTCTCTTCCCCTAACGTCCGGCAGCCACCGGTGCCACCACCAACCACCGGTGGCCAGCAGCAGCACCGGCGCACCATCGGTGTCCGTGCGCCACCCATCCTCTATTCTCCCTTGCACATCGGTATTAAGAAAAAAAAAACTCTTTATTTTCCCTAATTTATTTCTAGCTTGTTTTAATTAATTTAAAGCATGATTTTGATTATGTTTTGATGATAATTTTGGGTATTTGATATTGTTAAATTATTCCTATAATTTTTAGATTTTAATTTAATAAAAAAAACCCCAATTTACAAACCCTAGAATTTGGGAATTTAATGTATATGGTTAGGGTTTGATCTTAGGTTGTTGTGGTTGTTAAATTAATGATTTAAACATGTTTCTAATGAGTTTTAAGCCCTCAATTACACTACTAGAAATAGGCTTATCTGCGACGGAAACGTGCCGACGGAAATAATTTCCGTGCGGAAATTTCAAAATTTCTGACGGATTTACTTTTGTAGGAAAATTCCGTCGCAAATAATGGATTTCCGACGGAAATTCCCTCGGTATTCTTTTCTACGGAAATAAATTCCGTTGGTATTAAAATCTTCCGACGGATTTTTCCGTCGGTTGCTAGCTTCCGACGGATTTTAGTACCAACGGAATAAATTCCGTCGGAACCTGTCAGTGTAGGATGTGAATTTTAATTACTCTTCAACCAGATTTTCAGAGAGCCAAAGAACAGAAAAAGCCGTTACAGAGAGAAAGAGAAAAAGAAAGAGAAAGAGAGGGAGAAAGAGAAAGAGGAAGAAGAAGAAGAGAAGGTTTATGGCGCCACCACCGGCCCTTTCACGCACCACCAACACCGCCGTTCGGTAAGTGCGTTTACTTTGGTTTATTCTTTTTTTTTCGGTCCTATAACCCTCACCTCACCTCGCCACCGTTTCTACAGCTAGCAACGACCAACCCTCCCGCCAGTGACGGTCTTCTGCCCCGACGCCAGCGCCGGTGAGTGTGGCGGTTGTTTATTTTTTAAATTTTTTTTTCTTTTTTTTAATTAATCTGTGAAACCCTAACATGTTGAAGCTGTGCACAGCCACCACTGACGCCTGCAACCTCCTCCCTTCCGGCGTCGCATCCCTTAACACCACCAATTTCGGTCAGTCCTCCTAATCTCCGATCTCCTCCCCACAATTGCTTTGGTGTTTGGTGATTTATGTTTAAGTTTAGATGTTTGAGTGTAAGAAATATGTTTTATTATTAATCTTATGTAGGATTTGTACAATTGGTAGATTGAAAACGTCATATTACAAACCCTAATACAATGCATTATTTAGGGTGTTTTAATAGAATGTAGTTTAATTTAGTTTAGTTTTATGTAATGTATGTTGGTTTAGTTTAATATGATGTATGTTAGCTTACTTCATTTTAATATAGTGTTGTTTAGTTTAATATAATGTAGGTTGGTTTGGTTTAGTTTAATATGATGTATGTTAGCTTACTTTATTTTAATATAATGTTGTTTAGTTTTGTTTAGTTTAATATAATGTAGGTTGGTTTGGTTTAATTTAATATGATGTATGTTACATTACTTTAGTTTAATATAATGTAGCTTAGTGTAGTTTAATTTATATAATGTATCTTATTTTGGTTTAATATAATGATATTTTGGTTTAGTTTGGTTTTGTTTGATTTGGTTTATTTGAATATTATGATATTATGATATGTTAGTTTTCTTTAGATAAGTTATGATATATTTGTTTAATGTAATGTAAGTTAGTTTATATATATATATATATCTATATATATATATATATATATATATATATATATATATATATATATATATATATAATAAATGAATCATTTGCATAATCATATGCCTAGATACCCGTTCAAGGCATACACATTAGGAGTATGTCTTGAATAGTCCCCGGTTGGGACTGTCCTTGTACGCTTATTCTCACTTAGGTGGTGAATGTAAGCCTTGTTTTTTATTCTAGGGAAAATCCTGCCTTTTCATGCATTTCTCTACCGTGTTCTCTGGGTACATATGTAGGTGTGTTTAATCGCCTACATCGTGTACTTGGAGAACTGTAGGGAAATGCTGGCGGATTTTCCATATAATTGAAAACTTGGGTTACATTCACTAGTGAGAATAAACGTACAAGGATGGGTTAGGTTGGAGTGATAAGGACCCTTTGGAAGCATTTCAAATCTCATTTGCATTTCCATAACTCTTTGGTGGATAATGACTTCAAAATACGGTTTATGACTGATGTGATTGTACATATGCGTGAGCTGTGTAGAAGTTGTAATCATGAAATGAAGAGAACGTAGCTGGATGTATGAAAGGATGATTGGGCAAAGTATTAATCCAGATTTCGTGAAAGGAGTTGATGAATTCATTCAGTACGTCACAGATCATCCCGAGAGTAGTAACCCAAATGAGGTTAGGTGTCCATGTGTTAAATGTAAGAATAAATGCCTTTGGAATGCGGATACGGTTAAAATTCATCTGTATGGAAAGGGTTTCATACCTAACTACTATAAGTGGATGTGCCACGGGGAAAGGTATCCGGGAGTTCCCGAATGGCGGTCCAATGAATATCGTGACATGGTTCTCGATGCTTTTGGTCATACTGAAGATCAGGGGCCCTCAGATGGGGCTAGTGTTTCATCAGAGGAGGAGCCTAATGCAACAGCTAAGCATTTCCTGGATTTGTTGAAGGCTTCTGAAAGGCCATTATACGAAGGGAGTTCTTTGTCTATGTTAGAGATGGCCGCTAGAATCACTAGTCTAAAATGTGAGTGTGATTTGCCTCACAGATGTGTCTATGGGTTTGCTTCTTTGCTAAGTGAGGCGATTCCGAACAACAACCATATGGCCGACACTATCTACGAGGTGAAGAAGATTGTGAAGGGGTTGGAACTGTCCCATCAAAAGATTCATGCATGCCAGAAAGGGTGTATGTTGTTTTGGAAGGATGATGCTCAGTTGTTTGCATGCAGGGTGTGTGGCAGCGACCGATACAAGCAGACTTCCAAAGGTAGCCTAGTGCCTTTGAATGTTCTTTTTTATTTCCCGATCACACCCAGGTTGCAAAGACTGTTTGCAACGAAGAACATTTCGAAGGAAATGACATGGCATTCGAAAAATCCCCGAGTTCAAGGCACAATGGCACACCCTAGTGACAGTGCAGCTTGGAAACACCTCGATTGTCAGTTTCCAGGGTTTTCTTCTGAGCCTCGTAATGTGAGACTTGGCTTGTGCACAAATGGTTTTGCTCCCCATGGTAAGTTTGGGGGACAATATTCTTGTTGGCCTGTCATTTTGACCCCTTATAACTTACCTCCCTCAATGTGCATGAAAAGACAATTCATGTTCCTTTCGTTACTCGTTCCCGGTCCTAAAAACCCTAAGGGCAACTTGGATGTTTACATGCAACCGTTGATTGAGGAGTTGAAACTGTTGTGGGAAGTTGGCGCGACAACTTATGATATTTCGAAGAAATAGAATTTCAATCTTCGAGCAGCCATCCTATGGACCGTTAGTGACTTTCCGGCTTATGGCATGTTGTCTGGTTGGGCCATAGCTGGTAAGAAAGCTTGTCCACAATGCATGGAGAAGAGCAAAGCATTTTGGCTTGAACATGGTGGTAAAGTTTCTTGGTTTGATTGCCACCAGCAATTCCTTCCGACAGATCACCCTTTTCGGAACAGTAAAACTGCATTCTGTAAAAACAAAGTAGAGAAAGGTGCCGCTCCACACATCATGTCAGGAGAGGAGCTATGGGAATGTGTGAAGGACCTCGCGAAGGCTACAGAGGAATCCGATTCAGTTAAAAGGCTGAAAAATGAAAAGAAGGGGTGGTTCAAGCAAAGCACCTTGTGGGAGCTCCCATATTTGAAGCATCTCCTCATTCGTCACAACTTAGATGTCATGCACATTGAGAAGAACTTCTTCGATCAGTTAATTCACACTATAATGAATGTGAAAAAGCATAAGTGTGACACGCTATCTACTCGGAATGACATTGCCAGATATTGTAAACGTCCCCAGCTTCATCTTCAAGAGGATGATAGAGGAAAAGAGGTCATGCCAAAGGCTCCATTCGCTCTTTACAAGGCTCAGAGAAAAGTTTTGTGTGAGTGGGTTAAGCAGCTGCGGTTCCCTAATGGCTATGCCTCCAATTTGAGCAGATGCGTAGATTTGCAACCGTGTAAGCTCCATGGAATGAAAAGCCATGACTGTCACGTGTTCATCGAGAGGATGTTGCCCACAGATTTGAGGGAATTGCTTCCTGGCCATATTTGGAATGCAATTACAGAGATCAGCCAATTCTTCCGCGACTTGTGTTGTTATACAACATCAGTTAGTGACATGGAGCGATTGGATAAACACATACCTGAGATCCTGTGCAAGCTTGAGAAGATCTTCCCTCCTGCATTCTTTAACTCCATGGAGCATTTGCCTATACATTTGCCGTACGAGGGGAAGTTATGTGGTCCTGTACAATACAGATGGATGTATCCCTTCAAAAGGTAAATCAAATACCCTTATTTCACATCCTTTGTTTTACATCCTAATCACTTGTTCATACAGTTACATAACAACTGTAATTGCAGGTTCCTCAATCATTTGAAACGAAAAATTGGGAACAAGGCTCGAGTTTAAGGGTCCATATCATGATATGGATGATGAGATACAAGGCTTATATTACTATTTTCGAACTTGTTTAACATTGTTGTTTCCCGTTTGTTATAGGTTTGATGATCCTACGGTTCGGAGTGCGGTATCCGGTACGATTAATGGATACTACTGAGCCCCTTGGAGGAACTTTGGAGAAGTTCCTGCAGCTACGAAGGAACACTGGTGGAACTTGTTCAGTGTATGATATTTTTGGGTCTTGGTTAATACATGTTTTAGATATTGTATTGATTTAGTTTTGTGTATAACTTCTGTAATTTATCATTTGCAGGCACAATTGAGATGGGCACCCCAGATGAACGAGCTAGTGAAGCTCACATTTTGGAGGAGGGTAGCAACACGCCTGCGTGACATGTTCCACACCATCACGCACAAGATGAATGGCGCCAAGCCAAGTTGGCTGAGTGAGGAGATCCTCAAGGAGATGATGGACATTGTTTCATCCGATCCAACTTACAAGGAGAGGTCGGTGCAAAACAAGAAGAACAGAAGGGGCGGTTCTATGGAAAATCTCGTCCGAGGGACCCACTTTCAGGGTTCGTTGTCACCTGTCCAACATGAAAAAAGGATGGTAAGTTTATTTAAAAATATCTTATATTAGAAGGCATTTTTGTGTATTTCAATGTAACAAGGGTGTGACATGTTTAACGTTTATTCCTATTTTTTTGTATCAATGGCGGCGAAGAACAAGGGCCAGCTGCAAACAGCTCCTGAGCTGTTTTTGAAGACACCCTTCAAGGAGCTGCCTGGGAAAGGCACAGTGGCAGTAAACCCCACAGCTCAGGAAATTGCGGTAACAAATTCCCTAAACTTAGTTCATTGGTTCATTATTCATGAATATGGTACTGAAAACTTAGGGACTTGTTTTTTTTCTGTGATTTCAAGGCATGTACCCCTTAGAATACCTATAATTGCCATGTTTAGAGAAAGAAATAGTTCATTTGGTCGAAAATGAAGAAAATGGGCAAAGAATACGTCATCTACGCCATAGTTAGTTCAATTTGGCTCCAAATGCGTCCCAAACCTTAGGGACTTGTTGTTTTTTATGATTTCAAGTCATGTACCCCTTAGAATACCTATAATTGACATTTTTAGAGAAAGAAATAGTTTATTTGGTCGAAAATGAAGAAAATGGGCAAAGAATAGGTCATGTACGCCATAGTTGGTTCAATTTGGCTCCAAATGCGTCCCAAACCTTAGGGATCTGTTGTTTTTTATGATTTCAAGGCATGTACCCCTTATAATACCTATAATTGACATGTTTAGAGAAAGAAATAGTTCATTTGGTCGAAAATGAAGAAAATGGGCAAAGAATAGGTCATATAGGCCATAGTTGGTTCAATTTGGCTCCAAATGCGTCCCAAACCTTAGGGACTTGTTGTTTTTTATGATTTAGAGGCATTTACCCCTTATAATACCTATAATTGACATGTTTAGAGAAAGAAATAGTTCATTTGGTCGAAAATGAAGAAAATGGGCAAAGAATAGGTCATATAGGCCATAGTTGGTTCAATTTGGCTCCAAATGCGTCCCAAACCTTAGGGAATTGTTATTTTTTTTATGATTTCAAGGCATGTACCCCTTATAATACCTATAATTGACATTTTTAGAGAAATAAATAGTTAATTTAGTCGAAAATGAAGAAAATGGGCAAAGAATAGGTCATTTAGGCCATAGTTGGTTCAATTTGGCTCCAAATGCGTCCCAAACCTTAGGGACTTTTTGTTTTTTGTGATTTCAAGGTATGTACCCCTTAAAATATGTACATTTGAAATTTTTGGATAAGAAATGATAACATTAGCTATGAAATATTTAGAATGGGCAACATAGACGTCACTTAGGCCGTACTTGGTGCGTCTTTCATCATTAAGGCTCCCAAAACTTATTCTGTTGTTTTTTCTTGGCATTTAAAGCCCTAGAATCCTAAAACTATGTACATATGAAATGTTTGGATGATAAATGAGAACATTAGCTAAGAAATATTTAGAATGGGCAACATAGACGTCACTTAGGCCATACTTGGTGCGTTTTTCATCATTAAGGCTCCCAAAACTTATTGTGTTGTTTTTTCTTGGAATTTCAAGCCCTCTACTCCTAAAAATATGTACATTTGAAATTTTTGGATGATAAATGAGAACATCAGCTAAGAAATAGAGAAAATGGGCAACATAGAAGTCACTTAGGCCATACTTGGTGCGTTTTTCCTCAATATGGCTCCTAAAACTTAATGTGTTGTTTTTTCATGGCATTTCAAGCCCTAGACTCCTAAAAATATGTACATTTGACATTTTTGGATGAGAAATGTGAACATTAGCTAAGAAATATAGAAGATGGGCAACATAGAAGTCACTTAGGCCATACTTGGTGCGTTTTTCATCAATATGGATCCCAAAACTTAATGTGTTATTTTTTTTTGGCATTTCAAGCCCTAGACACCTAAAACTATGTACGTTTGACATGTTTGGATCAGAAATGAAAACATTAGCTAAGAAATAGAGAAAATGGGCAACATAGAAGTCACTTAGGCCATACTTGTTCTGTTTTTCATCAATATGGCTCCCAAAACTTAATGTGTTGTTTTTTTTTTTTTGGCATTTCAAGCCCTAGACACCTAAAACTATGTAAATTTTACATGTTTGTATGAGAAATGAGAACATTAGCTAAGAAATAGAGAAAATGGGCAACATAGAAGTCACTTAGGCCATACTTGGTGCGTTTTTCATGAATATTGTACGTAAAACTTTGTTACTTTGTTTTTTTTTTATTGTCATTTCAAGCAATTTAGACCTAAAACTATGCTTAATTGATATGGAATGAGAAAAAATTTCCTAACAAATGAAGTAATTGGGCTAAGTAGAAGTCTCCTATGTCATGTTACTTGGTTTATTTTTTCATGAATATGGTACCCAAAGCTGATTTATATAACTTACTAACTCGTTTGTTCCTTTTCATATGTTTATCTTTTAGGAGGCCTACCGAAAGAGGGTTGAGGAGTCTAGCACTCAAAGGACTCAGAAGAGTCCGAATGAGCTGTATTGGGAGACAGCGGGTGGTCGGAACAAAAAAGGACGTGTGAAGGGACTTGGCGGAAGTGCTGACCTTTACTATGGCAGCCAAATGGGTTGACTTTCCACATCTTCCATGAAGTACACGCCCTCCCTTGTTTCTCAGATGGAAACCAGGGTGCAGGCTCTTCGGGAAGAAATGGAACTCGAGGTGCAAGCCCGAGTTCAATCCTTGTTCCACCGTGCGACCTCCATTTCAAGATCCCAGGGACGACGACCCGGGTAGTGGTGGAGTAGGCCAGGGCAATCCCGCAGTTGGTTAGCTTTAATTAACGTAGTGTTTATTAGTACTAATTATAGATTACATTACTTGGCTGTACAGATTGGAGTTATTATATATATATATATAATTATTTTTGCACAAAAACCATTAATTTTATTCTGTTGTTAATATAAGAAGCAGGAAGTATAGGTATCAAAGGGTAGCAATGTGCCGTAGGAAAATAGTCAAACTCGAAATAGTTCCGTCGTTATTTCCGTCGAAAAGTTCCTACGGAATAGAAATAAGTCACAATGGGTATAAGTTTCTGACGGAATTTTCCGTCGGTAATTTGCGACGAAAATATTTCCGTAGGAAGGTTGCGACGGAATTTTCCGTAGGAAAGTTGCCTTCTTCCGACGGAAAAATCTGTCGGAAGGAGCTTAGCTTCCGACAGAATATTCCGTCGGAAGGTTGGATGGTTCCGACGGAATATTCCGTCGGAAGCTAAGAAACTTTCTGACGGACTTCCAATTTTGGTCAAACATAGGCTCCGACAACTTAAAATCCGTCAAAAACTCCGTCGGCATGGTAATTTCTGACGGAAAATCCCTCGGTATAAGCCAAAATTCCTATGAAGTGAATTCCAACAACGTGTTCCGACGGAATTCCGTCGGAAACTGCCTTTTCCGACGGATTTAAAGGGTGTTCCGACGGATATTTTCCGTCGTAAATAAGGTGTTTTCTAGTAGTGTTAATGCTGAAATTTAATTATACACACTACTTTTTAATTATTGTGTTAGGGTTGATTATCCATAAAAGTGAAAAAGGTTTTAATGATTTAAATATGATTTTCTAGTCTATTAGTGATATTTTGTAGTAAATAAGTATGCTGGAATTTTATTTAAGTCATGAAACTAAGTATTTTTTGAAAAGATTTAAAGCACCCACTTAAAGAAAAGGTTTTATGGCTTTTAAACCATTAATTTGGGTTAATTAGTAAGGTTTAAATTGTATTATAGTTGCTGGAAATTTGTGAGAATAGTGGATTAATTATAGTTATGTATTTATATTTGTAGGAAGCTTTGAGCTAGGTGTTTTCTAGCGAGTGTGACCGAGTTTAGGCATTATTCAAGGTACGTATGCGCATGAGATTAATTGTGTATGCCTAGTATCATGCTAGGAATATAAAGTGTGTTCAAGTGATGAATTAGAAGCATGTTTGGTTGATTATATGCTTGGATTCGATGATGGTTGATCATGAATTATTAAGCAAGCATGTGAATATGTTATTTGAGGCATGATACAAGTTGAATATGCATGAATCATGGAAATATGTTTTATTTTCAAATAACAAGAAAGCATGAATTTAATAAGCAAGGCTTATGTATGTTTAAAGGAGCTAAAATTAGAATTATTGAGCATGATTCATGATTTTATTTCTCACCCATTTAATATTGGTGTTGAGTCAAGAAGTTAGTTTATTTATTTACTCGCTCATGTAAGTTGAGTTTGAGTCAAGGAAGTTTAGTAGTACATCTTATGCACCAAGGTAGTAATCGTGCAATTTTGTGTAAAAAACTAGGCAAGGAACCTTAATTAAAATAAATAGTATGTGCTCACTAATTAATTCAAGAATTAAATAGAAGTACATGTTGATTGTTATTATGTTTGTTCTTGATTGATTGGTTGGAGTCATCACAAGTTAAACTAGTAAATGACGTAAAGTGTAAGAGGATACGCACCAAAACTCTTGGAACGTATACACCTGGAGTATGAACATATGGGGGGAGTTATGGGGTTTTATATTTAACCACAGCTACTACAGGGGTACAGGACGCTAGGATATTCATGTAAATGTGGTGTATATGTACTCAGCTTTTGCTGATTCGTACTTTTGTGTTTGTGTTTGGCTTTCCTTTGGATTGGCCCTACTATGACTTATTTTTTGGTGAGTAGAGGGGTTGAAATAAGAGAAAGTGACAGGTACTTGAAGCAGGAATAGCATGAAGGGAATGAGTGCAGAGAGTTACTTGTTATGCTTTCTTAGTTTTATATTTTGAATTATTGGTTTATTGATTATGGACTAACATTGTTATGCTTTATTTTTTAGTTGGTTTTTAAAGGGCCATGTTTATATTGGTTCTAATTTGTGAACGTTTTATTTTACTTTTGTTTTGAGGTTGTGAACTCAAGTTTTATTTTGAAAGTTGGTTTTAATTTTTTGACTTCCGCTGTGTAGCTTTGAAAAATAGCCTTAGTCGTCATCACGGTGGTGGTAATATTTTGGATATTTCCTAAAAAAGGTTTTATTTAGATTAAAAAGAGCATTTTAAAACGGAGGAAATTTCCAGGGTATTACAGTAGGTTGCAAGGCGATGCCGGCGCCGGAGCAGGGGAAGTGGCTGGGCTTGTATAGAAGGAGAGAGAAAAATTGATGGGGCTTTGGGGATGGGTGGGGATATAATGGTAGTAGTCGCTAGTTGGGAAAGGCTTAGCGCCAGCAAGGTGAAGGGGTTAGCCGGTCGCTGGCGAGGGGAATGGGCTGGCCGGTTGCCGGTGAGGTTAGAGACGGTAGCACCGTGGCAGTAGAAGGGTTTTTTTTTTAAAAAAATATATTTTAATCATTAATTCTATAATTTAAAAAATAATCAATTAGAGGCTGCCACGTGGCCTGATTAAAGTTAATGACTAACGGAATTAACTGTCGTTAGTCATTAAGGGCATTTGGTAACATTTTTCTAAAACTCATGTGTATATGGTGAATTTGAAATAATTTATGGGTATATGGTGAACAAAAAAATTACTCAGGGTTATATGGTTAAAAATCCATAATAACAACAACAACAACAACAACAATAATAATAATAATAATAATAATAATAAAAATAATAATAATAATTTAAAAGCTTAACCAAACATTTATGAATAGTGTTATGCCAACCATGTCCCTAAAATGTTGATCTACATATATATACCCTCATCTATTCATGTGAATCACATGTGTGATATTTATTATACCCAAACTAGACGAAACCCGTGCTATGCACGGTTTATTTGTATTTTTTTAAACAAATATTTTTTGTATTTATGTGATAAAATTTATTATTTTATTCGTTGAACGTAGTATATCGTTTATCATTTTTATTTTAAAATAAATTGAAAATTTCTTGTCATTCATTATATATTTAGATAAAATTCCTAATTTCAAAAGATAATATTTTATATTTAATTAATTTAAACTTTAAAATCTCATTTGCCAATTTTGCATATGTGGCATTTGAATTATTTAATTCTAAAAGAATTTACAAATCTCTTATTTAATTAGCTATAACTAAAATTTATAATCCGACATGGCGCGTTAAGAAAAAATTTATTCTATGTGGCTATCTTAAAACTCGAGAAAAAACTCTCGTTTATATATATATACTAGTTCTGTGCCCGGGCGATGCCCGGGATGTTGATAAAATTTCAGAATAAATTTTTTGGCTTAAATGTTAAATACGGTCATATATTCCTTTTTGATAATACAGAATATTTAGACATACGATATTATATCGCTTATTTATATAATTGTGTATTTTTTGTTGTTTTGTTTGTAATTAGATATTTATGTTATTATTTTTATTGACTTAAAGTATTTTTACCTAACTAAAATTATTTTTTCTGATTAAATCTTATTTTTACTTTTTTTTTATTTTTTTAAATAAATAAATTAAAATATATTATAAATGGATTTTATATTAATGAACTTTTAAAAAGAATTTTATGATAGAAATAAAACACTAAGTTATATGATATTAATAAAAAGTTATGATTAATTTTGTAAATATGAAATATTAGAAATATATCGATAATAAAACTCTATACAACATTTTTATCTTAAAAAATCTATCGAAAATTTGGTCACTTAGCATCATATGTGTTACCATAATACCTATTTATCGTCAATGTGGCTCGACATTTAGCGAAAAACTCGAATGTCAAGTGTCGCTACCTCGTGGCCTAACTGCGAGATTCGGCTTTATTTATTAGTGATATGATATAATATGATACTCCGTATATTAATGTTACGTAATATAATAAATATCTTATTATCACAAAACACATAATAAATCACAAACGTACACAAAAATATTACAACTGAATATGAAGAATACCCGATTCAAAAGCTTTGATGGTAAATCAATGGTAGGCTAAAAAAAATTAATGATACATGGCCATATTTATAATTAAAATTATGTAGTTATTTGTATAGGAGTAAAATTCTATTATTAATTGGATGCTCATATTAATTATAATATGTGGTTTGCCACTATAACTAAAATTCTATTATTGTCAATAAAAAGATAAATTTTTTTCAAAAGAATTATAAATTATTTTATGTATACTTTTTTTATCCTAAGCAAATTTATCCAATCTAATCTAACGTAGCATCTAATCTAATCACAATAATACCTATTTATTGCCTACGTGTGCGAGACCGACTTTATTTATTAGTGATGTGATATATTAGATTATGCATGAGAATCACATGTCACAACGTTTTTCCCTTTTTTGTTTACCACAACGTGCTTAGTATTTTTTTTTTTTTACTTCTTCCCTACCTTTTAAAAAGTTCGAGATATCTCTAATAAATAATGTTGGAAAATTATATCCTTTAAATTGTTCATTTACTTATTTGCCTTCATTAATGTTAGTTGACTCTTTTATTGAACTTTAAGGAATAGTGTGCGGACATTCTGAAGCAAAGAAGATTATGGAAACTCAAATTGTTGAATTAAATTAAGTAGCGGTTACATGATATAAAGTGTCATTGAAAAATGAAAGGGTGGTGGGGAGGGAGTTGGAGAAAATCCACGGAAAATAATGAAAATTAAACTCGTAAATTAGATAGGGTCAAGTTAGAAAGAGCAAGGTTAGAATTAAAGAATGGTAAAACAAGAGGACATGTGACAATAGCGGTTCGAGTTGGGTTTTTAAAAGTACTAGGTAGCTAACGCGCACAATGCGAGTGTCATAACTAGCTATTTTTAGAGAGTTTTTTAAGTTATTGGCAACCTAATGAGAGAAAATATGTAAGTAAATATTGTTAGGGGTTTGTCCGCACTATTCTAAAGAGATAAAAAAAAAATACAATTATCGTCATGAGGGAAAATAAATAATAAACATTTTTAGAGAGTATAATTGTCCAAACACAATTCAAAAGAGTTAATCATTAAGCTTAAAGGCAACTAACATTATATTAATAGGGGCATATAGGTAAACAAACATTTTAAGGACATAATTGTCCTCACACTATTCATAAGTGTTTTCTCATACTTTTTAAAAGGTAGGGATGTATTCCAATTCTTAGTGATGGTTTGAAATGAGTTTTCCCTCATTAATGTTGTCAACTACTAATGTTGTGACATAAAACAAATTAAAAGAGATTTCCGAACATGGCTAGCTATATATGCACGCACATCGCTCGCGTTAGCCACCCTAATAGCTTTAATATTTATATTTAAATAACAAGAAAATAACACTACCACAATAAAATACATAAATATAATCGTATGATCAAATACGTAACTTTTAAGTACATATTTAACTAATCGGCTCTTACGTGATTATTTTAGTAAATATTTTCGTAGTTTGGTTCAAAATATTTTTATACAATCTTTTTAAAGGATTTTAGACAATTATTTTACACTAATTAAAATAGTATAAAATTAAAAATAATACTTAAAATTAATGTGTGTAGTACGGGACCTAATCTAGTTATATATGAAAAGCTTGTCAGGAGAGATATGATTTTTTTTTTAAGCCGGTTGATTACTGAGAAAAAAAATACTGCGTAAGAGAAAATGAATTAAAAGTGTGTAAAAAAGCAAGAAATCTATTTACGAGTTAAAAACATAGTTTTAAGATATTCATTTGGTTCACAAGAAGAAATGATATAAATTTGTTGGTGAAATATATATAAATATACATATATGTGTTAAAAATATCTATATTGCTAATAGTAGACTCTTTCATAAATAATTCATTTTATGACGTTGTAACTTAGACAATTTTTTTTCTAATTAAATATAGTGTTAATTAAAGAATAGTTATTGAAAATTACCGTAAATGGCACGGGATCTAACCTGGTAATCCCTATAACACAAACGAAGTAACCCCCAAAGTGCCAATCACATACAATAATTTGTGATAACCAGCAATAATTTTTAGATTACCAATTTACCATAATAGATAATAGATTAACACCAATTCAAATATCACATCTTACAAAATTTTTTGATGCTTCCTTAATTTATGCATTTGAGAAATTCACTTATTTTATCAATTATTGGTCTCTAAATAAAACCCTTCTCCTTCTTAAACAAATTTCTTACAAACAGCTCCTTCATCTAACTTACAAAATAATTTTCGTATTTGCTTGTAATTCTATGTTCATAAACTCTAAAAATAATGTGTTTGTGTACCGAACAATTTCATACTATGTTATGTTATGTTATGTAACAAAATCAAGAAACAATAGAATAGAAAGTTTAATAAAGAAGACAATTAAAGTTGATAAAATTTACCTTAATTTGCTGAATAATAAAATATCGTAAATAGTTGCCATGCGAACAAGATTGCGATGAAGCTTTTCATTTGAAGAACTAGAACCCATTCCAAATAATATATATTTTTTAATCGATGAGAAGAATTCTATGTCTTTTACCATTCCAAAGTCGTTATATAATTATATGAGTTTTTCACATGTGAGAGGATTCACCATAGACGATGCGACATGGTAAATCTCTAATCCTTGTTCTCTGATTATCCCATGGTCGGCAATGGCTGCTATCATGGCATTTACGACCATGTCAACTGGAACCTAATTACATAAACATCAAAATACAGTACTTCAAGTTAGTTTCCATCAAAATATATACAAAAAAAAGTTACCTTCACTTAGTGTACGTAATACGTTGGTATTGATAATAAATATTACACGTTCTAATTTATAGCATATATAGTACGTGTATAAGAGACTATATTGTCTATATATAAAAGAAAACGGTGGAGTATAAGATACATACAATGTCTATTATCGATGTTGGGTCTGCTAAAATTCCTTGAAGTTGTCCTTTTCCACAAGATACGATTATCGGTTCTATCCCCATATATCCTTCTATCCATCCGGGGAATGGATCATTATAAATGCTTTCAACCAATGTTGGGCGGAGGGCTTCCAAACAGAGGGATGTGAATAAAGCCATGTCTTGTAAGGGCAATGCAGGCATTCCAGGCGTCATTTTAGAGATGTCTTATTGAGCTGTCAAATAATACCACTGAAGTTTCAGTGGTACAAAATACACTCTCAATGGTATAAAATATAGTCTCAATGGTACTTAAAAAAAATTCAACAGGAGTTTCAGTGGAACAAAATATAGACTCGGTGGTAGTGGTCCCCTTAAATTTTTGTCCGTTTTGCACGTGAACATATGTCAGAAAAGTATTAGTGGGGCCCACATTACCTTTTTCACTCTTTCTATCTCTCTCCTCCTTTCTCTCTCTTCATTGTACCTTTTTACAATTTTCAAGAGTGTATTTAATGCTTATATATAGCTCTTAGGGCTACATATAACATTACCCTATTATAAATTACCAACAAAGTCTGGCTCATTTGGTGAGGCTCTCACCTCTTATTTTAGAGGTTTAGGGTTCGAATCCTACTAAGGCCTTGTTTAGTTCAATTTATTTTTACTTATTTCAGAAAAAATAAGTTTAGATCAGATCAGAAAAAATAATTTCAAATCAAACCATCGTATTATGTACACTTTTTTATCGCTAAATATCTTTAATTTCGTAACGGAAAAAATTATGAAAATTACATATTAATAAAATACACATTATTACGAATCTAATAAGATCCCACTAGATGTATTTTTTTCCTTACAGATTATCGTACAGTTAAGGTTAAAGTTTGGTCAAATCAGACAATAAGATCAGGTCAGACCAGACCAGATAAGATCAGATCAGATCAGACCAGATCAAATAAGTTCATATAAGCAAAAATAAGGTGAACTAAACAGGGCCTAAGTGAGGGTACTTGGGGGTAGGGATTCCCCTTACCCTCCCTACTCTCCTCTACTTCCAACTGCTTGACTCGCAAATATTGAACTAAAAAACCGTGAGGGTTGAGGTCTGATTAGGGTCCTCCTTACTGCTTAAAAAAAAAAAATTATAAATTATTAATTCACCTTTCATTCTTACCTTCTCAAACCTAGCTTTGCCATCTCTATTGACAATTCATTTTTAGGAATTCCATAAGCAAATTTTGCAGCCAACTCGAATTCAGCTTCGATGTCTAGTGTTTGTGAGTTCCAGTTCCGTCCCTCCGGTAGGCCTTCTTCCATGCCTATGGGCGTTTCCATAAAAACTCCTACCTTTTTCTTGGCGACAAAAGCTTTATATAGAAACAAACAAATTCAACAAATATTTAGTGTGAGATTATGATATTGGGAAATATTAATTACATACTTAAATATTATGTATGTCCTCTTTTCTTTTTCATTTTGTTAATTAAATGTAATTGGACTTTTATACTATTCATACACTAGCTTTTATTTTAGATTTTTCGCGAATGAAAAATAGTCATCCAGCTAGGTGTAATCTTATTAGAATTGGCTTGACATATATGGAGTACTTTCCAAATAAAGTATTTTCTTTTTTTAATAATTTTCCTTAAGTGATAATTGAAAATGGCAAAGTTGTGCAGAACCTACTTAGGCCTCGCTTACATGACTATAAAAAAAAAATATTTATTAAAAATAATTTCAGTCCAATTAGAATAAGTTCAGTTCAGTAAAGAAAATTTTTAATCAGTAAAAAAAAGTAACTATTTTAAAGAACAAATATAACCGAGAATTAGTGAAGTATGTGAGTTCAATAAAGATAATTTCAGTTGCCTCAAAAAAAAAGAGGAAAAAAAAAAAAAAAAAAAAGATAATTTCAGTTCACTAAAATTAATTTTAGTACAACGAAATTTATTTCAATTCAATATAGTTTAGCAAAAATAAGGCGAGCAGCTGAGAACAATTCGTAAAACTCCAAGTTTATATTTTTTCCGGGCCTCGACTAACCTTCGAGGCTTAGGATGATCGGGTCGGGTTCGAGGGTACGATCCCGTCGGAGGCCTCGCATTATCGAGGTTGAAGTAAGAGCTCGTTGTAAGAGCGAAGCACGCGTCGAGGGTATATTTCTTATCCTTACTCTTAATTGTGTTTTAATTATGTTTTGCTTGTATTAGTTACATTAATTATGGGGGCGGGTCTTGGGGGGTTTCATTCCGCGTAGTGAGCGTCACTACGAAACCCTACAGTGCGGTATCGGAGCCGCGCTCCTTTTAATTATTGCAATTATTTATTATATAAGGTGTTTTTAAAGTGGATTTAATTTCTGGTTTTTCTTATCTAATTGGATTAGAAGCTCGTTTTAATTAATTTTAAAACTCGTATTTTTCTCGTTTTGGTTGTCGAACCCAGAATTTTTCTCAAAAATAGTGTTTTTTGGGTGGAATCAACATTCTAAATCAGATTAAACCCTTTAAGGACTGTCCAGAAGCCAAATTTGAACCAGAAACCCATTTATTTGGGGTTTTTTTGTTTTCAACGAAAGTTTTAAATCTTTTAAGCCTTGATTAATGCAAGCATTTCAAGGATAGATTAAATGCATTATTGCATCCTTAATCTACTGCCATTTTAAATATCCTTAAGCATAATTATGGAGTTGTAATTAGTGCTTGAGTTGATATGCTCTTTTTTTTCACACAAACTTGTTTCTTCACAATTATGCAAATAAATTGCATTAATGTGTGAATGTTTGATGTGAATGTGTAATTTCAAGTTCCTAAGTATGTTAAAGATCTAATCTTTAAATGTTTAAACGATTGGAACTTTAACCCTAAATTCCATGATTGAACTAAGTTTGGATTTTTTCAGTTTTTTGGTTGATTAAAATCCTTGAAGTTCAAATGCTTGTGAGTAAATTTTTATTAATCTTCAATTGGAAGATGTAATCTTGTTATTTTACACAAGTATGAAAGTTGGAAAATTTTATCATTAGATGATTAATTTATTTTTCCAACACCCATTTGTCAAATCCATTATTAATTTGCATATTGGTTAAATTAATTATGGACATAGCTCTTTTCATTTTTAAGCATAAAGGAAGACCTTAATTATTTCAAAAGAAATTTTTGGATGATTTAGGCTTGTGCACCATTAAAATTAAATTTAATTAAGTTGGACTTATTTTATTTTCATTTTTTCCCTAAATTAATTCTAAAATAAATTTAGATTAATTTTACGTCGCACGTAAATCGGGATTAAAATCCCAAGAAATATGCACGCAAATCCCCAAGCGTCACCAAGGCTAGCCGGGCTATCCAGCAGCCCGCATGTGGCTGCCTATGGTGCGCACAGGGGTAAGCATCGAAGCGTGCTACTGTTCGATGATGTGTGGCGAGGGAAGCTTGGGGCTAATGTGCGTGGGGCAGTGGCTGGGGAGCTGGCTTGCGTGGGGATGCTGCTGGGCAGCATGGCAGCAAGCGCCAGCCCAGCGCACCACTTACTAGCAAGCACCAGCATGCTAGGCAGGCTGCTGGTGCTAGCAGTGTGGCATGCTACGCTGGGCGCTGCATGCTAGCACCACGTACCAAAGCACAGGCCATGGGCTGCCTAGCAGCCATGGTGCGCAACCCACTAGGCATTGTGTGGGCTATTTTGCTTAATTTTGAGCTATGCATTTTGTGAAAATTTTGCCCTTTTTTAAAAATATTTATGTAATTATTTTAACGAGGTTAAACCTCATTTTTTCGGCTTTTGCAAAATTTTGACAAATTATGGGTTAAGCCGACTTAATTAATCGGATTGATTAAGTATGGGTGCGGAATTTAGTGGGAGCTTAGTTAATTACGTGAGCAATTTTGCACCTTAAAAATAATGGATTAAACAACTTTGACTAGTTTTAATTAGGCGCGTTAATCGGATTAACCACCTAAGTTAGTTACTAGTTTTGCGTGTTTAATTATGTATCTCGTAATGTGCATGGGCCATTCACAAATAGTGAATGGGTGAATGAAAGATTGTTTTCAAAACAGGTTTCGAGAAAATGGCAACTAGTGGGACCCGACTAGGATAGAAAATACGGACTGCGTTCCATTAGGTATTTTTGCAAAATCTAAATACGGTCTGCGAACCGTTAATTATTTTTGTACTTTAGATTAATCTTAGTCGTAGTAGCTAGTTACTTTATTTTGGCAAAGATGTCTCAAGACGGCGTTTTGATGAAGACGAGCCAAAATGAAGACCCTTGAAGATTTGAAGATTTCAAGGGGTCATGCTAGTTGTCAAATGCATCAAATTTATGCCTTATATATATTATTGTTATATATGTATATGAATGTTAGATGCATGTCTAGGATTTCATATGTTGCGACGATTAGTTAAGTTCACTTAAATCAACCAACATAGAAACCCTAGGTCCCTTAAAATATTGAGCTAAAATTTACCGTTCCAAGAACAACACTTACCGAACTAATGCGCGTATGTGATGGGTTACGCCAAAGAGAGGCATCACTACTTCCCTAGGAACGTAAGGTATACTAGGTATACAAGTTGTCTTGGTTAAGCTCAACGATATCAGTAAGGAGTCCTTAGATGTCGTGGCAAAAGAGATAAAATGTCAAGAGTGCATTAGATGAGACATTTTATCAAACCGAGAGTAGTTTGGAGCTATTAACAATTGGATTGCTTACCTTAAGATATTTAATGTTAAGACAAGCCAAAGAATGCTTAACCATTTCTTGATCTTTAGGATCTCGGAATCATTTTATTCTCGCCTAAAAGGGACAAATTTATTAATGCGTGGATAAAATGCTCAATAAGATTGAAAATATGCATGAACGCTTTTAAATTTCAAATTTATTGGTTATATGAATGGTTTTTCATTTCAAATTCTTTCAATTGTAGAACAATGTCTGCAAGTAACTCAAACAACAACCAATTCTCTTTACGCTCAATTCTCGACAAGGAGAAGTTGAGCGAGCCAAACTTTCTTGATTGGCAAAGAAATCTGCGCATTGTACTAATGCAAGAGCAAAAGGAATACGTCCTTGATGAGGAAATGCCCGACGCTCCCAATGAGGAGGTCACTTAGGCTGCCCTTAACCGATGGCAAAGTGTCAATCGGGATGTCAAATGCATCATGTTGGCCACTATGTCTCCGGACCTTCAAAAGACCTTCTTTGAAAAGGAGACGGATTTTGAGATCATTTCTGAGCTTCAGAATATGTTTCAAGAGCAGGCCCGAACTGAAAGGTTCGAAATCCATAGGCAAATCCTTGAGAGCAAGCTCAAGAAATGAGAGCTGGTTAGCCCGCACGTTCTTAAAATGATTGGATTATTTGAGAACATGGAAAGGGTAGATGCTGGGTATTCAACCGAGATGGCAATTGACATCATTCTCCACTCGCTGCATAAAGGCTATGATCAGTTCAAAATGAACTATAATATGCACAACATGGAGAAAACTCTCACTGAGCTTCATGGTATGTTGAAGCAAGTCGAGCAAACCCTCAAGGATGAGGGAAAGCATGATATGCTCATGGTGAGAAAGGGCAAGCCATTCAAGCGGCCGGGCAAGAAGAAGAGCTTTAAAGGGAAAAGGAAAAAATTTCCGCCTAAGTCAAACACTGCCAAGGGCAGCAAGGACAAAAAGGTAGTCTCTTCCAAATCCGACTCCGAATGTTTCTACTGTAAGAAGAAGGGACATTGGAAGCGGGACTGCCTCAAATTCAAGGAAGATAAGAAGAACGACACCGTTGCTTCTTCATCAGGTATCTTTGTTATAGACTTAAACTTCGCTAGCAAAACATCATGGGTATTAGATACCAGATGTGGCTCACACCTTTGTTCCAATGCTTAGGGACTAAGGATAAATAGGAGGCTAGAGAAGGGAGAGGTCGAGCTTCGGGTCGGCAATGGAGCAAGGATGTTTGTCGTCTCCGTTGGAACTCTCAGTTTGTCTTTTCCCTCTGGGCTTATTTTAGAACTTGACAATTGCTATCATGTTCCTAGAGTTACCAAAAACATTATTTCAATTTCGGCGTTGGACGCCAATGGTTTTGAATTTCGAATTAAGAACAATAGTTGTTCATTTTATTTCGATAATGTTTTATATGGTAAGGCATATTCAGAAAATGGTTTTTATGTGCTTTCTCTTGACAAACAAGTCTATAACATTGATGCCGCCAAAAAGGCTAAGACCATCGAGTCGAATCAAACCTACTTGTGGCATTTTCGTCTTGGCCATATTAACGTCAAACGCATCAAGAAACTTCTACAAGAAGGTGTTCTTGACTCATTCGACTTGGAGTCGTTTGAAAATTGCGAAGGATGTCTATTAGGCAAGATGATAAACCAGCCATTCTTCAAGTTGGGAGAAAGGGCAAGTGACTTATTAGGTCTAATACACACGGATGTATGTGGACCAATGAGTACACCCGCAAGACAAGGTTACCGATATTTCATCACCTTCACCGACGATTTTAGTAGATATGGCTATATCTAATTAATGTCGAATAAATCTGAATCTTTTGAGAAATTCAAAGAATTTCAGAAAGAAGTTGAAAATCAACTTGGCAAGAAAATTAAAGCACTTCGATCGGATCGAGGTGGCGAATATTTGAGCCATGAATTCGACGATCACTTGAAATAGAATGGTATTCTTTCAGAGTTGACACCTCCTGGAACTCCTCAATGGAACGGAGTATCCGAACAGAGGAATCGAACATTGTTAGACATGGTTCGATCAATGATGGGTCTTAGTGAACTTCCTATCTCTTTCTGGGGACATGCGCTACAAACCACGGCACTAACACTAAACCGAGCTCCGTCAAAAGCTGTTGAAAAGACTCCATATGAATTATGGACTAAGAAACCTCCTAGGTTGTCTTTTCTTAAGATTTGGGGATGCGAAGCATATGTCAAACGATTAATTTTCGACAAACTTCACCCTAAATCGGATAAGTGTTTCTTTGTGGGATACCCAAAAGAAACCAAAGGGTATTACTTCTACAATAAATCAGAGAACAACGTATTTGCTGCTCGTGATGGTGTCTTTTTGGAGAAGGAACACCTTTCCAAAATGACAAGTGGGAGGAAAATCGAACTCGACGAAGTTCGAGAGGACGAGCAACAATGTCAACCTGATAAAACTGACAATCTAAGTGCTTTGGAAGCAGCTGAGAAGATTGGTCAGAATCAAACAGACAATGTAAATGCTCAACCCATTACCCTTCGTAGGTCGCAACGACAAAGATCTCAACCGGACAGATACCTCGGTATTGTCTTAACCGATGATCAGGACATCCTAATCATGGATGGCAATGAGCTAGCGACATACAAATAAGCTATGACGAGCCCCGACTCTGCTAAATGGCAAGAGACCATGAGATCCGAGATGAACTCCATGTCTGAAAATCAAGTCTGGGACTTGGTGAATTTGCCCGAGGGTTACACACCCATTGGTTGCAAATGCATCTTCAAATTGAAGACAGACAAGGATGGAAATGTATCGATTTACAGGTGAAAGGTTATAGACAAATCCATGGGATTGACTATGATGAAACCTTTTCACCAGTTGCAATGTTAAAGTCTGTCCGGATTATCCTAGCGATTGCTGCATATTACGATTATGAAATATGGCAGATGGATGTCAAAACCGCCTTCCTAAATGGGATTTTAGAAGAAATTGTGTATATGACACAGCCAGAAGGTTTTGTTGATCAAAGCAACGCTGGAAAGGTATGCAAGCTTAAAAAGTCCATTTATGGACTAAAGCAAGCTAGCAGGAGTTGGAATCTGCGATTTGATGAAGCCATCAGCAAGTTTGGTTTTATCAAGAATCCAGATGAATCTTGTGTATACAAGAAGGTCAGTGGGAGTGACATCGCATTCCTAGTCCTATATGTCGATGACATACTGCTCATTGGAAACAGCACAAAATTACTAGAGTCCGTAAAGGGCTGGTTGGGAAAGTGCTTTTCAATGAAGGACTTAGGAGAGGCACATTACATATTGGGCATCAAGATCTACAGGGATAGATCTAAGAGGATGATTGGATTAAGCCAGAGTACTTACATTGACAAGGTACCTGCACGATTCCGCATGGAGAATGCCAAGAGAGGGCATTTACCCATGTCCCATGGCGTAACTCTCAACAAGAAACAGTGTCAACAGACCTCTGTTGAGCGAGAGAGAATGAATCAGATCCCATATGCTTCGCTAATTGGATCGATCATGTATGCCATGATATGTACCAGGCCAAATGTATCATATGCCTTGAGTGCTACGAGCCGATACCAATCGGACCCAGGAGAGGCGCATTGGACTGCGGCCAAGAATATCCTGAAGTACCTGAAAAGGAACAAGGATAAATTCCTGGTCTATGGTGGCCACAAAGACTTGGTTGTTGAAGGTTACACCGACGCTAGCTTCCAGACTGACAGAGACGACTTCAAGTCACAGTCAGGGTACATATTCTGTCTGAATGGAGGAGCGTTTAGCTGGAAGAGTGCCAAGCAGAGCACCACTGCAGATTCTACAACTGAAGTCGAATACTTGGCTGCTTCAGAAGCCGCTAAGGAGGTTGTTTGGATTCGCAAGTTCGTTTGTGAACTTGGTGTTGTACCCTCCATCAAGGGTCCGATAGATCTCTATTGTGACAACAATGGAGCTATCGCTCAGGCTAGAGAGCCAAGAGAGCACCAGAAAGTCAAACATGTCCAAAGGCGATTTCACATGATAAGGGAATGGAAATCCGAAGGTGAAATCAGAATTTGTAAGATCGGCACGGATGATAATGTGGCTGATCCTTTAACTAAACCTCTGCCTCAAGTGAAACGCAACAAGCACATTGAGGCAATGAGAATAAAGCACGTTGGAGACTGGCTTTGAAATTCCCTGTACATGTGTTTTTAATTAAACTAGATGTTTTAATGTAAGACACTGTATTAAAACCATTCATTTATGGAGTAATTAATTTTTATGCAAAAATTACCATTCACTCCATTACTATTTAATTGTGGTTTAGAATTAAATAATGACCATTCGATTTATGGAAATATTCAAAACAGGGTATCAAGACCATGTCTTGGATAAAGAAACACCTGTTAAGTGAACATTGAATATTTAAATCAAAATTTATCCCTAATCGAGGTCATCTAATTGATGGACGATTGATGACCACCAGAGATTAGTGTGTAGTATGATTTACAGCACCGTTTCTTGTGCTGCAAGGACGTAATGGTCATAAATCATTTGCACAGGTGCCAGTTCGGAACTGCACTAGAAAGACCTATGAGAGTACTTTAAGAGATTTAAAATTGTCATAAGTACATTTCTCATTATAGCTATCAGAACCTGTTTCCTCAACCATGAGTGTTGTGAAGTTTTCTTGTTTGAGTACTAGTCTTTTTGATGTTGCCTAACGTCTGCCGTAACTAGGGATCATAACGGGAAAAATCGAGAGATTAGGTCCTCTTAGTAAGAGAAACTTACAATGCGAGACTGGGAATGTCTCCCTATTAACAATAGGGAACATGTCTTTGTTGTTTACAAGGCCGCTTGAAGAGCGAGACTGTGAAAATGCATGGCCGTGCTCAGATGGATTTTAGAAATCATCTGCTTATTGACAGTCGAACTCGGAGATCAAGAAACACTTCTAAACGAAATAAGGATGACGATGAATCTTACCTTATAGTTCATGAAGAGACATTAAGCGACATAGGAAATGGGCTATAGACTGTATGCACACTTGTCCGGAAGGACAAGTGGGAGATTGAAAGGAATGGTGTCCTTCCAACAAGTGTATTATTCTGATAGAGGGTTCAGAATTATTACAGAGCTAATTCTTAAGTAAGGTCAAGTGATCGGAATGCCTAGGTGGAGGCCGCTTCCGATTAGTAATATTAAGGTATAATTAATATTACAGCTTAATCTTAACTAAACCCTTCGGGTCGAACCCAATTGAACAACCGATCCGAGATGACGAATCAATCCGAAGGATTTAATGAGTCGTCGAAGTTTTACGAACACAGACGTCGGATATCGAGCCTAAGGCGTCGAGGCCGAGCGTCGCAAAATCACAAGCAACAAGTACGAGCATAGCCGTAACATCACATTGGCCTAGCCATGTGAAGTGCTAGGCTAGGCTGGCTCATCAAAAGCCTAGACGCACCATGTGCGTGCTAGGTGCACCATGGTGTGCTAGGCGCGCCATGAGTGCTAGGCGCACAAGGCAGCCCATCGCAGCAGCATGCTTGCGTGTGTGCGTGCCTATGCACGGCACATCACTGCAGCATGCATGCTTGGGTGCCTAGGCGCCATCGCAGGCCCTTCGCACAAGCACAACACCATCGCAGTGCTGGGCACTTGCGTGTGTGCATGTGTGCCTAGCACTACCGCCAAGCATCAAGCCATCCAACATGCGTGGCTCGCTAGCAGCACACATGCTGGGCCTTGCGTGCATGTGCGGCATGGCTGGGCCTTGCGTGCATGTGCGCTATGGCTGAGCTTGTGTGCGTGTATGCACTGGCTGGGCGGCAGCAGCTTGCTAGCAGCGCCTAGCAAGCAGCAGCAGCGTAGGCACTGCCCAGCACAGCAACATGCATCATGCTTGTGCTGGCTAGGTTGGTGCTAGCTGGCTAGGCATGCTAGCAGTGCTAGCTGGCGTGCTAGCTGGCTGCCAGCCCAGCAGCCCACATGAGGCCGGTTTTGTGAAGGGTGGGGACCAACCCTTGGGCAAAGCCTTGGGGAGCAAGGCAATGGTCCCCCCCTTACTCTTGGTCCTCACCTAACTCTCTCTCTCCCCTTGACACTTGTTTCATTGTGATTGAGTTGATTATTTATTTAATTTAGAATTAAATAAATTATCATATTTAACTCTCCCACATTGGTGGGAGATTGGAAATCAAGGGTTTATTTCCCTATAAATACCAAGGCTTGGATATTTGGGAAAGAACACACTTGAGTGGAATTGTAAAGGAAACTCCATTGTTGAGTATACCTTGAATTCGTAAAACTCCAAGTTTATATTTTGTCCTGGCCTTGACTAACCTTCGAGGCTTAGGACAATTGGGTCGGGTTTGAGGGTACGATCCCGTTGGAGGCCTCGCATTATCGAGGTTGAAGTAAGAGCTCGTTGTAAGAACGAAGCACGCGTCGAGGGTATATTTCTTATCCTTACTCTTAATTGTGTTTTAATTATGTTTTGCTTGTATTAGTTGCATTAATTATGGGGGTGGGTCATGGGGGGTTTCATTCCGCGTAGTGTGGGTCACTACGAAACCCTACAGCTGGCCCTTGTTCTTCGCCACCTTTGATACAAAAAAATAGGAATAAATGTGAAACAAGTCACACCCTTGTTACATTGAAATACACAAAAATGCCTTCTAATATAAGATCTTTTTAAATAAACTTACCATCCATTTTGCATGTTGGGTCGCTGACAATGAACCCTGAAAGTGGGTCCCTCGTACGGGATTTTCCATAGTTTCGCCCCTTCTGTTCTTCTTGTTTTGCGCCGACCTCTCCTTGTAAGTTGGATCCGATGCAACAATGTTCATCATCTCCTTGTGGATCTCCTCACTCAACCAACTTGGCTTGGCGCCATTCATCTTGTGCGTGATGGTGTGGAACATGTAACACAGGCGTGTTGCTGCCCTCCTCCGAAATGTGACCTTCACTAGCTCGTTCATCTGGGGTGCCCGTCTCAATTGTGCCTGCAAATGATAAAATACAGAAGTTATACACAAAACTAAATCAATACAATATCTAAAACATGTATTAACCAAGACCTAAAAATATCATACGCTGAACAAGTTCCACCAGTGTTCCTTTGTAGCTGCAGGAACTTCTCCAAAGTTCCTCTAAGGGCCTTGGTAGTATCCAGTAATCGTACCGAATACCGCACTCCGAACCTTAGGATCATCAAAACTATAACAAACAGGAAACAACAATGTTAAACAAGTTCGAAAATAGTAATATAAGCCTTGTATCTCATCATCCATATCATGATATGTACGTACCACAGCGTAGTAGGGTCCAAACACGGGAGCTGTGACTCATCCTATGACTCGTCCTGTGACTCATCCCGTGGCCCATCCTCTTGAGGAGTGGATGGGGACGTCTGATCCTCACCCAAATTGGCTGCCTCCGCATCGAACATCTCCTTATCCTGGTCGTCGGTGAAAAGGGCGCGAGCGGTCATTTTCTCTTTCCCCTTTACTTTCTTTGACGATTGCCCACTTTTTCCACCCGCCATGACTACCTGAATCAGATGTTAGTAAAATGACAAGATATTATAAATAACAAGTGCAGTGCAACGTTATATGGCTTTTATACAAACACTGAAAAGTTTTACATAAGCCTAATTAATATTTTGATTTTACAATAAGAAGCATACTTTTAAAGGGGATTAACATATTCTCCAACTCAGTACTCTCATCACTACTTTCACTACTAGAGTCACCACTACTATCATCTAATACTACATCAATGTCATCATCATCGTCACTATCACTAGAGCCGATACTAGATTCATCGTCTTCATCGCTTGAGATCACAAAGGCATCGTCATCGTCTTCATCATCATCATCCCTGGCGTAGTCCGGAATGTCATTCGGTGGGCAAAGCGTTGCATGTACTGTTGGGGATGGTGATTGCAGAAACTCTAAGTCCACCGAAACATCAACCACTGACCGTGCTTGTGTTTTAAACACAGACCACCATTGAACACGGTCCCGTTTCACGCTAGGGTATGATGCGTAGTACACTTGAGCCACTTGGTAAGATAAGACAATTGGATCATATTTGGGGTATTTCTTAGTATGATTTACTTCGATTCGCCTGTATTTTTCGTGTATGTTCATTCCCCTACCACAATCCATCCAATTGCACTTAAACAAAACTGTCTTGTACTGTCTCTTGGGTCCCGTGTAGACAAGTTCAATTATTTTGTCTAAAATGTTAAAGTACTCTCCGCCATCCTCACTTGATACACACACACCATAATTCATGGTGGATTTGTGCTTTCCATGGGCATGTGTATGGAAATTAAATCCAGCTACAAAAATCTGGCCCCAAGTACGAACTCGCCTGAAGGGACGCATGCACAACGCTCGTAGGACATCCGAATTTGGCTTCTCTTCGACCACCTATAAAGTGGTTGAATATCAATATCACGGTTCTTGAATTCAATGAATTGAAATGCAAGATGTAAAATACAGAATTATTTCACGGTTACACCGCGTATATCACCTTGTGATGAAACCAATTAGAAAATTCAACTTCGAAGTTCTCCATGACTTCTTCTCTACGCAGGAAAGGTCGAGTACTAAGAATGTAGTCCTAAAACCTCCTACGAGGCCAAACACACAATGTAAATCTACAAAGTCATCATTGTAAATGATCGTAAATACGAATACACTGAATACCTGGGCCTAATATACCTTTCGTATTCGCCAAGAATGCCGGTGTTTCGTAACACGAAAAAATGTGCACACTCGAGTTCTTTGTCATCTAAGAACCGAGTTCTACCCTCATTTGACACACGACCACTGTCCTCTTTAAACAACTATGGTATTTCAGCGTCGTCCAATGTGGACTCAACGTCGGCATTCACATTTCGACCAAGATCTCGAGTTTTAGTGTCAACTGTCGACTGAAAGTAATTGGAGCAGAAGTTTGCTATCTCTTCAGTGAGATAAGCATTGCATATAGACCCTTCAACTCGAGCCTTGTTCCCAATTTTCCGTTTCAAATGATTGAGGAACCTGCAATTACAGTTGTTATGTAACTGTATGAACAAGTGATTAGGATGTATAAAAAAGGATGTGAAATAAGGGTATTTGATTTACCTTTTGAAGGGATACATCCATCTATATTGTACAGGACCACATAACTTCCCCTCGTACGGCACATGTATTGGCAAATGCTCCATGGAGTTAAAGAATGCAGGAGGGAAGATCTTCTCAAGCTTGCAGAGGATCTCAGGTATGTTTTTCTCCAATCGCTTCATGTCACTAACTGATGTTGTATAGCAACACAAGTTGCGGAAGAATTGGCTGATCTCTGTAATTGCATTCCAAATATGGCCAGGGAGCAATTCCCTCAAAGCTGTGGGCAACATCCTCTCTATGAACACGTGAAAGTCATGGTTTTTCATTCCATGGAGCTTACACGCTTGCAAATCTACGCAACTGCTCAAATTGGAGGCGTATCTATCAGGGAACCGCAGCTGCTTAAACCACTCACACAAAACTTTTCTCTGAGCCTTGTAAAGAGCGAATAATAGAGCCTTTGGCATGACCTCTTTTCCTCTATCATCCTCTTGAAGATGAAGCTGGGGACGTTTACAATATCTGGCAATGTCATTCCGAGCAAATGGCGTGTCACACGTATGCTTTTTCACATCCATTACAGTGTGAATTAACTTATCGAAGAAGTATTCTCAATGTGCATGACATCTAAGTTGTGACGAATGAGGAGATGCTTCCAATATGGGAGCTCCCACAAGGTGCTTTGCTTGAACTACCCCTTCTTTTCATTTTCAGCCTTTTAATTGAATCGGGTCCATCTGTAGCCTTCGGGAGGTCCTTCACACATTCCCACAGCTCCTCTCCTGACATGATGTGTGGAGGGGCACCTTTCTCGACTTTGTTTTTACAAAATGCAGTTTTACTGTTCCGAAAAGGGTAATCTGTCGGAAGGAATTGCCGGTGGCAATCAAACCAAGTATCTTTACCACCATGTTCGAGCCAAAATGCTTTGCTCTTCTCCATGCAATGTGGACAAGCTTTCTTACCGGCTGTGGCCCAACCAAACAACATGCCATAAGCCGGGAAGTCACTAATGGTCCATAGGATGGCTGCTCGAAGATTGAAATTCTGTTTCTTCGAAATATCATAAGTTGCCGCGCCAACTTCCTACAACAGTTTCAACTCCTCTATCAACGGTTCCATGTAAACATCCAAGTTTCCCTTAGGGTTTTTAGGACCGGGAATGAGTAACGAAAGGAACATGAATTGTCTTTTCATGCACATTGAGGGAGGCAAGTTATAAGGGGTCAAAATGACAGGCCAACAAGAATATTGTCCCCCCAAACTTACCATGAGGAGCAAAACCATCTGTACACAATCCAAGTCTCACATTACGAGGCTCGGAAGCAAACTCAGGAAACCGATAATCGAGGTGTTTCCAAGCTGCACTGTCACTAGGGTGTGCCATTGTGCCTTGAACTCGGGGATTTTTCGAATGCCATGTCATTTCCTCTGAAATGTTCTTTGTTGCAAACAGTCTTTGCAACCTGGGTGTGATCGGGAAATAAAAAAGAACATTCAAAGGCACTTGGCTGCTTTTGGAAGTCTGCTTGTATCGATCGCTGCCACACACCCTGCATGCAGACAACTGAGCATCATCCTTCCAAAACAACATACACCCTTTCGGGCATGCATGAATCTTTTGATGGGACAGTTCCAACCCCTTCACAATCTTCTTCACCTCATAGAAAGTGTCGGCCATATGGCTGTTGTTCGGAATCGCCTCACTTAGCAAAGAAGCAAACCCATCGACACATCTGTGAGGCAAATTACACTCACATTTTAGACTAGTGATTCTAGCGGCCATCTCTAACACAGACAAAGAACTCCCTTCGTATAATGGCCTTTCAAAAGCCTTCAACAAATCCAGAAAATGCTTAGTAGTTGCATTAGGCTCCTCCTATGATGAAACACTAGCCTCCTCGGAGTGCCCCTGGTCTTGACTATGACCAAAAGCATCAAAAACCATGTCACGATATTCATTGGACCGCCTTTCGGGAACTCCCGGATACCCTTCCCCGTGACACATCCACTCATAGTAGTTAGGTGTGAAACCCTTGCGATACAGATGAATTTTAACCGTATCCGCATCCCAAAGGTTTTTGTTCTTACATTTAACACATGGACACCTTACTTCATTCGGGTTACTACTCTCTAGATGATCTGCGACGTACTGAATGAATTCATCAACCCCTTTCACGAACTCAGGATTAATACTTTGCCCAACCATCCTTTCATACATCCACCTACGTTCTCTTCGTTTCATCATTACAGCTTCTACACAGCTCACGCATATGTACAATCACATTAGTCATAAACCGTATTTCGCAGTCATTATCCACCAAAGCGTTATGGAAATGTAAATGAGATTTGAAATGCTTCCAAAGGGTCCTTATCACTCCAACCTAACCCATCCTTGTACGTTTATTCTCACTAGCGAATGTAACCCAGGTTTTCAATTCTATGGAAAATCCGCCAGCATTTCCCTACAGTTCTCCAAGTACACGAAGAAAGCGATTAAACACACCTACATATGTACCTAGAGAACACGGTAGAGAAATTCATGAAAACGCAGGATTTTCCCTAGAATAAAAAACAAGGCTTACATTCACCACCTAAGTGAGAATAAGCGTACAAGGACAGTCCCAACCGGGGACTATTCAAGACATACTCCTAATGTGTATGCCTTGAACGGGTATCTAGGCATATGGTTATGCAAATGATTCATTTATTATATATATATATATATAAAGTGAAGGACACATGCATTTTACTAAACAGAGATATATCATAATTAAACTAAACTAAGCAAATAAATAAGAACGCTTATTAAATATTATATTAAACATTATATCAAACAAAAATATAAAACTAAATACACTAGGATACACTTTATTAAACAAAACTAAACCAAGTTTAACTAAACTAAACTAAACTAAATTAAAATAAACTAAACTAAACTAAACTAAAATAAACTAAATTAACATATTAAATTACCCTAAACTAAACCAAACTAAACTAACATGTTATAATACAATAATTAAAAACTAAACTTAAATAAACTAAACTAATCTAACATATCATAACATTAACACATTCAATTCAAATATTTCAACAAATTAAAATATAAATACAACAAATTGTGAATACAAAAACTAAAAACAATAATAAACTAACATATATCTACATACCATTAGGATCTAACATGCCAAGTATAAACTAATTTCATACATTTAGCTTTAAAATACTCTCTAACCTGTAGATCTGAAGATGTTATTGCCAAAGAACCAATTCAATCTACAAATCCTACAAATATTCAAATTACAAACAAAAAATAAAAGTATAAACTATATTTATAATTTTAGCTTTTAAATTTATGCTTGCATTTTGTATAAAAAAATGAATATTGATAGATGTAAACTTTTATTATAAAAAAAAAAAAGGAAAATCGGACACTACTTGCTGGCGGCGCAACTGGTGGCCGTTGTGGTTGCAGATCGGCCGGGGAGTGAGGCTTTGGGGTTGGTGGTTGTTAGTAACAACTCCGGTAAGCCCTAGGACATGGTGGTGGTTAGGGTTTTCCGGAAAAAAAAAAAGAAAAAAAAAGAAAAAAGTTAAACCACTTACCGACGGCGGTGCAGCAGCAGAGGGGCGTTAGGCGGCGGTGTGCGTGGCCCTCTCTCTCTTCGTCTTTCTCGTTATCCCTATCTCTCTTCCTCTTCCTCTTCCTCTTCCTCTTTCTCCTTCTCCCTTTCTGTCTCGCTCTGCCTTTCTGTCTCTGTGTTTTTTTTTTTGTCGTTGTGTTCTGTAAAAATCGTGGGTTTTTTTTTAATTGTTCTAAGCTTCCGACGGAAATTTTTCGAGGGAAAAATTTCCGTCGGAAGGGTTTCTGAGGGAATATTCCGTCGGAACTAGAATATTCCGAGGGAAATACAATCCGTCAGAACGTTTCCGAGGGAATATTCCGTCGGTATGGAACATTTCCGACAGATTTTTCCTACAGATGCAATTTCCGCCGGAATTTTTGAATTTTCCGAGGGAATTAAATTCTGTCGGAACAATTCCCTCGAAAATAAGCCTATTTCTAGTAGTGAACCTAGTCATGATATAATAATAAGAAATAACTTTCAAAGATTATACTCTCCATGCATTCAAACCATTGATCAAATTATCTTTACTATTAATGGTCATTCTGTTCCTATACATAAAATAACAAAGGCTTATACTCATCAGACTATGGAATTTACGCCTAGCCAGCTTGGTGATAGAGTTACACCTACAAAACAAGAGGTTGCACTTAGAATTTCAGAGTGTGAGTCATCATTAATAGATCAGATAAATAAGCAGCAAGAAAAATTATGTGAAAAATTATATTCAACAAATCCATTAGAACATTGGGAAAAGGATAAAGCATTTGCTAAGATAACTCTAACAAATCCAAATAAGATTATTAGAGTAAGACAAATGGTTTATACCTACCAAGATATATTAGAATTTGATGAACAAATAAAAGAATTGTTGAATAAGAAATTAATTTAGAATAGCAAGAGTCCTCATAATAGTCTAGCATTCATGGTAAGGAATCATGCAGAAGAAAAAAGAGGTAAAACTAGAATGGTCATTAATTATAAACAGCTAAATGACAATACTGTTTTTGATGGATATTACATTCCTAATAAAACTGTGTTATTTAATAGAATACAAGGAGCCACATGGTTTCCTAAGATGGATTGTAAGAGTGGTTACTGGCAAATTAAAATGGAAGATGAAAGCATTCCATAAACTGCATTTAGTGCCCCTCAAGGGCATTATGAACGGTTAGTAATGTCTTTTGGATTAAAAAATGCTCCACAGATATTTCAAAGAAGAATGGATAATATTTTCAGAGAGCTTAATCATTGTTGTTTGGTTTATATAGATGATATTCTAATATTCTCAAAAGATTTAGAACAACATAAGAATGATCTTAAAGCTGTAACTCAAAAATGTGTTAAGCATGGTATAATCCTTGGAAAAGATAAATGTGTTTATGCTAAACAAAAAATTCAGTTTCTTGGATTGGAAATTAAAGCAGGACAAATAATCTTGCAAAAACATATCCTGGAAAAGATTGAAAAATTTCCAGATTAAAATTGAGGATAGAAAACAACTGGAAAGATTTCTAGGATGTTTAACCTATGCTTCTGATTTCATAGAAAATCTTACTTTGTTAAGTAAACCATTACAACATAAACCCAAGAAAGAAATAACTTGGAACTAGAAGGAAAGTGATTCCAAAATTGTTCAAGATTTAAAAGCTATGTGTAAAAATCTTCCTTTACTAACACTAGCTACTAGTGAAGATGATTTAATCTTTGAAACAAATGCTAGTAATGAGCACTGGAGTGTTGTGTTAAAAATCAAAGAAGGAGAAAGACTTTGCAGATACAGCAGTGGAAGTTTTAATAAAGTTGAGTTAAATTATCCTACAATGCAAAAGGAAATCCTTGCGGTCATTAGAGGGATCGAGAAGTTATTAATCTTATTAGCCCCTAAACAGTTCTTAATAAGAATAGATTGCAAAGGGCATACTTGGTTTTGTTAAAAAGAATTTGTCTAATATGCAAGCGCAAGGGAGACTCCTGCGTTGGCAATAATGGCTTAACCAATTCTCCTTTACTAGTTGAACATATACAAGAATCGAAGAATTCTTTGGCAGATAGCTTGACCAGAGAATTAGCCAATAGCAAAGAAGCACAAGACCTCAGAAAAACCTCCTGCCAATCAACTAAAAAAGATGGAGGCAGAGAGAAAAACTCTTATTAAGGAAACTGATAAAGCAATAGAGTGGGTTTCACCCTCCACTTGGGCCTTGATGGAGGCCACGATCGTTTCATAAGAAAAAAGATCTGGAGAGGTTTAATTAAAAGTTGTCATGTAGCAGTTTGAAGGTTCCTAATGTACGAAGTAATGGTCATTATCATGCAACTCATTTCCTGATATTCAGGATATAATAGTAAATAAAATAAAAGATAAAGATTTTAGATTCTGGTATAATGATTTGTCGTGTTTTGTGTATATTATTTGGCTTATTTTTAGTTAGTTTTTTTAGGTTAGTTGAGTATTTGAGTCCGTTTTGGCGTATTTTGCTTTAGTTTGGATAATTCGATGCTTTTATGGAAAGTTGTGTTGTTTTTGATGAATTTCAGGAATAATAGAACTAACTTGGATGAGTTATGGATCCATGAAGTAAGCCAAGGCCCATGAAGCTTGATGATTGAAGAAAAGGAAAAATAGGGAATTTTAGAGCTAGGCACGACCGTGCCTACTCTGAGACACGTCCGTGCCTCCAAGCCATATGCAGCACCCTTTGTTTTGACCCTAGGCACGTCCGTGCCTAGCAGGAGGGCACGTCCGTGCCCATTAGAGCAGCCAGGCACGTCCGTGCCCAGCATCAGGCACGTCCGTGCCTGGAAGACAAAAGCTGTAACAATTATGCTACGTACAGAGGCACGTCCATGCCTATGGAGAGGCACGTCCGTGCCTCCTGGGATTCTTGTGCGCCAAGGCTTGGCCGATTTTCTTATCATTTTAGGCTTATATAAATACTTTTTAGCCTTGTTTTCTAGGGGATTCATTAAGTTTATATTATTTTTCAATTCCTATTATTAAGAACTAGTTCTCCATTATTTATCTAAGTTTTTTGTAATTCAAGATTCAAGATTCAAGCTTTCTACTTTCAATTTTATTCAAGATATGGTATTTATTTTTCATCCTTTGTTATTTATTTATGTTTTCATTATTTATTATTGTTTTTGTTTCTTTAATCATGTGTGAGTAGATTCTTTAATTCAAGATCTAGTGTAGCCCTATTATTATTGATGCATGAATTAAATCTTTAAATTCTTTAATAACTTTAACAATTGAATTGCTAAATTGATTGTGATTATTCCAATGCTAGGTTAGACGTAACTATAGTATTGCGATTATTCCATTGTTTTTATCGCAGCGAGAGTTGGGTATAAACGGATTTGAGTAAATCAATTTAGGGTATGATTCTCAACACGAGAGTAGTTGGGTTTGATAATTGGGAAGTGAGAGTAATGTGTTTAATGTCTCTAATATGCATGATACCATGAGAATAGGATTGATTGTATGTTAGGGAAGCCATTGATACTCGAGAGAGATCCTTGGTATTTTTTAGGGTTTACTTTTCCCCGTTCGATTGAAATCGTATGTTAAGGGTAGAATTACAATTGCATCGATAATAATTGTGGTGAAACTAGATCTTGGATGTTTTAATTACTTGATTTAATCATCTCATTTAGTTTATTTTCGAATTCTTCTCATACTTAGTTCCTTAGATAATTGATTCTTTCTTAGTAGAAATTCGAGTCTATTTAATTTTTTTTTTCTGAACCTTAGTCTCTTGGGATCCGACCCTGACTTGTCAGTCTACATTAGTATTGTTTTTTTAGGTTATTTTTGATAGGTACGCGACACGCCTATCAAATTTTGGCGCCGTTGCCGGGGACTAACGGTTTCATTAGATTATTTGTGATTCATTTTTGCTAGGCTTATTTCGTTGCTTCGGCTATTTTCCCTTGTGTTTTTGATACTTTTCTCTAGTTTTTCTTGTGCATGCCCACACGCCGCTCAGGTTCAGAAGATCTTGAACCATTTGATTCTGAGATCGAGGCAACTATAAAAAGAAGGAGAACAAGGAACAGACGCAGGAGAAACATGGTAGACCAACCAACGAAATCCCTCTTGGAGCACGGTATTCCTGATACGACTACCGGAATCCTTTCAAGAATCATAAGACCACCAGTCACGGCTCAGCACTTCGAGCTCAAGCCACAGTTCATACAGTTCATCTCCAATGATTCATTCGCAGGGCTACCACATGATTGCCCCGTAAGTCATATAAATAGCTTTTTGGAGAGATGTGATACTATGAAGTTGAACGGTGTTACAGATGATGCAATCAGACTACGCCTTTTCCCCTTCTCACTTCGAGACAGGGCAAAGGAGTGGTTAAGAGATGAAGGCACTGGCTCGTTCGATACATGGGGCAGGTTAGTGAAGGCCTTCCTAGTGAAGTTTTTAGGGAATGAGAAGACTGCAAGATTGAGGAATGACCTACAAACTTTTAAGCAGTCAGATGATGAGTCTCTCTATGAGGCGTGGAGAAGGTTTAAGAGATTGCAGAGACAATGCCCTCATCATGGCATTCCAGATTGGATTTTGATGCAGACCTTTTACAATGGCATGACTCATGAGTTCCGTATTTACATAGATGCTGCGTCAGGAGGTTCTCTCTTGACAAAGAACCCCACTGAAGCTAGGGAGCTCATAGAGAAGATGGCAACCAATGATTACTATCATCTTGGAGGCCGAAACACTGTGAAAAAGGAAGGTAAACTTGATGTTGATGCTTTAACTATGCTAACTAGTTCTGTGCAGGCACTAACAAGCAGGTTTGATAAGTTCCAAGCAGGAACTTCTAACACCCCACAGGAGTTGTGTCAGTTATGTAATGTGCAGGGTCATGTTGCTCCAGATTGCCCACAGATTTCGCAGAATGCGGAAGAGATGTCAATCGAGCAAGCCAATGTTTTCTAATCCTCTAACTCAAAGAGGCTTTATGACCCTTATTCCAACACCTACAATGAAGGATGGAAACATCATCCTAACTTCTCATACAAAAATTCCCAAGCATAACAAAACCCTCCACCACCACCTCAACCCAATACCTACAACCAACCACCACCAGGCTTCCAACAGAAACCACCCAATGCCCAACAACCTATGCAACCACAACCTCAGAAATCAAGCCTAGAGGTGACCTTAGAGAGCTTCATAACCGCAACAAACAGTGCCATCCAACATCAAAATAGCTCTATCCAACAGTTGCAGGCCCAGAGTAAACTTATGGAGAATCAGATAAGCCAATTGGCCAACCAATTTAACCAAGCTCTAAAGACTCCAGGAACCTTCCCGGGCCAGACAGAACAACCTCAAAGAGCCCAAATGAATTTTGTAGCCCTGAGGAGTGGAAGGCAGTTGGACGATCCTCCTACCATGGAGCCATCAAGGTAGGTCAATGAAGAAGCAGAGGCAAGTGAGAAGGAAGTAGAAGATGCTAGGGTTGAGGAGGCATCAAAGGAAACACCACTAAAGCCACTTGCTCCATATGTGCCCAAGATTCCTTTTCCTCAAAGGTTAGCACAAGCTAAACTTGAGAAAAAGTTCAGTAAGTTCCTCGATATTCTTAAAAAGCTTCATATTAATATTCCATTCCTATATGCCATATCTGAGATACCTTCTGATGAATAATTTTTAAAAGATAAGTTATCTAACAAGAGGAAATTAGAAGAGAATACTACTGTTGCTTTGAATGCAGAGTGTAGTGTTATTTTGCAGAACACTCTCCCTTAGAAATCAGGAGATCCAGGTAGCTATTCAATTCCAGTGAAGCTTGGAGATATTGAGATCAATAGGGCACTATGCGATCTAGGTGCAAGTGTGAGCCTTATGTCGTTGTCCATATGCAAGAAGCTACAGATGGGTGAGCTTAAACCCACACGAATATCTCTACAACTTGCAGACATGTCAGTGAAGTTTCCTTTGGGTGTACTTGAGGATGTACCCCTCAGAGTAGGTAAGTTTTTCATTCCATGTGATTTCGTTGTGATGGAGATGGGAGAAGATGTGAATGTTCCGATCATACTTGGTAGACCTTTCCTAGCTACTGCAGGTGCAATCATAGACATGAAGAAATGTAAGATCACTTTTGAAGTAGGTGATGAAAAGTTGGAATACTCACTTTTGAATGTCATGGGTGCTCCCTCTACGGGAGACACTATTTATCCGATAAGCCAACTTTCACAACAGGTGAACCGCCTATCGACTCTTCAAGATCAAGCAAAGATTCAGAAAGAACAATGCAATGCTATCTTCCTGAGAAGAGATGAACTATTCCCGAAGCAAATTGTTGAGAAGGTGTGCATCAAGGAGCCTAGAAAGGACGTAAAGAGCAAGGATGTTCAAGGCTCCAAATATGTAGCTCCACCGGCCAATGATGAACCGATGCCCTTCTCGCAACGGTTGTCAAAAGCCGTGCTTGATGGGCATAACTCTACGTTCGATGGTGGTACCTGTTTGAGAATCGATGCTACTAACCCCCCGTTTGATAGGTATGTGTTTGACAGCAATTTCGTGAAAGGGAAGGATAAAGTTCCACCCGATGGCATGTTTGGCTATGTGAAGGTGAATTCGGTTATAAGGCAAGTGAATAAGCTGATGAAGGAGTCGCTTGGAGGAATTCATGAACAACATCGCGGTCCTCCTTCTCCGTGTAATGATCCCAGTTGAGCCAACAAGGGAGGTCGAGCTAAAGACCTTTTTAAACAAGCGCTAAATGGGAGGCAACCCATTCTCGAGTTGTTACTCTTATTTCGTTAATTTTTTCTTCTTTAATTTCATTATTTTTCTTGATTTTTTTTTTGTTTGATTCTTGTGTCTAGTTTTTGATTTGGTTGTGGTCTTTTTATATAGGTGAAAAGTAAGCAAAAAGAAGAAGAAACAACGAGGAAAAGCGCCAAAAGGAAGGAAAAAGGAGAAAAATCAATTTCTGCAGAGGCACGTCCGTGCCCCTAAGGAGGCACGTCCGTGCCTCTGAGGCAGAAAGTTTGGGGGTTGAATTTTTAGAGAGGCACGTTCGTGCCTCCCCACTAGGCACGTCCGTGCCTCAGGTTTTTCGTATTTATTTATTTATTTTTTTTTCAAAAAAAAAATAAAATAAATAAAAATAAATAACATCTGCAGATGGGGCAGAGAGTCAAGGAGTGCAATTTCGTGCCTCCCCCAAAAATAAGGCACGGACGTCCCAGGCCGCCTTCCAGGCCGAGTTCTATGACATCGGGGGCATGATGCGACAGCACTTTCAGGGCGGTCCTAGCACCGTCCCGAGGTATGGTTTCCCCCCCCCCCCCCCCCACCCCTCCTGATCAGTAGTTTGCTTTTCCCTTCCCCTTGTTTATTTGCTTTGATTTATGCATACATTGAGGACAATGTATGGTTTAGCTTGGGGGAGGATATGCTTTTCACCTTGTATATATTAGATTTATTTTAGTTTTTGGGTAGTTTATTTCTTTCTAGTGTCGAATAATATGCCATTGCATAACTATGCTTCTATGATTATAATCACATATGTGTGCTTTTTGAAAAAAAAAAAGAGTTTTTGAAAACCCATTCATTGATGTGCTTGGATCTGAGCTAGGTTGTGGCCAGGATAGTCTCCCCGCTCTACTTATGTGAATAGTTTGTGTACCCGGTGAGAGTCTTGAGCCTTATTTGACTGATTTCACTCTACCTCAGTCATGTTTCTTCTTGTGTGATTAGATTGTCCTTCATATAATCGAATTCTTGGTCTTGCTTTTTGACTATTTGAGACTTTATGATGCATGTCGCGAAAAGATGATTGAAATTTCCTTGTAGAATTTAGAGCCTCCACATTTTAGGCCTTCATGTTTTTTCTTTTTGTTTTTATTTATTTTTATTTTACATTCACCCGTAGGTTGAACCAATTTGAGCCATATTAACCCCTTCTTGATACCTTACATTTAAAGCTTTAGAGCTATTTTTCTAGGTTTATTTTGAAGGTGTTTTACATTTGTTAAGCCCTATGAGTGTGAATGATGTTGAAAAAACGAAAAAAAAATGGAAAAAATGAAAAAAAAAAAAAAAAAAAAAGAGAGAAAAAATGAAAGAAACAAAGAAAAAAGAGGGGAGATTATGAGAAAGAAAAGGAAGAAAGAAAAAAAAAAAGAAAAGAAATATGGTCTCAAAGGCCTTCGAAAAGAATAGAGAAGTCTTCGATTTTATTTTAATTTAATCCCTTCCTCTTGGTGTGAAGAAAACAAAAGGGAAGGAAAGAATAAAGGGCTATGCTTATAATTGTATGGAGTTGGAGGAAATAAGGTTGGATTGAACCCGACATTTGAATGTGTAGTGGGATTAGGAGTTTTTTTTATTTTGAGCACCACATTCCCAAAATACGTCGTCTAACCCTTATTTACCGAGCTTACCTAATATGGATTTCATGATTTTCGTGGTGAACTGCTATTCGTTGTTCGCAAATTACAGGGTGACGCTCCCATTTTTATGTGTATTGACTATTTTTCCCTTGAGTGTTTTATTTCCATATAAGGCTCCACCATGACTCACTTTAGCTTGTAAAAAGTTAAATATTATTCCCGACCCCCCACTTGTCTTTAAAAAATCCCGACCCACAAAAAAATCCGAGACCGCCATTGTACGGTAATTCCGACCAATTTTTAAAATCCCGAGTGTGGAAGTTGGGGCCCACTATTGATGATGAGCGACGACAACTTTAGTACGCCGGAGCAGTCGTCGGAAGAATCTGTAAGTCGTAGTTTTTAAATTTTTTTTTTCAGGACTTCCGCCCATTTTTTGGGGATCCCAGGGGAAGATCCGCCTAAAAAATCCGGAAGATCCTCCTAGGATCCGGAAATTCTAGGCGGATCCCAACATACGCCTGGAATTTCTGGATCCTAGGAGGATCTTCCGGATTTTTTAGGCGGATCTTCCCCTAGGATCCGGAAAAAATGGGCGGAAGTCCCTAAATTCGGTTTTTTTTTTTTATTCTTTCAAAATTCATAATATTATTTTTGCTGATTTTTTTTTGTGAGTATTATTATATTGTGTTAGTTATTATTATTATTAATTATGTTTATATTTCTAATGTTATTATTATTATTATTATTATTATTATTATTATTATTATTATTATTATTGTTATTGTTGTTGTTAGTATGATTATTATTATTATTGATTTTTATATTTTTATTTTTATTATTATTATTTTTGTTACTATTATTATTGTTATTATTGTTATTATTCTTATTATTAATAATATTGTTACTGTTGTTGTTAGCATGATTATTGTTATTGTAATTATTATCACTATTGTTGTTACTGTTATTTATATTATTATTTTTATTATTATTATTATTTTTGTTATTATAGTTTTTATTATTATTATTATTATTATAGTTTTTGTTATTAATAAACATATTATTATTATTATTAAATTTATAATACTAATATTTGCCTCATTTGTTTGGTTTATTGTTAAAGGATTCGGAGGTTGAGGACGACGGTGACGGTGTGAATTATAGTGCAAATTTCGTGACAGACAAGATTTTTCGAACGTTTGATGAAGCAGTTAGTTGGGCGGATGCTGTTGCAATAAATCTGGGATTTATTTTGGTGAAATCGTCTTTCAACAGATAGAGGGATGGTCGGCCATATCGATATTTAAGATGTGATCGGGGACGCAGGAGTAAGCCGAGAGATCTTAAGAATGCAATAAGGAAGGACACGAAAACCAAAGCCAATGGTTGTCCTTTCTACATCAAGATATCTTACAATTTTGTCAACGACTGTTGGTTTATCACAGTGAAAAATGATGTAACTGGGACCCACAACCATCCAATGATTGCGTATCCAGAGGGCCATCGTAAAATAAGCGAGTTAAGCCCGGAAGCGAAGCAGGTTGTGCGTAACATGACCAAATCTAAGGTAGCACCGCGTAACATCATGGCGACTATTATCGAGCAATTTCCTAAGGATCATCCAAACATCAGACACATCTACAACTGCCGAAATGACTTCAGAACTGAGATGTCAGATGGGAGAGGAGTTGTTCAGCAGTTTCTACATTTGGCTAGACAGAGTCAGTATGTCTACTGGGTATTGTCTGATGATCAAGGCGTTTTACAGCACGCCTTTATGGCGCATCCAGTCATGGTAGACATCCTACGGACGTACCCGTATGTGATCGGTATGGATTCCACATACAAGACCAACCGATACGGAATGCCGTTCTTTGAGATAGTTGGTATGACACCGACAAATCAAAATTTCCTCGTCGGTTACGTCTTCATGAGCAACGAGTGCACGGCAAGCTATCGATGGGTTTTGCAGAGATTGAGAGACTTGATCGGGTTTGATAAGGAATCGTCGGTTTTCTTGACTGATCGTGAGCTGGGGCTAGTTACGGCATTGAGGGAAGTGTTTCCAGGGACCTCGCACTTACTTTGTCGATGGCATATTAACAAAGATGTTGAGGCTCGTGTCACTGATATGTTCAAAAGCAAAAAGGTCGGTACGACATTCAAAAACGGGAGATGGAAACGTGTGATGGACGCTGCAACCGAGGAGGATTATGAGGCTGATGTAGAGATGATGAAACTGAAATGGGCAAGTTATCCAAAGGTGATAGAATATGTTGAGAGGACTTGGCTTTGTCATAAAACGAAGTTTGTGACATTTTGGACAAACCAATTTCTTCATTTTGGCAACACAAGCACATGTAGAGTTGAGAGCCAGCATTCGGTCGTCAAGATGTGGTTTGATTCTTCGACAGGTTCGTTTTTCGGTTATTGTATTTGATGTATGTATTTTGTTTTATTTATGTTTGTTGTGAATAATAACGTTTTTTTGGTAATGTGCAGGTTCTTTGGATACCGTATGGGCCCGAGTTCATTGTCACATTGGTAATCATATCATCGCTATTCGTAATGATTTGGAGGCATCTAGGTCGAAGATTGGTCAGAAGTACCGACAATTTCCATTGTCACGTATTAACGGCAAGGTGTCTCAGCATTGTTTGAAGATTCTCGACAAGGAGACGAAAAGGATGAGGGATCTGAGTTATCAGGTGTATGAGCGTTGCGGATGTGCATTGCGGGTGACCCATTGTTTGCCATGTGCTTGTCAAGTACATGAGTCTTTAGCTCGAGAGACGGGCTTGTATATTAGGCAAATTCACCAGTTCTGGAAGACTTTGGTTATCGGCAATGGTAATGACGGAACAGCGTTCGGTAATGACGCGACCGAGGACGCCACACATTTTCGAAATCTGATGGACGAGGTACTTGATAGTGATAATGTCGTTCTACGAAATGTGACACGCATCATTGAGGAAGAGCTACATCCGGATCATGATAACCTCCAAGAACCTCATATCAACCATAGGGTGCGTGGTCGACAGAGGAACAACGATACAAGACGTGATCGGTCTTATTTCGAACATGTGAATCGTCGAAACAGTCAACCTGGTCAACGACAAGGAGGTATGATTTTGGTATTATGGGTTTAATTGTTTTTCATGAGTTCTTGTACTAATAACTGAACCCTATATATTTGCAGAAGATGAATCAGACATCACCCAAAGCCGGTATCGACACTTGATTCCCGGACCGATGTTGCCTTTCATCACAGGGTGGAAAGATGTCATTGGCGATGGTAACTGCGGCTTTCGTTGTGTCGCCGAGTTCTTCTTTGGTGATCAAGGTCGATGGTATGACGCTCGAGAAACAATCTCTAACGAGGTCCTTGGTTATCCATCCCTGTACGAGAGGATTTACGGGCTTGGAAGGCTTCAGATAAATGTGGAGCGTATTCGATGGGACGGTGGGGCGGTTGATGCTCGTCATTGGATGGTTATTATTCTCGGTGTAGGCACCGTACCAACGTGCTTGTACCCAAGTCTCACTATCTTGCCGTTGCGGGCACGAAGAGGAGTCACGGCACCACAACGGGAGTTTGTCATCGCTACAGTTTCTGCCTCACATTTTATATTGCTTCAACTTGCACCAGATTCACCACTTCCCCCTATTGCAGGTTGGTGGACCGAGAACCACGAACCAAGTGTTGAAGGTTGGGATCACCGTTATGTAGCTAGAAGGAACATGTGGGATGCGTTAACTAGACAATGAACTTATTGATGTAACACGCATTTATGATGAACAGTTGTAGAAATGTAATTCGTAAAGAAATTAACTTAATTAAACAAAGTTTTAAAAACAAAACAAAAACAATTGTTCAATCCTTAAAGTACATGACGAATAAATACAAAAAAACATCAAGTTTACAACCCCATCATCGCCCTCCAGTCAGCTCGTAGCGCCTCAGCCATTACTCTTGTATCCTGCGACAAGCTCGGATACTCCTCCAGTGTCCTGTTGATGACCTCCATGGACCGACCCATCCACTGCAATTAAAAAACAACATATTAAATAAATCACACGTTTTTCTAATCATAATTACACATCATAAAAACACAAGTTCTTACGTAATCCGTGTTAGTTCTCTCTAGCAGTGTGCGACTGTCATGCGATGACGCAACTGGAGAAACACGAGGATGAGAAAATCGGTATAGCCACTGCATGTACCCAGGACCGACCGTAGGACCACCACCACCAAGTCTGCTCAGGGCACCTAACACCACACTGAAAGACATACCGGGAACAAACCGAGTCCACATCATAGATGTCATCTCTGACGGAAATTCAACTCGATACATCTTCAAGTTCGTCAGCCTCCTTGCCTTCTCAGGCCTGATGATGGCTGGGGGAATGCCCTGGACGTATCCAAGCTGTCGAACCACTCGATCAGGCATATATGGCTCAATGACGCTACGATACTGGATGCAGCCAATGAAAAGAGTAGCAGGCACGCGTCGTGCTGGATCAACTCCGTACGGTAGCCAGTTCACTCATTGTCAGTCAGATGATCCAACCTAGCACGAAAAGCGAGGAGGCGCTCCATGCTCTTGTTGGGGCACCCCGATCCGACATCCCAGGCGGACGCATGCGGAACAGTAAGCTTTCTGGTCAAGGTCGACTCCACGATCCTCTCAGTAAGCACCCCACTTCCCTGCCATACGGTTTTAGTACCGCACTTCTCATTCAGCTCTTCCGCAGTCATATCCAAGGTAATCGAGCACGCGTCCCGTAAAACGTCCGTGCTAGGAGTAGTGGAAACCATGGAACCATCGACACGGAGCCCTAGAATATGATACACGTCATGCAGCATGATCGTGATCTCCCCAAATGGCATGTGAAACGAGTTCGTGTCTGGCTGCCATCTCTCAACAAAAGCAGAAATCAGGGGCCAGTCAAATCGCCAGAACATGATCCTGGGTAAGTGAGATAGACCACTGCCATCAATCAGTTCCAGGTGCTCCTGCGGAAGACGAGCGCGCCAGTTACCCAACTCAGTACACAATTGTGTCCTGCTCAAACACCGCAGAACATTTCTCTCCTGGCCACCCCATAGATATGCAGCCACGTGACCCCCAAAACTAGGAATGACAGTACCATCCTCAGGCCCACCTAGCATCGGCCCCCGAACCACCCATGACTCAGACGAGCTGGTCACCTGGTTCACTACTACTACGATATCTCCCATGGTCACCCCTATACACAGTACGGTAATCCTGAGGGTCGTACTCTGAATCTCGACTAGCATGACTAGCTCGCTCATCGTCGTCCTCTTCGTCAGATACAGGAACTCTACCTGACGAGTACATGGGGGCGCTCATGTCTGACTGATGCTCCCCCGACCAAGTACGAGCAGACCCGTACTGCTGCTCACGGTGAAACGGTGCCTCCGAAGGTCCTGCACCACCTAACTCCCTCCTAACTGATGCATTCAAACGTCTCGGTCTTGCATGTCGAGCGCCCGAACCCTCAATCTGCATTAAATAAGTAGAAAATATAATTTTATTAATACTTACACACACAACTATGATATCAACCTTGAATCGTTAATATTCCAATTCAAAAATAATAGCAACAATACATAACAATTACAATAAATGAAAAAACAAATTAAATAAACATAACAACATTACATAACAATAACAATAAATGAAAACAAAAAATAAATAAACATAAAAAAAATAAAAAAAATAAACATCACAACAATACATAACAATAACAATAAATGAAAAAAAAATTTAAATAAACATAACAACAATACATAACAATAACTATAAATGAAAAAAAAGTAAATAAACATAATAATAACAACAATACATAAAACATAACAACAATACTTAACAATAACAATAAATGGAAAAAATAATAAATAAACATATCAACAATACATAACAATAATAAAAATAAAAATTAAAAAAAAACAAAACAAAATATAAATAGCTTCACCAAACAAAAGAAAAAAAAAATAAAAAAAAAACAGCATCACCAAACAAAAGAAAAAAAATATAAACAAAAAAAAAAATTTACAAAACAAAAAAAACAAACCCTGCTTCACCAAACAAAATATAAACAAAAAACAAACAAAAAACAAACAAAAAAAACAGCTTCACCAAAAAAAAGAAAAAAAAAATTAACAAAAAAAAGATAAAAAAAAATAAAAAAAAAAAAAAACGGAAAACCCAGACTTCCGCCTGAAATTTCCGGAAGTCTGGGGAAACTTCCGGAAATTTCAGGCGGATGTGGGACTTCCGCCTGAAATTTCCGGAAGTTTCCCCAGACTTCCGGAAATTTCAGGCGGAAGTCTGGGTTTTCCGTAATTTTTTTTTTTAATTTTAAATTACAGCAACAAAGAACGGATTACCACCCTGCTCGCCGCCGAAAATGCCGCCCCCACGACCACCGTACGTAAGCCTAATGCGTCTCCCGTCCGCCATACCCGGATTCTTGCTTTGATTGGTTTTCGTATGTTCTTCGTTTGATTTTCAAATTTTTGGTTTTTTTTGAAAATAAATTTCTGATTTCTTTTTTTCTGATTTTTTTTTTTAATTCTTGCCTTTTTTTAGAGAGAGAAAGTTTTAGAGAGAGAGTGTCGGGGTTGAGAAATGACTTGTGAGTTTCGTAACTCGGTTTTCCAAGTATTTATATATGAGGGGCAAATTAGGAAATTCAATAAAAAAAATGCGAGCGTCACCTTGTAATTTGTGAACGACGTTTAACAACACCCCAAAATTAATATCATACACCGATGCTGATTGGGGAGGTTGTCCGGATACATGCCGATCAACCTTAGGCTATTGTGTATTTTTGGGTCAAAATCTTATATATTGTCCCTTAAGAAGACAACCCACATTGTCACGTTCAAGTGTTGAAGCAGAATATCGTGGAGTTGCTAATGTCGTCGCTGAGACATGTTGGTTACTTAATTTATTACTCAAACTACAACTACAACTTAAAAGTGCCACATTGGTGTATTGTGATAATTTTAATTCCCGAGTATCTCTCAAGTAATCTTGTTCAACATCAACGCACTAAACATATTGAGATCGATATACATTTTGTACGCGAAAAGGTAGCTATTGGACAAGTACATGTACTTCACGTCCCATCTCGGTTTCAAATTGCTGACATTTTCACAAAATGGCTACCTAAACTTCTGTTTGAAGACTTCAGGGACAGTCTATGTGTACAAAAACCTTCCCTTCCTTATGACTACTGGGAGTATTAGTCAAAGTATTAGTCAGTAATAATAATATCTTTATGTATCTTTGTATTTACAAGTATGTACTACCATGATTATAGCCTTAGTCAACTCTAGAGAATTCTAGCACTACCGTGATTATTATAGCCTTATTGATAGCCAAAATATTAGCCTTGTAATTAAATCCAATCATGTATATATACTAAGTTAGTGGAATGTACAGAGACTCAAGGAGTCGTTTTCCTACAGGCAAAGACATATTCATATGAGGAGATTATTACTAATCAAGATATTTGTTATAAAATAAAGAGATAGGAAGAATAGTAGAGTGCAAGAGGGAGATATAGGTGTTAACCTTAGTTCATTTCATCATTAGGCAATGCCTATATATATGTACATGAGGATATAGTAAATCTCCAAAAATAATGAAGAGTCATACTAAGTAAGAGTTACAAAGGAAAACAATAAGCTAAAGGAAAAGGAGTTACAAGAGGTTACTTAGGGAAGTAATAATGCCTGGGGGGTTACAATGGTATACATAATGGACATACATTATTATATTTCATAACTCTTCCCCTTGGATGTCCATTATTTAAGATTGTGCCTCGTTAAAACCTTACTAGGAAAAACCCCGTGGGATAAAAACCTAGTGAAGGAAAAAAGAGTACATCATTCTTCATAATACGCTTGAGATGTTACCTCATTAAAAACCTTAATAGGAAAACTCAGTGGGACAAAACCATAGTTAAGGGAAAAAGAGTGTAGCGCGTTTCTCCCCCTGAATTTTACATCACTTCAGATATTCAATGCAATAAGTCGAATATTAACACAAACAACTTCTTCTGTGCAGCAGCAAAGGACAATTGATCTTCCAAAAATTTAACTTGAATCTTCAAATCTTCAATTAAATTGTTCAATTGTCTTCATTCCATCTCACTTATGAAAATAATACACGTAGAATAATGTAATGATGTATATATCTCTTTCTTAAGAGCCAATGTTTTTCTTAAAATCCCAAATAAGTAAATCTTGATAATAACCTCATCTTAAATAAGCACATTTTCATGAATAATATATATATATATATATATAAACACTCTTTAAATCATATCAAAATCATTCATATCATTGTCATGTCAGAATCGATAATATAAAGCATCTCATTGCACGCCATTGTTTCTTTGGGACCAAGATGTAGCATTTTATATTGAATATGATATTGATCTTGCAAATTCCAAAATAAAACTTTAACGCCAACTTAGCTATGCTCAAACTACAGGCTGAGACGTCATCTATTTAGTCAAAAATAAATAATATTTGAGAGTTTTATTCTTTATAATATCTCATCAATATTCAAAAGTAAATTTGAAAGATGGACATAAAAATATATAATATGTATAAGTACTTCAAAAATTCATCTTAATCGCATATGCATGGTTCATAACATGCTATCAAAACATCATTATCCCAATGGTATGGTATCCCAATGGAGTTCGAATCTCCTTTTTATAAAATCTTATAAAGCTTGCAAATTATTCATACTATGACTAACTTGTATATTCATTTATATCAAAATTCATAATCAGGAAACAATAATAAATAATCTCTTAATGCAATGTGAAATGTGGAGCTATATAAATAAAGCAAAATTATATAATAATAAATATGCATATGACAAATGATGCATTTATCTACTTCCTACACATGCATATGAATGTAAGACTAAAAAATGCAAAACATTGTACAATGTGGATTTTAGAATCCATATATTGTTGGACTTCAGGTCCATGAGCTCATTCTCATAATCATAATTATGTCGACATCAAAATGGACGTATAATTCAGATCCCCTCCTCACATGTCCATTACTTAATGCATATGCACATCTATCGATTCCATCTATACCGGTATCATAAAAAAAAATAAAAAAAAATAATCATGTAACATTTGCATGCTAATGAACAATGATATCTGAATGCATCTTCCAGCATCATACTTTGCTCATATTATAGGCCATCTAATATAATTCAGATATTTATTCCTCTTTTGGGGTATTTTATACAATACTATTTTATCAACCACCATGCTCTTCAAAAGTATCAACTGCACTTTCTTGCCATGCATCATATCTTTATATTGGAACCGATCATATAATCTACACTTTAAATGTAAAGATTCAAGTAAATATTGACAAGATTTATCTCAATGTATATACATAATATCACTATGACCAATATGTAATCTTCTATGCCTCTAAATGGATCATAACTGATTACAAATCAAATCATAGAATTACGCACAACATATCTTGATAATGTATATATAACATGATGGCATATAAACTTTTCCAAATTACCAAAAATGGGGATCAAGAAATAATTCTAAATTTTGCCAAACTTATCCCAGTTCTTTCCCCCCTATGTTGGTGAAATATTTCAAATATAAGTCGGGGCGTTCAATTCTTGGCTAACCTAGAATATACAATTTCATTTGCAATAAATTTAATCCTTTAGGAGAACTAATAATCAACAAAATCTTTATCTTTTCTGGAGAATAATATATAGTTTTCAATTGTAATTAAATTCGATATATTTCTCTTCTGGAGATTATTATCAATGGGGAGTCATAATTGTGTAGTTGTTGATTTCTTATCTCATTTCTTATGTGCTGATATACGATAGCCCCAATCAAAAGATCCTTTCACTAATAAAATAGCATGCATATTATAATATATACCACTATATATGGTGATGTTCAAGACATTTAATTCTTGGCTACTTATAAGCTATCGTAGTGACCTTCTGGTCACCTATTACTTGTTTGCATACAAAGTTATTATTCATTCCAATATTTATCCCTTGATAATTTTCAAATTCAACTATGAACATAATTCAAATACTTTTCAATCCCTATGTTATGTCATGCCGTTCAATTTATTTATACATGTGACATGAAATAAAGTCAGCACATTATTTTCAGTATATCAAATAAAAGTTCAAGTTTCAAAATGGGTACTTTAAACTCGGATGGCCTAACTTATTACATCCAATAATTTTTCAAATTTATCTTCTCATTATTCTAACAAGATAAGTGATCACTTTGTACAAATTGCTCATGCATGGCCATATATTTGATGTGATATAAGAATGTCAACATTCGTTTTCCAGCAATACATACAATCGACTAATTATACTTTATTTGATGATAACTTATTCTAAAATATCAATTACAATCTTGATACATGTCAAATCTATTGGTCAAACACATTTTACTCTTCAGGAGCATCCTATATATAATCTTGGCATATACCAATGGTTACTTGATATGACTATTTTTAACTATACCTTACTAATATAGACAATTATATTTGTTCATATCCATCTTCAAGATGGTGTCATGGTAAATATTAATAATTATATTCCGATCACTGACATTTAAGCTAATGTATATATCAAATAGACCATTAATATAACACAATATTGGTCATGTGCAAGGATTACTTAAAATAAGGTAACCTCTCCCTAAACCTTACATTCAGGGAGCGAAAATTCAACAACCTTTTAAAATGTCTTGCACCATTTAAGTTTTTTAGTATCTTGACAATGTCATGTCATGTATCAAGCAAAGTATTCATATACACAAATTTTAAAACCTATTATAATAAGGTGTACATAAATATGCGTGCTTAGATATAATAATTCAAATAAACTTTTAATCATATTCCTCGTACTCAATTGTATCAATCATCGAATTACAATCACTTATAAGCATGGGTATAACAAATAGGTTAATCAAGTTAATTTGCTATAGAGTCATATATAGACTGGACTCTCAAAGTTAGTTTCTTAAAATCATAAAGCAATATTTCATCAATTAGCATTTGAATTGTTCATGATAACCTTCACATGAATTGAATTAAGAAATATCATGCAACTATTCTTGTAATCATTTCCATCAAATAATCTCACATCACTTCTGGAAATGAGTATATCTAATTGGTTGTAACTCAACATTCTTTTTACTCATACTTCACTTTTGTTCATTCATTAATAATAGATAACATATCAATTATCCAAAATAATAAGCTATCTTAAAACTATTTTATTAATACTATGTCTACAAGATCATAGCAATTCATTCCACAAAAGTAGAGCACATTATTGTCAATAAATTTTAGAAACTATTTTAATATTCTTAGTCATTTCTAGCTTTCTTGTACTACTCCATAGGGAATTGCATGATATTTCCTTTGTAATTGCATAATATTGCATAATTCAATAGCACTATTTGGTACTTCACTATACACTGCTCAATGAAACAATCTTCTACCCAACGAGGTATGCATATGATATATAAAATCATGAAATCATTTTGATATAATTAGAGGTAGGCTCCTAAAGTTAAATTTGTAGCACAATATATATATGACATACAACATTTATTTCTAGTGAACTAATATGAAAAACCAAACATGAAATATATATGCTTCAAACAAGTAGGAGTAACTTATAAAAATAATTATGCGACTCATATTAGTTAATCTAACTGCTATACGAAGTACATGATCATAATAACAATCAAATATAATAAGTACTCTACTTTTTAATCGAGAGTCACGCTTTCGAGGAATAATATTGAAAACATATATATCTTCCCATTACCTCAATAAATCATGAAATTTTCTTATATGTGTCAAAATTAAATCAAACAAGAAAGCTTATAATTAACTAAAAATACCTTATAATCTTCCATTCAAATATAACTTGCCGCTAATATCAATGAAAAAAAATTTAAAACCGAAATATGGCAACTTAAATTAATAAACAATAAAAGTAAAAATTGTAGGAGTGAGATTTGATTTATGGAACATAACTTACCATGTTTAGGATTCAAGGATAAATTGCAATAAATCAAGACTTAAAACATAGTAAAAATACACGTAAGACATATAGTAAAATTGTTGTTATGCCATATTGAAGTTCAAAGAATCTGTACATATAACAAGTCAAGCAAATTCAATTGTAAATCAAAGACAATTTATTTCTAATGCTTTTATTAACACCATCTACCTTAGGAATATATAGTGCAAACTTTTCTTATCTTATGAATTCACGGTCTCTAAACTATTGACGATGGTGCAAACACAATATTGATGAATAAGATTAAACTATATCATGTTAAAATAATAACATAATCTACACTAGTTGGGTTAAAATTTATACACACAGTAAGAGTCATAAAATATATATATATATATATATATATATATATATATATATTATATATATATATATATATAATACTATCCCAAAAAAAAGGGTAATCTTTAATCAATTGTTTCATCATGAGATTATAGGATAAAGAAAACCTCACATGAAAAAAAAAAATTATAATTACGTAGTACATACAATAATTTTACAAATCAAACTAAAAATAACGGTAAGATCCAAGCCATGTGATAAAGTGCAATTGAAGAAAGGATGCAGTCATATTTCATGATTTAATCAAACTAAAATAATTGCCATATCGAATAGAAATTGAGCCAATAACATTATTCTTGCCACTCATCGTAGATATATTTACCCACCTTCAATTTTATACAATAATATATAACTTGACAATAGAACAGACATACATACCTCTATTGATTTGTTGCGATCATCATCATCGATTGATTTAATACGGTTGCTATCATAATTTTTCTTTTAAATCGTATTTATAGAGTAATGGTGTTGATAACGTGTTATACAATAAAGAGAAAGGAAGAATAGTAGAATACAAGAGGGAGATATAGGTGTTAATCTTAGTTCATTTCTTCATTAGGCAATGCCTATATATATACATGAGGATATAGTAACCCTCCAAAAGCAATGAAGAGTCATACTAAGCAAGAGTCACAAAGGAAAACAATAAGCTAAAGGAAAAGGAGTTACAAGAGGTTACTTAGGGAAGTAATAATGTCGGGGGGTTACAATGGTATACATAATGGACATACATTATTATATTTCATAACAATATTTTTGTTTTGTAATTATTGTTTAAAAAACATGTCACTTAATCTCTAAGTTCATAGTTTTTTTTTGATGAAATCTTTAAGTTCATAGTTTCTTACTATTGAAGAAGTGCTATATCAAATCCATTATTTTTTCTATTTGTTTGCTCACTAAAGGACAAGCAGAGCAACGAAGCTCATACTCAAGCGAGCCATATCTGGAATGGGTCAATAAAAATTCATGTCATGTCAAGCTCATTTCGTTCATTAAAAGCAAAGCTCATGCCTTGCTGTAAGCGTCAATTGAAGTGCGCCTAATTAAGCATGTGTGAAAATATTTGACAATCGTAGGAAGTGGGAGCTAACATATACAATAGGGACAAGGGATAAAGTAGGGAGCCGCCAACAAAATTTTAAGCAACTTGTGATCCGTTCATGAAGTTTACCGAAAGAAACAAATGCAAACACGAAATTTGATCCATGAAAATTACACTTCATTCCTAATCCATGAGATTACTGAATCCATATGATCACGAACCACGACTGAAGGATTGGGGATGAAGGTATGATATTACTAACTATTGATTTTTTTTTACCTTATGATCCCACTTGGCTCCTAAATATACAACTTTATGTAATAATATACACAGGGCTAGCTATCAAAAAAAATCATTAAATATTTAAGAAAAGAAGAATGTAAAACAAATATTACAATAAAATGAAGTAATTAAGTAAACAATAATACAAATCACACTGTAGTTTATACTGAAAGTCTGGCTGCTATTAAGATCAACAATTTATCATCATCCTTTAATCAACATGAAATAAATAAAAGCAATACGTACGGATAATAAATTATATAAACATAAGGGGACATCAACTGCATTTGTTGGTAAATACGTGGAGGGTCGTAGCCAAGATCTAGGATTGTATATCGTCTATATCAACTGTCCTTTGGCCATTTTGGAACTATTCACAACAAGCCATTATTAAAAAAAAGAAAAAAAAAATACAATGTACGAGTTATACATAATAAGAGTTTTAATTTGTAGTCGTTTATGATATCATTCGAACTTGCCGAGCCTTCAAAGTTTTGCGGAGAGAATATTTTCTTTGAGAAATTGCTTTCTTATACCTGTGAAATGAGTGTTCATTAAATAATCTTCCAAAATTATGCGTTTCACATCGAAGTCGAAGATTTTCTTCTCTACCGATGACATTTTTTCCATCAAAATTTGTGTTTTCTTGTCGTTCACCCTGGCCACAAGAAAATCATCATCTTAAATTAAACCATTTATAAAACTTAGGAAATTTTGAAAAAAAAAAAAAAAAAATATCACGAAATTGGTTTTTTACCACCAAAACTTCTTAAAGTTTTATTTTACCACCTTGACGGTAGATGGTGAAAAACAATTTTTATAATTTTTTTTTTCTTTTTTTGTGGTAAAATAAAACATTGAGAAATTTTAGTGGTAAAAAAACAGTTTCTTGATTTTTTTTTTGTGGTAAAAGTGAAAAGGACCTAAAACTTATGATATATTTTGTTGCATCTTCAACGAAAATGATCAATATATTTAAACATATTTCAATTGATGACATACCACGTACATGAGGAGTAATGAATTATTAAAGATAATATGGTTTTTTTATAATTTTTTTTTTATCAAAGTTTTCAAGACATAACTTTAACAATTCCCGTAAAAAAATTAAAATATATATATATATATATATATATATATATATATATATATATATATATATATATATATATATAACTTTAACAATAAAAAAATTTATAAACTTACCAATTTACCATCATAATAGATAATCTGCACGGTAAAAGTGAAAATATTTGTGCACTTGCGCACACAAACTCAAATGATATACTAGTATGTCATCCTCTTACAACAATTCTTGATCTTTCCTTAATTTAAGCATTTGAGAAATTCACTCATTTTATCAATTGTTGGTCTCTAAATTAAACCCTTCTCCCTTCTTACAATTTTTGTACAAACAGCTCGTTCATCTAACTAATTACCAAATAATTTTTCGTATATGCTTGTAATTCTATGTTCATAAACTCTAAAGATTAATGTCATAATGTAGGAACGAAACAAGTTCACACTATGTTATGAATGTAACAAAATCAAGAAACTAGAGAATATATAGAAAGTTTAATTAAGAAGACAACTTAAGTTGATAGAATTTACCGTAATTTGCTGAATAATACAGGCTGGTAAATAGCTGCCATGCGAACAAGAATGCGATGCAGCTTATCGTTTGAAGAACTAGAACCCATTCCAAAGAATATATATTCATCAATCGATGAGAAGAATTCTATGTCTTTCACTTTGATAAATTCTCTACTCGGTGTTATGAATGGATGCAACGCAAAATAATTGTTACATAATTTAATGAGTTTACCGCATGTTAGTGGATTCACCATAGACGATGTGACATGGTAAATCTCTAATTCGGGTTCTCCGATTATCCCATGGTTTGCGATGGCTGCTATCATGGCATTTACGACCATGTCAACTGGAACCTAATTACATATAATTACAGTACTTCAAGTTAGTTTCCATGAAAAAAATAAAAAATTACTTGGAGTTAATGTAATATGTTGGTGTTAATATTAAGTATGGCACTGTGTACAAGATACTATAAAAGAAAACGGATGAAGTATAAGATACATACAATGTCTACTATCGCGGTTGGGTCTGCTAAAATTCCTTGAAGTTGTCCTTTACCATAAGATACGATTATTGGTTCTATTCCCCTGTATCCTTCTATCCATCCGGGGAATGGATCACTATAAATGCTTTCAACTAAAGTTGGACGGATGATGATCACTGGCAGTTTATCACTTACTTTGGTTAGTAACATCTCTCCCATGGCCTTTGTTAGTTGGTAAGTGTTTGTCCATCCATGAAATTTTGCCCTAAAAATTCACATGTTGATTAATCATCATAAAAGAAATGAGTCAATTGTACAGCAAGTAGTCTAGTAGCCCGCATCAACGAGCTGAGTAACTATTAGGGTTTGTTAACATGTTTTATATTATTTTTACTAAACTGAAATATTTATTATTGAAATGAACATTATTTTGCTGAACTGAAATTATTTTTACTGATTTTGTAATATATTTCTTCTTTTAAGTTACTGACTTTTACTGAACTAAAATTATTTTTACTGAAATGAAATTATTTTTACTGGTTTTGAAAAAAAAAAATTACTGAACTAAACTTATCTTTACTGAACTGAAATCATTTTTACTAAATATTATTTTTTAAGGTGAAGTGAACAGAGCCTTCATACTCAAGTAATTTACAATAAGTTCAGGTAAAATATTTTTTGTTAAGAAACTTTGGAAATATTTTTTGTTAAGAAACTTTGGAAAAAAAAAAAGAAAAAAAAAAGAGTATATAAGCTTTATTTTCAGATTAGTGTTTGCGAATGAATCCACTTCCTTCCCTTAAAATTAAAGCATTACAATATGAGACCAAAAACCATTGTGTATTTGTGTGTTATATATAAATTAGTATTAATTCACATTTCATTCTTACCTTCTCAAACCTAGCTTTGCCATCTCTGCTGATAATTCATTTTTAGGAATTTCAGAAGCAATCTTTGCAGCCAACTTGAATTCAGCTTCGATGTCTAGTGTTTGTGAATTCCAGTTTTGACCCTCCGGTAGGCCTTCTTCCACGCCTATGGGCGTTTCCATAAAAACTCCTACTGTTTTCTTGGTGACAAAAGCTATATATGGAAGCAAACAATTTCAACAAATATTTAGTGTTAGGTTAATTATGATCCTGTAAAATATTACATACAGTACGTAAATAATATGTCCTCTTTTCTTTTTCATTTTGTTAAGTAAATGCAATAATTATTAGACTTTTAAACTATACACACACTAATTTTTGAAAAACTTTTGAGATTTTTCGCCAATGGAAAATATAGTCATCCAGCTAGGTGTAATCTTATTATGATTGGCTTGATATATATGGAATACTTTCAAAATAATATTTTTTTTTTTTAATAATTTTCCTTAGTTTATAGTTTAAAAAGCCAAAGGTTTGCAATAAAAACTATGAAATTTTAAATGTTGTTGCACTCGTTAAAAAACAGAGGAATTGAAATAGAAAACTATTCACATACATAGGATCAAACAACCAATATGCACCTTTAATTTAGATTATCACAATCGAATGACTCACATGTTTTTCGTCTTATTTATTGATATTTTTTGTAATTTTGCAACTTCATAAACTACAACCTTTCTTTTTGAAAAACTCATAAACTAGAACTTATAAATTATTGAAGTTTGTAAATATTTTGTATCATGTATTTTCCATACCAGTCGAAACGTGTAAGAAAAGGGAGCGTTTCTTGCAACTCTTTTTGAAGCCAATAAGTCCTGAAATTCCTTGCACATTTACATCGAGTAGTGTATCATACCTGCAGTAAATTAAAGGAGTCAAGGAGAATAGAGAATGTTAAACCCATTATACAGATTAATATGACACGGAGTAACTATTAATCAATTATACCCTATCATATTATATCATATCATAAATTCATAATAAGGTTGGGTTTTGTAATTAGCCATGAAAAGTATCATATTGCAATTATGTAAAGAACAAAACCCTTTCAATTTCCCTAATTACCCAAACAATTCTATAAAGCGACTTTATAATATGTTTCATCTATCTCAAAATATAGTTTCTTAACTTTAAATTTTGATATTATTATTCATATAATAATTGTGTTGTGATGTAAAAATTTTTGATGAAATATTTTTAATGCATGTATAATTTTTTAAAATAATTTATATCAATATAAGAAACTAAGAGAAAAATAAACCTTCCTTGCCATCCGGTGCTGCCAGCCGCATTTATAATCACGTCAACTTTATTTGCAATGTCGACAGCCACGTTGGCATCCATACCAAGACAAGGTTCACTAAGATTTTCAATAACTGGAATAAGTTTGTTCTTCATGAACTCCTCGTATTTTTCTCCATGCACTTCTTTCAACCGCTTGAATAGATCAGTATCTATGATCTAATAACCACATTCAATAACAATTTATAAGATTTTGAGGAAAACAAAATATTAAAATACTACTTTTATGTTTTTATAATAAGCACACTGTAAATCTTGAATATTTTTCTGATGTATAAGCAACAAATGTTAGGTATGTATATGTTATATGCATGCAACCAATAATTATACTTGTAGATGGAATTCATATCATTCTCATGTCTTGAGTTTTGTTACACACCCTCAAATTGAAATAATTTCTTATTTAAGTTATTAGCCTATTATAATTTATAATGGTAAGTAATTCAAATAAACTTGCTACTCTCCCATTCCAAAATAAACTTTCACTAAGCTATGTGATGGTTTTCAAGCAAACAGTGCAGAAATCAACAAATCAATGGAAAAGCATACTTGTATACAGTTAATTTCACCAAATTTTAACTTAGAAAAAAACCCTTATTTCAATGATGCTAACAGATCAAAATATAGTGTTGACTAATTATATGAAATCACAATTACCTGATGAAAAAAACCTAACTAAATTAAATTTGCTGCTTAGTAAGTATGTAAGGATTAATCCGTGTTCTTCATTACCAAATTAAAGTTGTTTAAATTAATTAGCAGAAGCATGGTAAGTTTCGTATCGATGCCAATTTTCAATTTATCAACTTCTTATATAATACCTCTATTTCTTATTATTTGCAACAAAGAAATATTATTTGTGAGATATAATAAAATATTCCTTTGTTGCAAATAATAAGAAACGAATGTAGTATATCTATTAATGGTCAAAAATTCGAAATCATGTTTTGAACATCGTATAAAAGTATATGTTAGGGTTTCAACGGAAAGGAGTTAGAACTAAGAAATGCAATTAAGACTATGTTTATTTCACCTAATTTCGGGACCTTATTACGTATTTCAGATCAAATTAGAAAAACTAATAAGATCGGAACGTAACATTTATATTGTTTTATTTGTGATTTTTTTTATTACTAAATATCATTTATTTTGTAATGAAAATAATTATGAAAAATATATATTAATAAAATACACATTAATACAAATCTTATAAGACACCATTTGGTATATTTTTCTTTATAATTGGCGTACTTATAAGATCAAAGTTTAGACAAATCGTGACAATTGGATAAGATCATCAAATAAAAATTAAAAAAAAAAAAAGTTCATATCAGATAAGAAAAAATAAGGTGAACTAAATATAGCCTAATATAAGTACATATACTTACTTCCTTTCTTAGTCTTTCCCGAGCAGCTTCTGCATTTTTGGCCCTCATCAAGAGATAGACCTTCTGCACCTCTGGAACTTCCCGCAATAACTTCTCTACAAAAACTGTTGCATGCCACACATCACACATAATTTAGAGATTTGAAGTCGATCTCAAATATCTATTGTCATATACAATCGGAATGAGATTTGATCTCATACATGTTTTTGATGGCACAAGAGTTTAAGCAATTAAGCTAAGATCTTCTTGGAAAATTGGTTCTATTTGAAAATCAACAAGGGTCACTGAAAAATAATGTATGTTTTGAAAAAAAAAAAAAAAAAAAAAAAAAAAAAAAAAAAAAAAAAAAAACATAGAAATAATGTAGACTCCATTTAAAAGAATTAGTACAATGGTGAAGGTAGCACCCATGCATGGCTCTGCATGTTATATATTAATGCATGTCTACGTAGATATGAATCCTACTTGTTTTATTTGTCATGTATCGATTAAATTGCATTATTCACACGACTATTAATTTTGAACAAAGAAAATTAATTAGAGAAATTCATGGCACTAGAAAATCATTACCTTTTGCTATAAACCCAGTGGAACCTGTAATGAAGAAATTTTTGTGCTTGAGGAAATTGACGATACCAATACCATGAACATATGGGTGGTTTGACATGGTGTACTGTGGATCGACTCGATCGAGAACTAAGGAAAAAATTTTGAAGATGAAGAGAAGCAAGCTAAGAGTAACCTTAATTAGATACTAGAAACAATTGATATAACGTGACTGAGCTGGTGAAGTTGGCTTTATGAAGAAAATTAAGGTTGACAGAGAATATTAGGTTGATATTAATTATAGTACACATGATTATTCCTGCTTGGCTAATGGAGTATTTATAATATTGTGTACTTGTTTACACATACATTAATTATATAATTTATGTTTTAATGGCCGAATTTTCAGATTGATATAATATTATGGATTATTAATTAATGTATCATGTACGATCACTTCGTTTAAATTCCACAAGTAATCAATTCGATCAGCCAAATCAAACTCATAATTAGTTGTTTATATGTCTAAGGAGTGTTTTTTTCTCTATTCAAGTCTTCAACATGGGCAACAATGAAAGTTATTGAGTTAACAAAATAAAATAAAAAAAAATTAAAAATTAAAAATTAAAAAAAAATATTGCGAGTATATCATTAAATAGTGAATACAATTCACGTTGTAACTTGTAAGTGATATGGAGTAATACCAAGCAAGATGTTGGGGCAGCCCGCAGCCAAATAAGTTTCAATGCGAATCGATCTATACTACTCCCTCCATCCCATAATACACGAGACGTTGGACTTTTTTCACTATTTATGCATTTGCTTGGACCATAATTTTTTACTAACATAATAAAAACATATTTTATTTTATCATAAAATATGTTGTTAGATAGGTATTAATATAAAGTTTCATAAAAATATTTTTTATTAATATTTAATTATATAAAAATAAAGTCAAACTAGTGTATTGACATGTGTGCAATGTTGACTGTGTCATGTATTATGGGACAAAGGGAGTACATTACTACCCATACATTGTGCAACGTGCCATGTGCCACTATTTCTTATTGCATTCGTCACGTGTCACTCTCCTCTATTAGTTTCTTATTACATGCATGTTATCATTATGAAATAAAAAAATTATCAACAAGATTCGAACATGCAATCACTACCTCTAAAACTAAGTGTCTTACCACCAAACTATGCTATTTTAAGTTTTTTATTGAATACAAAATATTAATATGAAATAGATGAAAATATGAAAAACAAATTTAATTATTAATTTAAATGTATACTAGTGATCAACCACATGCATCTGACCTGCGAATTACCAGAGCCAAAACACTAGTTTTAATTGAAAAATAATCAGAAGAACTAAAATTAGTACGGAGTACAACTTTAAATAAGGTAAAGAAAACAAGCCTAACTCCAAACTTATTGAATGCAAAAATGTACGAAATTTTGTTGTCAATAAAAGGTCGATTTTGCTAAATAATTTGCAATAACCCTCGAACCCTTCTCTCTCCATCCTTAAAGTCAGGTTGCTCCATCACCGTATTACCCGGCCTAATGAAGCCACCATTATTGAACTGGAATTTTGAAATGAAAAGCAACATCAAAATTCTGCTGGAAATCGATAACTATAAGCATTGACAAAATCTTTTAGAAGATATTCGTGATGGATTGCAAATTTGCAATTCATGTATTCATTGAGTCAACCATCAAACCATCCCATTCCTTTATGGTTAAGGGTATATTTGATTGATATTTTTCTTATTTTAGTGTAGATATTATTGTTATTTCGATCTGTATAAGTTTTAGTTTTAATCAAAAGACTGTTGACCTCGTTATATTTTACTTCCTTTCTGCTTTTTGTCTTATTTTTTTTTAATAATGTATATATGAACCGATCCTAAGCTATTATTGTTAACTATAATATACCCTTAATGAAATGCAACATCAAAATTCTGCTGGAAATCGATAACTATAAGCATTGACAAAACCTTTAAGAAGATATTCGTGATGCAAATTTGCAATTCATGTATTCACTGAGTCAACCATCAAACCATCCCATTCCTTTATGGTTAAGGGTATATTTGATTGATATTATTCTTATTTTAGTATAGTTTCAATCATTGATCACACATATATTTTTTGATAAATATTCCTATAATACTAAGGCAATAATATCATTGTATATATACTAAAGAAAATTATTGAATAATATTGTAGTTGATATTTTCTTTCAAAAAAAAAAAAATATTGTATACGATATTAAATTGAAGATACCCCCTCTGTTTTTTAAATAAATATTCATACGTAACTTTATACTCCCTCCATTTTATAATAATTGCAACACTTTGACTGGCACACATACCGATGCATGACTTTAACCATCAATATTTGTAATTATATATTATTAAGAATTATAAAATCTAAGCTTGATCTAATGAAAATACACATAAAGATTAATCCAAAAATATATAGCATGGCAATATGTGTTTTTTACAAATTGATAAAAAAAATAGAGTCAAGGTAAACATGAATAGTACAAAAGTCAAAGTGTTGTGATTATTACGAAACGGAGGGAGTACCACGTTAACTTTTATTTATATTGGTGTAAGTTTTGATCATTTTAGGATAAAAATGTACAAAATGGACATTTGTAAACTCGATATTTTTAAAACTATGACAACATTATGAGACAAAGAGAGTTTGTTTTATTAGAAAGTTCATACGTGGCTGGCCAGGGGTTACTCGGTCATGGGATACTCGATCGATTAGGGGTTATTCAGTCAGGGGTTACTAGGTTGGTCATGGGTTACTCGGTCGGTCAGGGGTCAACCGGTTAGTGTTTTGGTGTGTGTCAGTCGACCACACTGTGTGTAATACCCGTATTTTTATATGTATATTAATTTGAAATATTATTATATGACGTATTTAAATAATTTAAAATGAATTATTTATGGTATTTTTAATAATTTAAAAGGTTTATTTTAATAAAAAAAAACCCATTTCTATTTATTTATTTGATTTTGGAAATATTTTATTTCATTATTTAGAAACTATGGGGCATATTTAATTTATAAAAGAATTTTTAAAGTCAATGGAATTTTAAAGAAAGTTAAATACCAACTTGAATAAGAATGAGAATCATTAAGGGTAAAAAGGGAAATTAAGTTAGGAGGGTATGAGTGAAGAGCGAATCTTGTTTAGTTCCTATAAGGATATGATGTGTTTATTTGCTTTGATTATTATATATATTTGCTTGTAAGACTAACGCAATGGTTTTAAGTATTTGTTTGGTTTTTAAAAGGGCCTACAATGGTTCCAAGTTGTAGGTTGACTTCACTTGACTTTACTTTCGTTTGGTTGACTTTTGAAGTTGGATTCATTTTGAACGGTTTTTAAAACAAGTCTTTCGTTGTGTGTCTTTGATAATTGCCTTAGCCGTTATCACGTTGGCGGTAATGTCTTAGATTTTTCTAATTCGTATTTTAAAAAGGGTAAAACAGGTGATTTAAAGGAAAGTAATTTCTAGATGTTACGATGTGGAAAGGAATTATTCATGTTCTTGTACGCATTAAGTATTTAGGTTGTGATATTTGATCATGTGAATTGAATGATGTGGAAGCATGTAATTATGTGATTAGAAATAAGCAAGATTGTTTGATTGAACGTTGAACCTAAATTCATGCAAGAATTGTGTTATTTTATTTTTCTTTGGGAAGGGACTTCTTTTCTAAACCTTTTCCTTTACAGGATGCCGATCTTTCCACAAAAACTCATAAATTGGAACACTAATTAAAAAAGACTATGAACATCCCATTGACTATGTCAAGAAAATCCGCTTTTATTGTTCACATCTGAGTCATATCCTAGAAGACAAGTAGTATGATCTTCTTGATCGTGTTTCAACCATGATAGTTCACTGTCTTCCTAATGAACCCCCATATCTTGCTATCAAGACAAAGTTTTTTTATTTCTACTTGTCTGGGGACATTCCCAATTACTCCAAATATAAAGACTATTATGGACAGTGGTACCCTGACTACAGTTACTTGATTTCTTACCTCGTTCGAGTTGAGAAATATAACTGCGAACGCTTACAGATTCCATATCCAAATTATTATTATGATAATCCAGCAGGGAATAATTCCCCTTCTACAAGCAGCCAATTAGGAAACACTTCCCCATCACAGGGAAATTAACCAAGAGCAAATGAAGGGCAAGAGGGAGGAGAACTAATGAAGGAAAGTAACCATACTGTTGACAGTTCCATTATGGAAATCTCAAATCCAAATCCACCCCCAACCCTAATCATTATTTACATTTCATCTGATGATGAGGAAGATGAAGAGTTTATCCAAGTAGAGCAAAATCCAGAGATACCTGAACCTATGGAGGAGGAGAATGACCTTGAATTCGATCCTAGAAGCTACAAACAATCAAAGGACAAGAGGGATGATATTTGAAAGGACTAGATTTTGTACTTTCGCTTCTTTATAGGATTTCTAGTTTATTTTCCGCAGTCATAGTTATTTCTTTTCTAGTACAGTAATAAGTGGTATGGCCATAGTGGTTCAATAAATCTATTGATTTGCGTAGGTTATTCGAATTCATTTTATTTTCCAGTCATTCCTTTATTCGGAAATAAAATTTATATTAATTTCCTTGCCAAATGATCCATTTCAATGCCAAATAGTTCATTTTGTTATCAAATAATTCATTTCATATCACTACTCCAATGAGCCATTTCTTACTCAAATGTTCCAATAAATCATTTCCAAACTTTGGGAAACTATGGTGATTAGGGGATTTCTCCCCCGCCACGTGGACCAATTATATCCTGCCACGTGTCATCCACATGGACTAATTAGAGTCCGCCACGTGTCACCTCGTGAAAGGTCCAAGGTGGACCAATCAGGTCACGACACGTGGCAAGAAGGATTGCCAACTGAGCAAGTGGCCTCCTACGGCCCAAAGTTCCAGGCAAAGCCCAATCAGCCCTAGGTTTACTGAAACCTAGTATTGGGCACGTTTTCCAACACCCTATAAAAGGGAGATGTTTCCCTCTAAGGAACACCTATTCAGAAAATACTCAATACCCATTAACACTCCATTAGAGAAAGTCAAACACCTGACACCCGGAACTGAGTAATTACACATTGCAGATTCACTCTTGGAACTCGAGAGAGACCCTTTACTTTCCGCACTCTACTCCTCATACACGTTCTAACTTGATCGTCGGAGGCGGAACTCCCACCCACCGGAGTCTCTGTTGTTTTGCAGGTACAGGCATCCAGAAGTCAGTCTTGGAATTGTAACTTTCCCGAAGGACATAAAAAATCCCGAAACATTTGGCGCCGTCTATGGGGAGAGTACTTCAAAGATGACTTCACAAGAACCTGTACCACCTCTTAACAAGAAACGGCCTACGACTGACGTCCAGGTCTTCTCGGACCAAGATACGGATGACGACTATGAAGTCGCCACCCATACGGCCCCTGACAGGTCCCTCAGGACATGCCGCATCCGTCCCACCGAAAGGAGGGAACGGAACACTGACCAGGCAGGCCCTAGTGAAACAGTCGGCCAGCTGACATGTCAGCCTCAGGCGGCCGAAGGGTCCACCCCCATCACTATAAACGAGCTCATGACCCTCATGACAAGTTTCAAAGAGGAGATAAAGGATCTTATTGATAAACGGACGGCTGTCCCTACCAAGGAACAGTCGGGCCAAGAAGCCCTTTTATTCTGGGAGGAAAAAACCGGTCAAAGACCGAGAGGCCACTCCTTACCCTAAACCAAGGGAGGGACGGAAGCCTTTGATAAACCTGGCTGGACTGTGGTTCCCTGAGCCAGGGCAGATGAAGCCCATCCGGCATATACAGCCGGATGGTTCCAAGAAAACATATTCCGATGCTCGGATGATAATCCAGCAAAAAAAGAATATGCAACTGTCAGAGTCGGCCTCCACGTTGAACTTCAATGACAGTTTTCAGAATGCCTCGCTGAGGTATTCCCAATCAAACCAAGAAGACTAGACAGGCGGCCTGTCTGCCCATTCTAGTCCTCAGATGTTCCAGGCGGCCCCGTATGTGCCTTGACAGCCAAACATGCCATATGGACCACCTTATATGCAGCCTACCCTCTTTGGGGGGCAGGCGGCACCCAATATCTAGCCTTTGGATTGGCAGCTTCGATTGCTAAAATTTGGGGAACAGCCTTCAGCTTTCTCTAAGGAAATAACTGAGGCCGCACACCCGGCCAAGGTGAAGAATGTGTTGGTAGACATTTATGATGGTACCTCCAACCCAGAAGACCACCTGATGGCATACACCAACCTTATGTATCTACAAGGGTTGGATGATGCTACTTGGTGTGGATGCTTCCCGACCACATTGAAGGGCGTCGCATCAATAACTTTAAGATGTTATCATACTTGTTCGCGTCAAACTTCTCAATGAATATCCCTGCAAAGAAGACAAGTCTTAACTTGGGAGCCATACAACAGGGAGAGAAGGAGGGGTTGCGCTCATATATCAGGCGCTTCAATGTGATGAAAATTCAGATTCAAGGGCTGTCTGATGAGATAGCTTACACAGACTTTTTCAAAGGTCTGAAGGACGGGTCGGCCTTCAAGTTCGACCTCGTCAGAAAGAGGGTGGCTACCCTCCAAGAGGCATTGATGGAGGCAGACGCCTATATACAGGCGACCGAGCTCTGCAACATCAGTAAGCAGTCGGACTCAAAGAGGTCTGACAAAAAAGAGAGTCGGCCGTTAAGGCCGGCTAAGAAAGAAGAAAAGAAAAAAAAAAACAAGTCTGGGTGGCTGAATTCTCTGAACAGCCGTCCCAGAAGAAAAAGAGAGAAGCGAAGACGTACTCCTCAAAGTACGAATTCAATAAAGACTATTACTCCATCCTCATGGAGATTAAGGACCGGGTCTCTATTGACAAGCCAGCTCCTATGAAGGGTTCCGCCAAAAATCGGAACAAAAACAAATACTGCCACTACCATGAGGATATTGGTCACGACACCAACGAATGTTATAGTCTCAAGCGGCTGTTGGACCGTCTGGCTGATAAAGGAGTCCTCAAGTCTTATATCTTGAGGTCCAAGGTGACCTTGCAAACTAACCATAGACAGTCGTCCAAGAAGAAGCCCCACTCTGCTAATAGCTCGGATACGGATGAAACTCCAATCTATACAATAGCAGGCAGCTTCGCTGGAGGCGGCCCTACCATTCGGGGCAATAAAGACTATATCAGGCGCCTTGATGTTAACTCAGTCGACGAGGGACAGGCGTCTAAGGACTACTTCCCCGAAGTCGTTATTATTGAGGAGGACAAGGGAAAAATCAAGAGGCCGCATGATGATCCTATTGTCATCAAATGCAAAGTGGAAAACCAGAGAGTTGGCCGGATCCTCATTGACATAGGGAGCTCGTCGGATCTCATCAGTCACAAGTGCTTGGCCAAGCTCAGGTACAAGCCCGAGAGTATGCACCTGGTCTCTACTCCCTCAGTAGGATTTGGGGGTGGTGTAGTACATCTGGTAGGACGATTAGACTTACCCATTCGTCTGGGCGAGAAGGGGGAGGGACGCCACATGGTGGTCAGGTTCTTAGTTTTTAAAGAATTGACAACCTACAACATGATTTTGGGGCGCCCTACCCTGAATGAATCCAAAGCTGTTATCATCCCTTCTCTTATGCTTCTCAAGTTTGAGAGGGATGATGGAACAGTCGGCTCCTTACGGGGAGACCAGAAGATGGCCAGGGAGTGTTACCTCTCTGATGTCAATCCCATTGTGGTCGCAGCCGGCCCGAGTGGAGAAACTACTGACCTTGACCAAGTTAAGGAAGTCGCGCCTGCTACAACAGCAGCTGGCAAGAAGAGAAAGGCCAAACAAATGATGGCCAAGAAAAAAGACCAGCAATAGCAATCGCTGACCGGTCAAAGGCCGGATGAACTCCATCCCCAGCCGGCTGGCAAGCACATGGACATCGTCCTAGATGACTCTCGTCCCGACTGGACTGTTAAGGTCGGGACAACTGCTTTTGCTGAACTTGGTGCGGACTTGCACCACTTGTTGAAGGAATTCAAAGACATCTTTGCCTTTGAAGTGGACAAGATGCCAAGCATCATCCCGGATCTAGCCGTCCACAAACTTGCTGTGGATCCTAAAAAGAAGCCGGTAAGGCAAAAGAAGAGGAACCACGGTGAAGAAAGAAGCCAGGCGGCAGCCGCTGAGGTGAAAAAATTGTTAGATGCTTGTTTCATTCGGCAATGCTACTTGCCTGATTGGGTTGCCAATGTTGTGCTGGTGAAAAATCCAAATGGAACCTGGGCATGTGTGTGTACTACACAGACTTGAATACGGCATGTCCGAAGGATAGCTATCCTCTCCCAAAGATCGACGATCTGGTCAACTTTACAGCCAGCCATGCCTTGATGAGCTTCTTGGACGCCTATTCGGGCTTTCACCAGATACCCCTGTGGAAGAAAGATCAAGAAAAGACGACATTCGTCACTGATCAAGGGTTATTCTACTATACTGTTTTGCCGTTTGGCTTGAAAAATGCGCTTGATACCTTCCAAAGAATGATTAATACAGTCTTCATTAATCAAATAGGAAGGAATGTGGAGGCATATATTGATGATATGATTGTTAAATCCAAACTCCAAATGGACCATCTGACAGATCTGCGAGAAACATTTACCACACTCAGGCGGCACTAGGTCATGTTAAATCCCAAGAAATGTGTCTTTGGTGTTGAGTCTGGGAAGTTCCTCGGATTTCTGATTGATCAAAGGGGGATAGAGGCCAATCCAGAGAAAATACAGGCTGTCATAGACATGCAGTCACCCCGCACTATAAAGGAAGTTCAAAAATTAACAGGTTGTCTAGCGGCATTGGGGAGATTCCTCAGTCGGTTAGGCGATAAGTGCCTCTATTTTTTCCTAGCAATCAAGAAAAAGACTATGTTTGAATGGGGGACAGATGTAGAGGCGGCCTTCCAAAAGTTAAAGGAACACTTGCACTCTTTGCCAAGGCTCTCCAGCCCTCTGTCAAAGGAAGTGTTATACATGTACTTGGTCGTCTCTGATCATGCTCTCAGTGTTGTTCTCCTTGTTGAAAGAGACGGCTGCCAGCTCCCCGTCTATTTCATCAGCCATGTCCTGAAGAATGCGGAGCTACGGTATCCCATGGTTGAAAAATTTGGCTTGGCCTTCTTCATGGAAGTTAAGAAGCTGAAGCCTTACTTCATGGCACATCCGATCATGGTCTACACTGACCAGCCAATCAAGCGGCCACTGACAACCACGGAATCATCCGGCCGAATGATTAAGTGGGAAATTGAAATGCACCTAGAAATTACTTTTGAGCCAAGGAAAGCAGTGAAGGGGCAGGCACTTGTCGACTTCATTGTTGAAATGACTAGGCCGGCTGATCCAGAATATCTTGACCAAGTCTGGAAGGTATATGTGGACGGGAGCTCCACAATGAATGGCTGTGGTGCAGGCGTCATATGTCAGTCTCCTGAGGGAAACAAGTATGAGTATGCACTACGTTTCCAGTTCCAAGCCTCAAACAATGAGGCAGAATATGAAGCCCTACTAGCCGACATCCGTATGTGCAAGGCGGCCGGTGCAAAGAAAGTGGACGCCTGTTTTGATTCACAACTGATTGTTAGCTAATATCATGGTGATTATGAAGCCTTACATCCGGCTATGATCAAGTATCTACAGGCGGTAAAAGAAGAGGTCGGGACACTTGATCAATTCCACCTAAGACAAGTGCCCAGGTCCGAGAATAACCAGGCAGATGCCCTCTCCAAATTGGCATCATCTGCCTCCTGTGACACACCAAGATCTGTTTTCTGGGAAGTGATGGAAAAAAGGAGCATTGAGGAGGAACCTATTGGAGTCCTTGATCGAAGCTCAACCTGGATGGATGGTATCCGGGTATACTTAACAGACAACACCCTGCCGGATACTTACCCAGAGATGATTGTAATGAAAAAACGTGCGTCTAACTTTGAGATTCACAAAGGGGAACTTTTCAAAAAGGGTTATCTACAACCTCTTTTGAAGCGTGTTACCCCAGAGAAGGGCCGAGAGGTCCTCGAGGATTTGCATTCAGGGTTTTGTGCCTCCCATATAGGTGGCAGGACATTAGCAAAGAGAGCCAGGCGGCAAGGCTACTTCTTGCCTACCCTAGAAGCAGACGCCAAGGAGATGGTTAAAAAATGTGACGAGCGTCAAAGGTTTGGCAAGCTCATCCATCGTCCGATCACTGAATTGACAGCTATCCATAGCCCAGTACCATTCGCCAAATGGGGCATGGACATTCTGGGTCCCTATACGCCTGCTACAAGTGGACGGAGATATATTTTGGTTGCAGTCGACTACTTCACCAAGTGGGTAGAAGCAAAGGAAGTCAAAGGCATTAAGACCAAGGATGTCATCTCCTTTGTTTGGAGAAATGTCATCACTCGGTATGGGGTACCTATGTCTATGGTTTTTGACAATGAACCTCAATTCGAGACACCTGCCCTCAAGAACTGGTTGGGAGACCAGGGGATCTCTCATTGTTTTGCATCAATCGGCCGCCCCCAAGCAAACGGCCAGGTTGAAGCATTCAACAAGTTAATCTCTGATGGCATCAAAAAGAAAATTGAAAGAGCCGGTGGCCTATGGGCTGACGAGCTACCGCATGTTCAGTGGGCCATCAAGACGACTGAAAAAGGGGCGACTGGTGATACTCTAATTTTCATGGTTTATGGGGTAGAGGCTATTCTGCCTATTGAGCACTATAAGCCGACTCTGAGTCATGCTTTATGACGAAGAAGCCAACTGGGAAGCCATGCAGTTAGCATTAGACTCACTTCCAGAACACAGGGGCAATGCAGTCTTGCGCCATGAGATCTATCGTTTGAGAATGACGAGAGCTTACAATAAAAGAGTGCACTAGAGGCCCCTAAAAGTAGAAGACTTTGTTTTACGAAAGATTAAAGCAGTCGGTAGGGCCAACGAGCAGGGAAAGCTGACTCCTAACTGGGATGGCCCCTACCGAATCTATGAGGAAGTTAGAGGCGGCACCTACCGACTGGAAACACCAAACGGCATGCAGCTAGCCACAACTTGGAATGTAGATAACTTAAGAAAGTACTACTTCTAAGATTTGTAAATTATTTGTAAACATACCAATAAAGTTTGCAATTTATTTCAATTATTGTGAAAATCTCCTTAGTGGGGCAAACCGCCTGTGCAGAACACAGTCGACCTTATTTCTTTTAAATACTTAGCAATCTGTTCTTTTCTGAACAATCTAAGGCCACAGGCCGGATGATCAACCTAAGGCCCATGACCTAATGATCTTTTTAAATTAAACTAATACGTCTATCCCAAAACTTGAGCAGGCGTCCGGCGACATCCATCCGGATGAATTCGTCGCAGAGAGCATCTCCCATTTGGGTGGCACATTGCTCTATAAACCTAAAAAAACGACCCTACCAAGTGTCCCCAAGGACAACCTCGCAATCGTTTGACACGAGACGAATATAAACGTACCGCTCCCTGAACAAGCGGTAGACAGTTAAAATCCGAGTCAGAAACTGCCTGTCATTACTTGGGATAAATGCAGACGGTGCAATTTGAGTAAATAACTAAGCAAAACTTGGCGAATAAAGGAGGTCATGTGGCCTAAGCTGCCTGATTCTTCTACTACTCAAACAAAAGTGACGGAGACTGATTAACACTAAGGTTAACTCATAGTCACTCAACCAACCTAGTACGGAACCTAAAAGGTATGAGAACGCCGCCTGTTTTTTGGCAAACAGAGGTACTCGACCACTATTCTTACTAGATTGACTATACTCAAGCTACCGCCTGTAACCCAACAGGCGTAACTACTTCGGTTGGTCATCCCGTTTGACGCCTGCTTCTATGCAGCCACCATAGCAGACGGCCAGCTAACATCCAACAAAATAAACTAAGTACCAAACTTTATACATTCCAGTTCATATTAAAGAACCGACCTAAAGAGGCCAATGGCAGGATAATATTAAGGAGGAACCATGCGGCCAAAGCCGCCTGTTTCTTCTACTCACTCAAATCAAAGTGGCATATTGATTAACCTCAAAGGTTAACTCATGATCACTGGCAAACTTAAGATGGAACCTAAACGGTGTGGACCAAGCCGCCTATTTTTTGACAAACAAACGGTATTCGGCCACTATTCCTCTAAGTTGCAAACACAACATACGGCCACAGCCGACTATTCCTTTTGATTACTCAAGTACAGGTGATGGAGATTGATCAACCTAAAAAGTTCATAGTCACTCAACAATCTACATTATGAATCTAAAAGGTACGAGTGAAACCGCCTATTTTTAGCAAACAGACGGCCTTCGGCCACTGTTCCTATTATCATTAGCACACCGAGGAAGCTATACCTTGATTAAAACGTCCAAACTGGCGCATGTTTTATATAAGCATCAAACAGACGGACTATTTACAATCAATAAAAACTTAGTACGAAACTTAGTGACAAAACCAAAGTCGTCAAGAACTATATTGAGGCTGAGAGCCGAGTAATGCTAGGTGTTCGCCTGGGCAATGGCCGACTGCCGCCTGGTTTGGGGCAATCACCATAGTGATTGATTGACTTAGAATTAGTAATACTCAAAGGTATCAAAAATTCTAAGTCAATCAACTCACCTTTGAAAACCAGTCGCCTAGGAGCAAGAGCAGCCAGTATAAATAGCATTCATGAAAACAAGAAGCAAGCTACATAGTCCTTTAACAGAGTCCCTGTCCTCAGCAGGGATAGCTTTCAACATGGCCTTGGCCATCTGGACCAGGTCCGGCTCTTAGGGGCGTCTACAAAGGAAACTGATTAATGCGCGGCCTAAAAATAGAAGGCCAGCCGCCTGAAATCAGAGGAGTCGGTTGTTTGGTTAAACTTCGAAGATTTGAGCAAGTTATACCTGTGGCCGCCTCCTTTTCTCTTAGAGGCCGGCTGCTCCCAGGGGTGGCCGAAGCCCTTGCCCCACTTTGGGGAGTCCTTCCTTGCCTTTCGATCGTCTATCTCCTGGCACTGCCAGGAGTCGGCACTTCCCAGTCGTCTGTTTTTGACGTTTGGGGTCCGGCTGAGTAGAGGAGGAGGGTCTGACAGTGTCGCTCTGCAACAAGTCAATGCATCAAAAACAGGCGACAAACATATTATAATTAAAAAGAAGGGAAATTGTGCTAAGGTAAAGTAGCCCACCCTAGCCGCCTATTTGGCAGGCGACTCCTCGGTGGACCGCTTGCCAAGAATGGCTGCGCGGAGTTGGGTGGCTACTTTCTTGGAGGCTAAGTGTTTTTTCCATAGCTTTATCTACAAAAGATGAATCAAATGGTTAGACACTAGACACAAAAATTAGTCAAGTCTATCAAGACACACTAAATAGGTGGTCCTCTACCTCTCGGCATCTCCTCGCTAAGGCCGCCTAAGGTCGCAGGCGGCAAGGTATTTTCCATCGTATAACCATTTATACTTTGGGATGTAATTTTGATGGACGAACTCCCTCACTCCAGTCTCGGGGTTTGCCTGTATGTAAACCTTGAAGAGCCCTCTGTCAAGGATCTCTTCTTTTTCTTGTTGAGGAACAGGCGGCAGATCAGATCCGCCTGTTAGGTAAGGCGGATCTCTGTTCCACCTGTTGTACTTTTTGTTCCTGACCTTATCAGGATGGGAGACTATGTAGAAGGTGTTCCTCCAATCCTTCCACTTGTTCTCCTTCCCCATGGTCAACATGTAGCCTTTATGGCTAGACAACTGGTACCAGCCGGTACCGCTTGTTTTTGGGGTCCGACTGAGGTAGTTCATGTGAGTGAAAGCTTTGAAGCTTGGCTCTACCCCGTACATCTCTCAGCCGACAACATAGCCTAAAATGTTGAACCATAAGTTTGGGGCCAGTTGCCAAAGACCTAGTTGGTACCCATCCAAAATCCTCTCTACAGCCGGATGTAGAGGGAATCTTAAACCAGCTTTAATGGCCGCCTCATAGCAGCCAAAACACTCGTCCCTATGGCTGGACGACTCTAGCCAGACTACCGTATCCTCAGCATCCGGCACAGATAAAATGTAACCATGACCCATTACATGGTCAGCCCTAAAGCTCCCTATTTTTTCAGACATGGCCTTGCGCCTGCCTTAGGGAACATGGCAAAAGTAGGGAGTATACATTTCCCTTTGGGTGGCAGCCGGCTCTGCCCATCTCTCCCCTTTCTCCACCTCATGGCTTTCTCTCGCTGTATGTAGCCGAGAGTGCTTCTCCACTGAGTCGCCAGAGTGCCGACTGGAGGTGCTGGGCTTAGAGTCGTCGCTCGAGCTCTCAGGCAAAGCAGTCTCCTGCCCGGATAGATAAATGATGAGAGGTTCATTCGGAACCTCCTCCCCTCATTCTACCAAAATAGAATCACTCGGGGTGCTAAGGACGCCTGGTGGCACGTTCGAGATCTCGCTTATGGGCGCGTAGAATGAGGAGCCGTCTGAATTTGTTATCCTGGCCGTTCTCTTTGTTCTGGCCATGGTGTCTTGCTCAGACACATAGACAGTCGGATTCTAGGCAGTTCGCAAAGGGTGGTCCAGCATGGGGCAGGCGGCACTCCTAGTTCTAGATTCAGTCGTCCCCGGCGACCGGTTGATCACTAACCTAGGTCGTGCTGGGTGCTTTTGGGCTACCATTTTTTAAAACAGAAAAAACAAAGAGAAAGTGAAAAAGGAAACAGGCGGTTACCTTACAGTAGAGAAGTCTTGGAACCCTTGAAAAATTAAGCAGCTGAAGAAGCAGGCGGACTAGGAACAGGCGGTCTGTAAACAAGCGGCATTCGTCCAAAGAGTCAGAGCAGTCGTCCAAAGTTCTGTCTTAAAAGTTTCTAGCATGTCTAAATGATTTGGACACCCCCTATTTATAGGGATGAATTTCAAGGGTAAAAAAAAAAAAGGGTAAAAATCGTTCTCCAATCATGGCGTGACACTTGTCACAGGCGCCACATGGCATGCCACGTCACCCCTGTGAGGGGCAAATGATTAGGGGATTTTTCCCCCGCCACGTGGACCAATGATATCCTGTCACGTGCCATCCACGTGGACCAATTAGAGTGCGCCACGTGTCTCCTCATGAGAGGTCCAAGGTGGACCAATCAGGTCACAACACGTGGCAAGCAGGATTGCCAACTGAGCAAGTGGCCTCCTACGGCCCAAAGTTCAAGGCAAAGCCTAATCAACCCTAGGTTTACTAAAACCTAGTATTAGGCACGTTTTCCAACACCCTATAAAAGGGAGATGTTTCCCTCTGAGGAACACCTATTCAGAAAATACTCAATACCCATTAACACTCCATTAGAGAAAGTTAGACACCTGACACCTCGAACTAAGTAATTACACATTGTAAATTCTCTCTTGGAATTCGAGAGAGACCCTTTACTTTCCGCACTTTACTCCTCATACACGTTCTAACTTGATCGTCGGAGGCGGAACTCCCACCCATCGGAGTCTCCGTTGTTTTGCAGGTACATGTGTCCAGAAATCAGTCTTGGAATTGTAACTCTCCCAAAGGACATAAAAAAACCCGAAACACATGGGAATTATTTTTATTTATTATTGTGATTCTTTATTAAATTGTATGGTTAGGTAGCAATCAAGAATGTGTTGACCAAGCTACAAAAATTGGAGAGATGTAATTTTTGCAACCTCAATTTAGTCGCTTAAATTAAATGTGTGTGTATGATTGGTACAAGTTAGTGGGATGGGTGTCTAACTCGAGATCTAATTATGACCTTAATTAATAAAGACCCCTTGTTTTAATTCAGGAGAAGGAAGATGGCAGGAGGTAGTGGAAACAATAACGATGGAGGAGGTGAACTAAGTGAAGTGGTAAGGAAGTTGGCCGTGGTCGCACAACAGTTAGCAAGGAACTCGACCAACAATGTGGATGCTCAGGGAGAACTGTTAAAAAAGGTGGCACAAAGCAAGCCACCAACCTATCAAGGAGATTTACACCCAACTATGTTAGAAAACTGGTTAAGGGAGTTTGAGAAATTGTTTGGGGTAGTAGGGTGCCTAGAGAATTCTAAAGTAGGATGTGCTACCTATTACTTCAGGGGTGAAACTAACCTTTGGTGGAAACAAAATGAAGCTACCATTAAGGCACTACTTGATTTTAATTAGACTATGTTTCAGGAGAAGGTGATGGATAAGTTTTACCCCAGTTTTCTATAGAAACAGAAAAGCTGAGGAATTTTCTAATTAAGTTAGGAGGGTTTTGAGATAGAGTATAAGTACCCACCATATGAGCAAATTAGACTTTGCCCGAGGTGGAGAATACTCAAAGGTAAACTTTCTTTCTCTCTCCTCTTATTTTCTTTCCCCTTAATTTTCCCTCTCCCCTTCTCACTATGCACGACACACACACACATGCACAACAACCGCAAGGGTGGCCGTCTACCACCACCACCACCGACCGGCCACCACCAGCACTCGCTCGCAGTATCAGTCGGTAGGAGGCAGCGGCAGCCGTCCTCCCTCCCTCTAATGCGTGCGGGTTTGAACAAAAAAAAAAATTCTTGCTTAAATTTTGAATTAGCTTTGATTAATTATTGTCTTGGATATTGTGTGATGATTTTATAATGTTTTAAATGATGTTTAATTCACATAATTTTCTGATTTTGTTTTTACATGAAAAAGCCCAAATTAGTAAACCCTAGGTTTCTAAATTGATGTTTATTGAAAGAATTTAATGTGGTTGATTAAAACTATTGAAATTAGTGTTTTTAAACTAATGTACAGCAAGTTTAAGAATTTTTATATTGCTGAGATTTTTATGTAGAGGCTAGAATAAAGTTTTCTTGAAGGAATTATAATTATCCATTAATTGGGAATAAAAGTAGATGGTTTTAATTAATTTTCAACATGTTTTAAAAGGTTTTAAAGAGTGTATATATTGCTGGAAATTTAATATGAATAGATATTAATGTCTCTATGAAATTGTGGATTGTAGGAGAGTTCCAAATGAGTGATTTCGTGTAGTCGTGGCGATTTTGAGATCATATTTGAGGTACGCACGCGTACTCTATATTATTTAAGCGTGTAGAAGCATGCTAGGATTTATTATTATGATTCTAAAATTAGTATCATGTTAGGAACTTGTTGGAATTGGTGACTTGGATTGAATTAATTGAGTTGGAATGATTCTCGGTGAAATATTTGTGAAGCATGATTGGTTGAATTAATTATTTATTGGAATTGGTGATATTTGAATATTGTTATTGAACCATACTTTTATTGTTGGCATGTTTAAAGGCTCATTTGATTAAACTAAATGTTTAATTTGGATTGGAATATAAAAAGTGAATTTTCTTATGGTTCATATATATAACTTTTATTGATGCTATAAGCATGGGAATTGAGCTAGTAAGTGTCTTAGTACATATGAATAAAAAGAAATGTGGTGCCTAAGTGAACTTAAGGTTTTCTAAACACCAAGGGATAGGATTTGCGGTACTTTATACGCTTAAGGTGTCTCAACGCCGAGCTAGTTTAAAAAGGGTTCAACATTAAATACATGTGATCACTAAATATTCAAGAATTGAATTGAAATATTTGACTACTTGAATGATTATGGTGATTGATTTTGTAGTGAATTAAGATTAATCACCAAGTCTAAGAATATGTAAAACAACGTAAAGTGAAAGAGATTACGTACCAAAACTCTTAGAACGTATATACCTGAAGTATGGACATATGGAGGAATTATGGGGTTTTATATTTAACCATACCTTCCACTGGGAGTACAGGACGCTGTGTTTTCCTCTTTATTATTATGCACAGGACGTCCAGTCATCTCATGTGATATTTATGCCTACCCGGTTAGCTCCCGGAGTAGTTTACCTCAATTTATTTGGGGCAGGGATTTGGTGGGAAAATTGTTCAATGCTTAATCAAATTAAATAAGCAATTTAATTATCCATTGATTGTGTTGTATGTTGTATGCTTGTAAACAGGTGCAATAAGGTAAGTTGTGTGATGTTAGGATGAAAGCATGTTAGTGAGATTCATTTACGCTTATGTACACAGTATTGCTGATTGTGTGTTTGTTTGGCCTTGTCTTTATCTTGACCATACGACGACCCATTTCTAATGGCGAGTAGTGGGGACAAAGTAAAGAGAAGTTTTTCAGGTGATGAACCATATTCATGATGGGCATGAGTGAAAAGCGAATCTTGTTTAGTTCCTATAAGGATATGATGTGTTTATTTGCTTTGATTATTATATTTATTTGCTTGTGAAACTAACGCAATGTTTTTCTGTATCTATAATGGTTCCAAGTTGGAGGTCGACTTCTCTTGACTTTGGTTAGACTTTACTTTTGTTTGATTGAATTTTGAAGTTGGTTTCATTTTGAATGGTTTTTAAAACAAGTCTTCCGCTGTGTGTCTTTGATAATTGCCTTAGCCGTTATTACGGTGTCGGTAATGTCTTAGATTTTCCTAATTCGTATTTTAAAAAGGGCAAAACAGGTGATTTAAAGGAAAGGAATTTCTTGGGCGTTACACGGTGTGACCAGCAACACAAAACATATTGATGTTTTATTAGCATGATTAAAACAAAATTAAAAAATGCACAAGACGGGTACTACATGAAATATGTGAAAGGGTATAAATCATTTTGTTCTTAAAGGTTAAATATAATAAAAATATATAAAGGGAATTATCCTTATTCATATCTTTATTACTATATACTTTGTATTTTGAAAATATGATAAAAACTTGTGATAAATGAGTACACATTATTGTGATTAAAATTGTTACAAAATAATGAATAATCAATTGTTGTATAGGTTGTCATTGTTATGGACTGAGTTTACTATAACTTAATTTTTGTAAATTTAGTATTTGAACTTTTAAAACAGTGCAATTGTACGGTATCTATACTAGTATAATACTAAAACAGACACCAAGAATGACACATGTCACTTCTTGGTGTTGTTTTTTCCTACTAAAAACCATTTCCAAAAAAAAAAAAAAAATATTGTTCCTAGTTTTTTTTTTTTTTTTTTTTTTCTATTTTCCTTTATTAACTTCATAGATTATAATAGTAATAAAAGATTCTTAGTACATACTAATATTAATATATAATAAACTTAATTTTTCATTTTTTGGTATATAAAACCTCAAAGTCACTAAATGTCTTTCAATTTTTCTAGAAAGTCTAATGCATTAATATGCTTTAACATCTTTGGTATAAATAAAATTCAAATTTCAAGCTAAGTAATTTTATTTAAGTTAAAAATATATTTTTCTTTCTGTAAATTATTATTAAATTAAATTTACGTTATAATTATTAGTTTAACCGTGCGTGGCACGGGACTTAAGCTAATTATTACAAAAGTTGTATCAGTTTATGTTAAACTTCTAGAATTTCTGCTAAAGTTATGGTCGAAAATTTCATCATATTAAACATTTTTATAATAGTTCTACCAATATCTATTAAAGATACTAATTTCTGCTAAAGTTATGGTTGTTATGTTTAAACTTATGACACGTTTAAAATTCCGCCCTTTCAATAGTATAAAAGTTATTATTTCCTCTGTTTTTATTTAGTTGCATCACTTCAATTTTCACGGACTTGTAGGTAATTTTTGGGATAGGGAGAGATAGAGAGAAAAAATAAATAAGGCCCATGTGACAGGAGAAAGATAGAGAGAATTTATTAGTTAAAAAGGAAAGTGATGCAACTAATTTAAAACTTCCATTTAGAGAGAATTTATTATTAAAGCTACCCTTTTGTTAATAAGCTTTCTCTTTTTTTATTTTGGTTGGCACGAGCACGTGTGAGTATTGAAGCTCGTCTCACACTGAAATAATGTAAGTCTGTTGTACACAAGATGGATTATTATAGATTTAATATAATAATTGGTTTTTGCCGGGGCAATGCCCCGAGTTATTATATATATATTGAAACACCAGTGTAAAAAATGTTATTAGCAGCACCCCATTAGCAACTGGCGCTAATCACGCCAGCTACTAAAACACTAATTGCAACTGGCTTAAAAAAAGTCAGTTACAAAAACTGTCATTAGCAATTGGCGTAGTTATGAGCGTTGCTAATAATTGGTGTGTAAAAGTTAAAATTTATATTAGCAACTGGCTTATTTAATGCCAGTTGCAAATATTATAGTATTTGCAGCTGTCATAAAATGCAAGTTGCTACTAATAGTTTAACTTATAATTAAAATGTCTATTAGCAGCCCACCTAATTTACGCCCGCACAAATATTTAGTCAAATTAGATTGACCAAAATAATTACAACTGGCATGATAAGGCCCGCAACTACAGCTTTAAAAGTACTCGTATAATTGTTTGTCTTTATTTCTGCAGCTTCTCTCTCCTGATCTCCTCCAGTATCACTCTCTCTCTCCTCTGTCGTTCTTCTTCATCTTCTCTTAGGGTTTGATTAGTCTGATTTTATGGCCTTGAATCCCATCAATTTTTCAATCTCTTTCTCTATAATATGCTGCTTTCGATTCTATATTCGTTCAAGACATGCTGATTTGTTGCTTTTTTTGGCGAACTGATTTTTTTCGTTGAGTTGGGCGGAACTGAATTGATTCAGCATTCAGAATTGATTCGGATTTGGTGGTTTTTAATTCTTGTGAATCAATCGTTGAATTTTGTGTTGATATTCAAAATTGCGATGATATTTTTGGCTCATTATTGTTGTTGTTGTTCTTAGTCTAGGGTTTCGCGATTTCATCGTTTTGCGGCTACCTACGGTCCCAAAATTGCTGCACAGCATGTCCCTTGCTCAGATCTTGATATTTGGTGTGTTCTTAACGCTATTTCGAACAATTCTCGTATGCGGTCTCAGGTAATTGATTTGTGAGACTGATATATGATTTTTTTTTTAGTATGCGAATTGGTAAGTTGTTAGGGTTCTTCAATTTTTTGTGGGTTTTTTTTTTCAATTTATTGTGGGTTTTAATTTTGATAATTTATTTCCGTGATTATGCTTCATTGAGTGTTGGCAGATCCAGTGCCCCAGCGGTGTAAATTTTTAAGTACCTTGGCTTCTTTATCTACAATGTTCCTAGTTTCCTAATAGGCTCCTACCATGTGCGTGACGAAGAGCTTTCATCTTTCTCTCCCAGAAATTATACTTCTGTTAGTGTCTCGCCATAAAGACGAATGTTTGAGGGTCATTTGTTGGTAAATTAACGAGATTTGGGCCTAGCTCAGGGTTGTGTACAATGCGCCGCTAATCTAAGAACAAATGAAAAATCTCAACTCCATGTTAGGATTGATGAAGCTACGTGTAGACACTAAGGTCATTAAATGAGATTAATTCACAAAAAAGAGTCTTGATGTTAAGTTTTAAAGAGGAAATATCTCAGTTTCTCACTCATTCTATTTATGCTCACAAGCTATTGAAGCTCTTGACATAAGTACACGCTTTATATATTAACAAAGCTACTTAATATTGGCCCTTGGTATACAAATTGAAGTGATTCTTTTACGAGTTTTGACTCAGAAGTTACGAAGAGGAGCCACAGTCAGTTTCTGTTTATTGACATAAGCTAATGAAAGTTCTTAAAATAGTAGATAACTAGATACATATATATAAGGAGACTACATTATGATTACTAAACACTAGTGACCCCTCTAAAAATCTGTCGTTGATTTACAACTTGGATGGCTTGCTTGTTTACAAAACAAATGGACTTTAGAATTCAATCTTTTGTTCAGGCCTTGTCTCATGGCTGCCAGAGTGCCAGACACTAGCAGCTTGTGTTAATATTGCAGCAGCATCAGCCTTCATGGCTGTGAGCTTGTTAAGTTCCCTCAGATTAACTTCTTCAATACTTGTCTAGTGTTTCCCCGTTGTTTTTATTATTCAATTTTTCATTTACTATATTGCTTTTGATCTGGGTGTTCAATGAAATGTGCTTCCTCTGTCTAATAAATGGTAGGATTTTCCAATGAAGTGTGCTTCCTCTATCTAATAAGTGATAGAGGCTCTTTCTTTCGCTTCTCTTTCTTTCCCTTCAACTCTTTAAAAATGTGTATTCAGAATCTTATACTCTCGAAAGTCCTTATAATGGTAACCGAGAAGAAAGTAAAATTCAAGTACAGTATAAGGAGTCAAGAATAATGTTAACATAAGATAATATAATGCCAACACAATGTCTCAAGTTAAGAAACTTAATACAATTCTTGCTCAAACTCACAAGACTTGGCTGAAGATAACTTGCTCTTCTTTTATCCTCACCTATATTCTGGCATTTTCTAACGTCTGTCTACTTCTTTAATATGCCTTTTTGCTTCTTTAATCAAATCTTTGATTGGGAGGAAGGGATTTTTGTTAATCAAATCTTTGTAAACTAGAACTTATACTTTTCTCTAAAGCTTAGTCGAATTCCAAAGGTTTCCCTTCATCTTTCATTTTCTGCTTTTATGGTTATTTATAGCTAACCTTTAGAAAACTGATCAGGAGTTGAAGATAAATCAGATACCAAGCATCTTGGAGTTACTTTGTATTTTTCAAATAAATCTGTTGTACTTATGTTGTTTGCTAGATGTTGAAGCGTTTGGCCTGTATGTCTATTTTGGTGTTGCTATAGTTCTAGTCTACTGTAGGATCTCTGGAAAAGGTTGGAGTCAAAGTTAGAGCTTATTTTCTATCCCTTCCCCCCCCCCCCTCTTTTTTGTTTCATGTACTCTTAATCTGCATTATATATATTTGTGGTTTGTCCTTGGGTGATGCATTACGTGGACTTCAAAATCCCACAGGGTAAAATGGATATTTTATAGTATATTGAATCTCCAAATGGAGTCATTGGATTAGGTGACCAACATATATAAGAAGCAGCAACTAGCATAGTGATACGTATGGTTTTAAATGCTATGATGTTGAACAAGATAATGGGTGGGAGATTGATACAAAAATTTTGATCTCATGTAAAAAATTACTAGATTTTATATTAGTATTTGTTCGTTATTAATTTTTGACATTCTTATTCTCAAACTAGCAGCCAAATGGCCTTTAATTTCATCCAAGAGTCGGGGCTAGTTGGCTGCGTGGCTCATGTAAATCTTGTGGGCCAATCCATTAAATATCATCTTTTAATCTTGAGATTATCATATAGCTTGTATTGCATTATTGGTGATTGTCCAACTGCCTTATCTCACTACTTTATCTCATTTTAGTCTAATGTTCTAAGAACATAAATTCAACTATTCATGCCCTTATCTGTCTGATAGTGTTTAGTGTTCAGTGTGTTTCATGTGGTATCATTCTTGCGCTAGAAGGAACAAATAGGAGCATATGTGATACTCGTGAAGTTGTAGAATGTGTTCTTGAATTTATTCAATCTGATGAACATCTCAAGGGCCTAATGTTTCTCCTACAAAGAAGGCTGGCTACATTAGCCTTAAGAGTGGAATAAATTGATCAGCAACCCAAACACAGTAAGAAAGTCATTTTAGCAACTTTTGTTTGTTAAGCTTATGGGTGATGACGTGATGTGCTTTAGGTTTTTTCTTCACCATATATGGGATTGATATTATTCATATTAGTTATTCTATTCAGAATCTTAATACTCTTACTAAAATTGGTCAAATTTTGTGAGCATGATCTTGAATATCATATTTGTAATTTGATCTGCATTGACTGAAACTCCAATGGGTTACTGATTGATTTTCCGTTACTTGCTATTTTCTTTGCACTTTACAGGTACATTCTCTAACACGACCTGTTCTTTCTTCCTTTTAAAATTATCTGCAGAGCTGAAATGGTACATTATTTTATTATGGTGACTTGATTCGAATTCTGATTGCATTCTTTTTTTATTTTCACTTGTTGAGGGTGTGTGTATAGCTTTTTTGTTATTGGACTGCATAATAAATATTAGTCGAGTATTTTGCTTGTTAAAAACCTAAACTTCGACATCCAAGTTCCTTCTTATATTTTATTGATATTTAGTTATGTTTCGATGAATTTCTAATCAATTGTTGTTTATTGTTGCTTTTATAATTAACAGGAAATTGTTGGCTAATTTAGTCGATTTGAGTCATTGCTGCTACTGCTCGTCAACGCTGTTGCTGTTGTACACTACTGCTAGACACTTTGCTGTTGTGTTTCTTTTGTTACATAGGCTGCTAGCCTTGTCTGTCTATTGCATACCATTTAGCAGGTACCAAGAAGATTCAGCAGGAGCTTGCAAAACCCAATTGCCAGAAAATCCAAGGGGTTATATTGTGAGTGATTAAAATTTACTTGCATGTCTAGAGAACATTTAGTTTTGTTAGAAGATGAACATTTAACGCTTTTGTTGTGTTTCTTTAGAAGCCTTGTATTATATATATATATATATATATTTTTTTTTTTTGAGGGAATTATATTTTTTAATTTGTAATTAATGTATACTTCATAAATAACATAAATTTTGTTACAATAGTATATAAAATAGTTTGTGTATCAATTTGGAAAAATTGCAATTTTTTTTATTTAAAAAAATGACGATTTGCAACTGGCGAAGTCCTTAGCCAGTTGCAAATAGTGTTTTTTTTTTTTTTTTTTCTTTTTTCTTTTTTTTAATAGTAAAAAAAGAGTATTAGGAGCTGGCCTTATATTATGCCAGCTGCAAATAAACACTACTATGCCAGCTGCGAGTAAACACTATTAGCAACTGGCCTTATATTATGCCAGCTGCGAATAAACACTATTAGTAACTGGCCTATTACTACGCCAGTTCCAAATAAGCGCTATTAGCAGTGAACAAGTGGCAATTGCAAATAATATTCTCATTTGTAGCCCCCGCAATAGCAGCCCCATGCGCCAGTTGTAAAATCAGTATTAGTTAGAATATATTTTTCCAATCATTATTGAACATCAAATATATTATCCAATTTCTAGTATCCTCAAATTGTTAGTTTACTTCGACTTTCAATTGTTATAGGAAAAATAAAATTTATCCTAAAAATTTCAATACATATTTTGGGTTACATATTTAAAACAGCAATAGTTATAGGTTTTATGTATGAGCAAATAAAAGAAATGAGAATAATTTTTGTTATTATAGATTGTTGTTAAATATACATGCATAAAATTAAGGGAAATTCTACATGCTGGCCTTATGGTTTTGCGTTTTCTACGTGGAAAACGAACTTTTTTCCAGCTCTTTTCAGTGGTACCAAGGTTTAGAAAAATCTACATAGTGACCTTTTTTAGGTTTATGGCTAACCTTTTTAGTTAAAATGGTTAACCTTTTAATTTTTTTATTAAAAAATTATTTAAATTATATTTTTAAATAATAAAATTAAAAAAAAACAAAAAAAACAAAAAAATTCCCAGCCATTTTAAATGTTTTTTTTTTTTGTTAAAATGGCTGGGAATTTTTTTGTTTTTTTTTTAAATAATAAAATTTTAAAAAAAAATAAAAAATGAGGCCACCAAACCTTGGTGCCACTAAAGAGAGCTGGAAACAAGTTCGTCTTCCACGTAGAAAACGCAAAACCATGAGGCCACCATGTAAAATTTCCCTAAAATTAAACATTAAATCTTCAAGTTTATGAATATGATAAACTCTTTTTAACAAAACGTTGTAGATATAAGACGTGCAATTGGAATAGGGGAAAAAAAAAAAATTGCATTAGCTTAAACAGTTCACTACATATTTTGAGTTACATATATAAAATAACATAGGTTTTATTTTATGTATGAGCAAATAAAAGAAAATTTGATGAATTTTTGTTAGGAAAATTTGATGAATTTTTGTTAGGAAAATTCTACATGGTGACCTCCTAGATTAACTAGTAAATTCTATTTGGTGGAAACTTTTTTTTGCCATAGTTTCTAGTGATCCTATACATTTGATAAATTCTAAATAGTGTGCAAACCCTCATTAAAATGGCTAACCAATGCTTTAATGGCTGATTTTCTAACCTTAATGATGCAAAAGACTAATCTACCCTTAAAGAAACCCTCTTTCTCCTCCCTCAAGCCACCACCCTAGTCCTTTCTCTCTCCTCCCTCACAGACCACCGCCAGCTTTCTTTCTCTCCTCCACTTCCACTACATTCTCTCTCCTACCCTCTCACTGCCCTTTTTTCTTTCACCTCCCTCACCATTGCCCTATTCTCTCTCCTCACCGGGCTTTGATAAAATATCTGCACAAAGTGATTTTTGATTGAGGATAGGTTAGTAATTTAATTGATTTAGGTTATAAAGTTAACCATAAACCAATGGGTTAGCCATTTTAATGAAATTTTGTTCACTACATAGAGTTAATCAAATGTAGAGGGTCACTAGAAACAATGGCCAAAAAAAAAAATTCCATCAAATAGAAATTCCCAATCTAGAATGCCACCATGTAGAATTTCCCTTTTTGTTATATATTATTGTTAAATATACATGTATAATATTATAACATTAAATTTTTAAGTTTATGAATATGATTAAATCTATTTAACAATACATTGTGGACATAAAATATGCCATTGGAGTAGTGGTGGACATTAAAGTATAATGACTTAACAAGCATGAGGTCATGGGTTCAAAAATTAATGCTAACAATTTATCATTTTAGTTTAATGAATAATAGTAATCGTATGACATGGCGCCACATTATCTGCCAAGTAATTATGACACATGGCGGGCTCATGTCTTCCCCTTTGAGTTTTAATCTATACTAAAGTAATCTCCATAATTATTCCTAAATTACACGTGTCATCACCACAGAAAAAAAAATTCCCACCAAATAGTGGTAAAGAATAAAAAATGTTACGTATATAACACTATAAAATATTACGTAGATATTAGGAAAAGTATTATTACAATTTTTTTATCGACAAAAATAACATGAACAGTGAATACTTTAATTGAGAACAAGAGTATAGATAATACTTCATATTATGAGTACTAATTTTTTTTTTTCTTTTTTGGTAAGTAAGAAGTATATTAATGAAAAAAACTGTACAACAATATACAATTGTACAAAGCCTTAAACCCGAGGCTAATTCCAAACTACACAAGCCCTTAAGGGCACCCACCACCCAATTGTGTAATTCTCCAAGTGCCACCTTCTATGAAGGGTTCACTTTGAGAACACAGAACCATCTGTACTCAGGCATCCCTGTTACCTTCTAGTAAGGGCACAAGAAGCAGAACCAGGACAAAAAACTGAAACAGCCAACAAACCAGAACCAGTAAATCAAGCAGCACACTCAAGCCCTTCTAAAAAAACAAGCAAACAAACCTAAACTCAAGCACTTCTGTTACCTTTCCAAGAAGGGGACAGAGGGCAAGGAAACAGGACAAACAAGCCAGAAACAAAGAATAGCTACAACCCAACCCAACCAGGCTAAATTAGCTCAAATACCAGCTTTGAGGTGTTGAAGCCATTTACAGTCTTTAGTCTTCCACTTATGATTAATAAGTTGTTACACTCTACCAGTAACTTTTCTCTTCGTGGCTTTAACCAAAACAACAGGCAGCATAACAGAACACATGATTTCTAGCCAGACATGATACACCATAGCAGACAACACAGCTAGGAAAAACTTCTTCTGAATCTGGTTCTTCCCTTTCCTTTTCCAGCATTTCCAAGTTGTGTCAATTTAAAACTGCTGCACACTAAAACCTAACTAGGAGCAAATCTTAGTCAAGCATTTCTTGTTGTACTTACAATCAAAGAAAATATGACAGATTGTCTCACTTTGTTCACCACAAAGCAGACAGTCTCACTTTCAGACTCCAAATTTGAACAGTTTATCCCTAGTCCTAAGTCTTCCCAAAGCAACTAGCCAAGTGATAAAGGAATGATAGGAATATTGTATCTGTTCTAAACCCAAGAACTCCAGTCCACTTTTTCCATGATGCCTTATAACCAAATGTACCCATCAGCAATTTTGTACTTCCTTTCCAGCGAGTTATTACTTATGAACCCAACTTTAAGCTCATTTTTGACTTTGCACATCAGCTTCCAGCCTCACCCTGCATGCTTAGAAGGTTCATACTCCCACTAATCTTGATCCTTGATGTAGACTGAGTGCACCCGCTTCACGCAAAGGAAATCTGATTTCTAGGCTATTTTCCAAACATAGTTTCCCAAAGCAGCCCTATTCCACTTAATACAGTCCCTGACGCCCAGGCCACCTGCAACTTTGGGTTTACAAACACAATCCCAAGCAATAGGAGGGGATCTAGAGATGACAACAATTTCATCCCATAGGAAGGCTCTACATAGTTGAGTAATTCTCAGCATAACTTGTTTAGGAACCAACAAGCATTGTGCCCAGTAAGTATGCAGGCTCATCAAAATTGAGTTAATAATCAAAGTCACCCTTGCTGCATAGGACAAGTGTCTTGTACTCCAGCAATGAATCTTAGCCAACATTTTATCAACTAGCCCATCATAATCAACCACTTTCAAGCTTCTAACATCTAAAGGGATTCCTAGGTACCTAAATGGAGTTGTACCTGCCACAAACCCAGAGCTCTGCAGAATATCCTCCTTAACATTCTATTTCACACTGCCAAATATAGATAGAAATCTTATCTGTATTGGCTTGCAGACCAGATCTCACCTTAAAAGCCTTCAAAGCCTTGACTAAAAGACAAACTGACTTCCTGTTACCATGAGAGAACAACATTAAATCATCAGCAAAGATGAGGTGATTTAAAGCAAGCTAAGAACATCTTTGATGAAACTTAAAAGTTGTCTTCTTCCCAATCTTTCTAAGCATCCTGGTAAGATATTCCATCATAATTACAAACGGGAGGGGGGGGGGGGACATAGGATCCCCTTGTCTGATGCCTTTCCTGCCCTTAAAAAACCATGGAGGCCTCCATTAATCATGAGAGAGTAAGAAGGGGTTATAACACATTGCATCACCCACTCTATGACTTTCTCAAGAAATTTCAAAGCCACCAGCATACTTCTAATAAAGTCCTAACTCACAGAATCATATGCTTTCCTAAGGTCCACCTTAATGGTGCATCTAGGGGCTTTACTCTTGTCATTATAACCCTTCAACATATCTTGACAGACTAAAATATTGTCCAAAATTGACCTTCCAACCACAAATGCCCCTTGATAGGGATCAATTATAAGGAAGCACCTCCTTCAATCTTTCACAAATCATTTTTGAAATGATTTTGCACACAACAACAACAAGCAATAGGTTTGTATTGAGTGACCTTGCTTGCATCATCCACTTTAGGGACAAGAGTCAGAGTAGTGGCATTGATCTATTTCAAAAGTTTTCCATTCTAAAAAAAGTCAAGAACTGCAGAGGTTATATCAGCACCCACCACTTCCCAAGAAACTTTATAGAACTTGCAAGAGAAGCCATCAGGCCCAGGAGCCTTATCATCATCAATGCTCCACACAGCTCTCTTGACATCTTCCTCACTGAAGCCTCTACATAGCCTTGACCTATATAGTAGTCCAAAAAAGCTTTGCAGACATGGTCAGGTTCTGAAAGAACCACACCATCATCATTAATGATTACATAGATGTTGTTATGGATTCTTCTCTTCCTGAGGATAGCATGAATGAAAGTTGAATTAACATCCCCCTCCTTCAGACAGTGAGCTTTTGTCTTCTGCATCAGGAATTTGTATCTGGCACTATGTGTTCTAGGAAACAGCTCCTTAATAGCCTTCTCCTGACTTCCTGAGCAATTAACTCACTGTTCTCAGGCTCCTCCTGTAAAGCAGCTTGAGCCAGCTTCAACTTAACTTCAGCTTCAACATCAGCTATCTCAGTGCAAGCAAACTTAGTTAGATTAAATTGTTTAAGACCAATCTTCACCCCTTTGAGCTTTTGAACCACCTGGTACATTTTAGTTCCAATGCATCCTATACTCCAAGCATCCTTAACACCAGTAGTAAAACCAGGAGCATCAGTCCACATGTTAAAAAACCTATAAGGCTTCCTGGAAAGGGGCCCCTTATCAAAAAGATTGACCACACAAGGACAATAATCCATCAAACCCTTAGGGAAGAAAGTGGCCTGCTGCTCAGGATGATCATCCACCTAAGCATCATTAACCACCACTCTATCAATTCTAGAGCACACCCTTTTCCCACCTTTTTGTTTATTGTTCTAAGTATTGAACATCCCACTAGCTTTCCAATCCAGCAAGCCAGACTGTGCTAAACACAACCGGAAAGGGTCTACTTCCTGCAAAGAAACAGGGGCACCAATCCTCTCATTCACATTATGAACATTATTAAAGTCCCTACCTGCTATCCAAGGACCCTTAATACTCATACCTATACTTCTCAGCTGATCCCACATGGCACTTCTCAAAGCAGGATCATTCAAACCATAAATCCAAGTGCAATTAAACATATAACTAGAAGCCTTGTGTTTGACAACCATATGTATTAACTGCACTTCCACCCTAATCAGATCTACCTCAAAAATTTGGGGAAGCCAAATCACCCAAATTCTACCCCCTCTATGTTTTGAGTAGTTAGCAACAACTGACCAGTCACCCCCAAGTCTAGCAAAAACTTTCTCAAAATTTCCAGCCTTTACCTTAGTTTCAAGGAGGCCAAATAACCCTATATCATGATGTCTCATGAACCATAAAACAACACAAATTCTGCTAGGTTTATTCAACTCCCTAACATTCCAGAATCCCCAATTATCCATCAACATGGTGAGAGTACTCCCCCTCCTCCAAAATACTAAATCTATTATAAGATCTCACCACACCAACAACATCAATCACTAGATCATGGCTTTGCATTTCCCTACTTACATTAACCTCCACATTACCATTCCCTTTATCAACATCCTGGTCTGTACTCTTACTCATCTTGTCCTGCTCCTGATTATCAAGCCCTATCCGAGGCTTCTGAACTGGTCTCCATTCCTTCCTGACACCTTTTTTCTTCTAGTTTCTTGCCTTCACAGCATGATTAGGACAATCAGGCTCAGCATGCCCTATGCCTCTACATATCTTGCACACTATTGGCTTCCATTCATAAGTAACTTTCTACACCACATCCCTCCCAGATTCATCTAAAAACTCAATAGTATCTAGGAATTCACCATTGAATTGCACCTAAATCATCAGCCTAGCATAGTCAAGTCTCTCTGTAGGGGCAGTAGCCCTATCAGTTTTAATAGGTTTACCCACAAGAGATGCAATCTTCATCAAAGCAGATTGTCTCTAAAACTTCATATTTCAGATGAGGTAATCTGATCCAAATAGGAACTTTTGAGACTTCATCAACATCCAAATTCAATCCAGGAAACCATTGCTTAACAATTATTGGTTTCTTATCAAATAAAACAGGCCCAACACCTAATGCCTTGTCTTTTCCGTCCATAGGCTTAAATCGAACCAAAAACAATCCATTAGGTTTCATAGAAACCTTGTCCACCCCAAATTTGCCCCAAATCCTTCGAATAAATCCACGCACAACATTAAATGGAGGTTTCGAGCTCAAAACATAGAAAGTAAGGGATGTTTTCCAGAAATCAATCTCCGGTTGAACATCCTCAGCAGTAATCTGAATTTTATCATTACTACTCCTCTTATCAGCATTATTTCTAGTTCTTCCATTATCATTCAAATTCAATCCCTCGTCCACAATATTCCTAAACAAATCATCCCTCCAAGAATTCATATTAGCAGAATTAGATGTTGCAGATTAAAAAACAGGGTTTTGCAAAATAGGGGTTTGCAAAACAGAGCTTTGAGAATCTGGGTTTACACAATTTAGGGAAAAATTGCATATCCCAGCTCCTGAGCTTAGGGAACCCTCAGCAATCATCAATGGAGTAGGATTGATAAACCCACTTTCAAAACTAGCAAAACTAGAAGCTCGATTATCATCAATTGAGTTCGAGTGGATTACCTGAAGCCACTGATTAAACTGCTCCTGGTGTTGTTCTCGCTCTTCTGCCGTGACTTCTTTCACAAGAACCTCCGCCACCATCGAATCACCCAGCCAGCTCTCCACAGAAACATCAGCAGAAGTGATGCTCTGTTCCTTCCGTTTGGTGTAATTTCTCGCCACGGGTTTCGATTTCTGTTTTGATTTTTGCTTATTCTTGGTCTTAGAGCTAGTATTCTTGCTTCCTTTTTTCTTCTTACCCTTGGCCATGGCCTAACTGAGGTTTTAAGGCTAGAAAATGGCGGATTCAAGCTTTCTCTCTCTAGGATTTGCTCTCTCTGACTTACTTGCACCGATTTCATTAACTTAAGTACTAATATATTACTACTCCTTCCATCCCACATTACTGGTATATCACATGTATATGTTTATTGTACTTTTTTTTAATTTACATGCAATGATTCTGTTTGTGTATATTTTCTAATAAACGAATAATGAAATACTATTGGAAAACCATGAATGGCGCGGGTTTTGAACTAGTATTGTTTTGTTCCCATTTTTACATAGGCAACTCTTTCTAAAATATTACTTGCTCTAATGAATATTTTTTGTTATAAACTATATTGAAATATATTTTAAGAGTATTGAGTATTTAGGCATTACCAAATTTTTGGTGCATTGTTATCTATCAAAGATGTTTAAATTAATAAATCAGCAATTGGATGGAGTTTGGATTGACCAACGATGGGTCGAGAGTGTTCGGGTCGGATATGTACGAGTCAAGGTTATCCCTTTAACCCGCCTCATTTTAGGTCAGGTCAATTTCGGGTTGGGTCAAGATCTGTCGAGTTAGGGTCGTGTATAGGTCGGGTCAACTTTACATTGGTTCAAATAATTCATATCAGGTTCAAAATGGGTTTGACTGGATTGATTTCGGGTCGAATGACTTTGGGTCGATTCTAATTTAGTTGATTTTATTTTGATTAAGTTCAATTTGTTTAACTAGGATAAGGTTGATTCAGTTTTAGGTCATTAATTTTAATTCGATTTCAATTCAATTTTGGCTAAATTTGGGTCGGATTGACCAAATTCAATATTCAAATAAAGCCATTTATTTTTAAACCAGAACATATCTTATTATTATTGGGTCACCTTTGGGTCAATCATGTGTCACTTTTCATATCGTATCAATTTTATCTTATTACTTTAACAATGACTTATCACAGCTATATAAGTAAGGACTGAGGAGATAAGTAATATACTAATGATAGATTAATATATAGATGATAGCCACATATGTTCATGCAGGTCATGTTTAAGTGAAAAGAAAGCTCTTAACAATTAATGAAACAAACAATTACATGAAAGTAATTATCTTTAAATAAAAAAAAATGAAGGTCGATTATGCGTTGGTTTATAATTATGTTTGATTTGAAATCATGTCAGATTAAAACTAGGTTGGGTATGTAAAAACAGATCAGATTGAATCATGTATTTTTTGGGTCAATTGGGTCAGGTTGAGTTCAAGTTAGGTCAAACTGGTGTCGATTTGAGTTCAGATCAAATCAATGTCGGGTTGAGTTCAGATTGGGTTAAATTGTTGTTGACCTAAGTTTAGATAGGCTGAATTCAGATTTGGGTGGAGATCTGGTCGGTTACATATGGGTTTGGGTCCTGAAAATTTCAAGTCAAATCAAGTCGGTTACAATTCGAAATAAATGGTTTTTTCCGGGCCAAATCAGTGATGACACCTCTAAATCGGAGGAAGTGAATCATATTATTGTAAAGCGAAGGAAATTGTCATTTATATTGGTTCAATATTTTCTTTAAATGTCCACCTTATATTCAAATCAAGAATATTGATTGAAAAAAAAGAAAAACAAAAATAAAAACATGCATATGCAACAATTTTGCCTGAAGGAAATGCTGGGTTGGGAGCAGTGATAAGGGATTATAGGGGCAAGATAGTTGATGCGGCTGTGCAAAGAACGTTGGGTGAGATGTCTGTACAAATGGCCGAATCTCTTGCTGCGAGGCTGGAGGTTCTGCTAGCAAAACGTGTGGGGTGCCATAAAGTAATATTGGAGTGTGACGCCATCAATGTTGTGAGACCCATCAGCTCTTCAAGGTTTGGCAGAAGTCCAGTTGATCTTATTTTTGAGGATGTTGTGTTCTTAAGTAGAGACTTTGAGTTTTTTTTTTTCTTGCAATCACATTAAATGAGGGGCAATTTTGTAGCTCATCTTATGTCTAGGCATGTTCCGTCAGTAGGCTCTGAGCATGTATTTTTCTATGATTTCCCGCAAGGTATAACAACCTTGGCGGAGCTGGACATTGTGTAATTTTGCCTTGATTAATAACATGCTCGCAGAGCATTCCTTTCAAAAAAAACTCAGAGTTTTAAACTAATAGCTAATTGGTAGACTATAAGAAAAAGTCATTTTAGCGACTACACCCTAATATTTAGTCGCCAAAAAATGTTTTACAACTGAATGAGACTGGTAATCACAAATTTTGCAGCTGATTTTGAGTAGTTGCTATGAAATTGCTAATTAATTTACGACTATTATTTGCTACTACCTTAATATTCAATTGCAAAAAATATTTTTTTGCGACGAAAAGAGACTAATAGTCGCAAATTTTTGCAACTAATTTTGTAGTAGTTTTCAATTAATTGACCATATACCCTTGGACTTTTTACACATGATAGAGCGGCCACAGGAGTGTTATGTGACCGAAGCATTAACTTGCACTTAAAGGGAAAATTTTACAGGACTATTATAAGACCAGTGTTGCTCTATGGTACTGAATGTTGGGCTTCTAAGAAGGAGCACATTAAAAAGATGGAGGTTACGAAAATGCGCATGTTAAGGTGGATGTGCAGTAACACTCTAAGAGATAGAATCGGAAATGAGGTTATTCACAAGAAAGTAGGTGTGGCAGGCATTGCAGATAAACTAAATGAAAATCGTCTGCGTTGGTTTGGGCATGTAAGGCGGAGACCCGAGGGTGCACCGGTATGAAGGATGGAAGAGTGGGACCATGGAGGGGTTAAACAAGGGAGAGGGAGATCGGAAATGACTTGGTTGGAAGGAGTTAGGAAGGATATGAAGTATATGGATTTGCATGAGGTAGAGGCATTGGATCGTAAGGGATGGAGGAGGAAGATATTTTTCGATGACTACACGGAATAATCACTTTTGGTTCATGTAGCCAACCCCACTTATGAGATTAAGGCTTTGATTGATTGATACCTAACCTTAATCTAATCCTCATGTTAAGATTATTTTGATAAAATCACTCGTTTACCTTCACTAATCATATTGTTAGATTGTGTGTCTAAAAGATGTGTTGCAAATAAAAAAAAAGGAAATAAAAACTAAGTAAAAAAGAGCAACAAACGAAATCAAAGTCTCCCAATTATATTATAGTTCGTTAATAGGAAGGAATAACAATACATGGTGATAAACAGTGGCGGACTGGGCCTTGTGCCTGGTGAGGCAAATGACTCACCAGGGCCCAAAAAAAATTCTAAGTTTTTTTTTTTTTTTTTTTTTTTAAAAAAAATAAAAATAAAAAATAAAAAATTCTAACTTCAGCCTGTTGACTTGCCGAGTCCCGACTTCCTCAAGCCCTAGCCCCCGCTACCGCTGCTCTTTGCTTCTTCATCTTCACCCAAATCCCGCATTTCTGCCGGCAGCCGACTCCGTGAGACGAGACCTACAGACGACCAGCGGTCAGCGGACCAGACGGCCAGACCTCCAGTGCTGCTCACTGCTCTTCGCTTCTTCTTCATCTTCGGCTTCAGAGTCCGCCGAGTTCAACCCGGGTTCATCTTCTGCACCTTCAAGCACTAGAAGAAAAAAGGTGATGGGAAGCCACAAATTGGAAGCGGTTATTGAAATCCGCTTCTAATTCCTTACAAAAATTCCCGGCAAAAAAGAAAAAAAAAGGATAGAATTGGAAGCGGTTTGAGTTTGCCTTTCACCTTCTCCTCAAAGATGAAGGTCGCAACTTCATTTTCGCGTTCCCCTTTCACCTTCTCCTCGCCGCAGCTGCAACCACATTTCGCGTTCCCCTTTCATTCTCCCTCCTCATTCACTAATGGTCATGGTGGTCGTGAGAGATAACGACTGTGTGGTTTGATTTCTAGGATTTTTTTTGGTGTTCATGGTATGAGCTTCTTTAAACTTTCCCCTTTAAATTTCAAATTTAAGGTTTCTTTGCATAATTACTAGTTCAAATCTTTGATTTTTTTTCGATTTCTAGGGTTTCGATTTGTAACTGTTGGTGGTGGTGGAGAGCAGCGATGGTGAGGTTCGATTTGTGCATATAGATATGCAAAGTAGCTAGAATTTTGAATGTGTTTGGCTTCATGTGTGTTTTTCATTTGCTAATTGCCTAATTTAATTTACGATTTAGGGATTTTTGATGTAGGTTTTCTGTATTTGATTTAATTATGTCATTTTTGTTTAAATTTGTGTTTTGTGCCAGTTTTTGCTCGGAAAGTTGAAGGGGTTTTGTTATCTACTAATGGGTAGTCAGGATTAGCTGATTTTTGTGTGAATAAGGATTGTTTTGAAGTTTAATTAGCTTAATTTATGTGGAATTTGTGCTCAAATAAAGTACTTGCTATCTGTATAATCATTTTGTTTGCTTAAACTAAACAATTTCGTCTAAAAAAGTAGAAATTGAAGATTGGTTTTGAGTCTTTTGACTGTGTTTAATTGATATTAATTATTGAATTTATTATCATTCATTCTGCATTTATCATGTATGTGTCGCAATAACTGATTTGGATGATCTTTGTAAATAATTTTTCTGGGGAATATTGCTTGATTTAGTTGAATATTGCTTGATTTAGTTGAATATGAACCGTCCAACCAATTATGAATAGGGGTAATTCGCTGTTGGGGTTATTTGCATATGATTCATACTTGTGATTTCATTTGTTTTGTTAACTTTGTGTTTGATTAGGTTGTTGAATTTATATGCAGGGAAGACTCAGCTTATCAATCATTTTCTAATCAACAAGAGTTGGTATATTGTTAATTTGCCTGGATATGGGTGAGTCTCTGTAATTTTGGTTTTAATTTGGGCAATTTCTGTAATTCTTGAGTCTATTTCATGCTGGGAATATTGTATACTTGTATTGTGAATCAATTGTTATTCGTGTTTATTCCTGATCATATGCTTGAATCATATTGAAGTGCCAAAAAAGGATTGCTTTTACACCTTGAGGCATTGCTTCAAAATTATTGATCATCCTGTAAAACATGTTGCGGACTGATATGTATTTAGGCTACATCCGTTGTAGTTAATTTGGTCTCCAATCGTGTTGTTTGTTTTCAAGTTTAGGAAGTAAATGTCTCCTTACATGTCATTGTGAAATTTTATTTTACATATTTGATTATCGATTGTGACTCACCAGTCGGAAATTCCTGGGTCCGCCACTGGTGATAAACATAATGAATTTTCATGTAATCTTGATAGGAACACCCTAAGCTAGTGTCCATGGTATATAATTTCTACCCAAATGTATTTTTTTTCTTCATAAACTTTCATTATTAACCATTACCTATTGAGGATCAATACTAATGAAAATCTTTAATCTAAGAAAAATAAGTTTGGGTATTTGATTGCATTACCATGAATATTAATACACTCGTTACAAAATTATATGAATAATTTTCAATACTACTAATATGAATTATTACATACATCAAAATTAACAACCCTGAGTATTTTGCTATATTGTTCATTCCCAGCAGTGACACCAATTTGATGCATATTTACACAACTAGTTCGAGTCTCTTGAATAAAAGACTCGATTTTAAAATCTTTCTTGGATTATGATATGTTAATATTATACGATTATGGTTACATGCATTCGATATTCTTTAGGAAAAACGAATTCATAATGAACCTGAAAGAAACAAGGATAGAACTCCCAAGGCCCGATTGAGAGGCCACACTTAAAGGCTCGGTTCAAGAATCAAAGTTTAGCACAATGGCAAGGTTTAAAAAACCATAAACACAAGCTAGGCTCACGTTTTATCAAATAATCAAAACTTCAAATCTGATTTTTATTAATTCTTAACCACGTATTTATAAGCTAAACAATTAGCGTAAAAATCGTGTAGAACAAATTCTAATCTAGCTAGGAAACTAACCCTAACTTGTAAAGATAATATTTTGCAAATATGATCTTTAAAGTTAAGCTATCTTCTAGTAACCAATAATTAAATTAGACTCCTAAGGCCTAAAATAAGAAAAACCCTTTGAAGTGAAAGGTAAAAACTCGTATACTACAAGAAAATAGTCTTTTCGTAGTAATTGTACATTCGCTACAATATGCTCATATGTTTGTGAAATAGTAGAGGAATCAGTATCATTTTATAATCGACTTAGTAAACCCATATGAAATCAATACGAAAAATATTATAATATATATATTTACCTTTTTTCTGCACATTTGTAAATTTACGCAAAAGCGTATCGTTAACAATCGCCACTAAAACCCAAAAATCGATACGAAAAGCCTTTTTTACACTAGATTTAAAAAAAAAAAAAAATTGACAAAGAGAACATAAATATGTCATAGATTATTGGAAAAACATTTGATATAATATTAGAGCTTGAGGTTGCATGTTTGAATCTTATATAGCTCATAAGTAGAGGTTTTTTTTTTTTTAGAAAATTAGTTCAACATTTGTAGCGATTATAATAGCTTCAATAATTGCCACGATTGAATGTAGTTTTCCGTACCGATTAATAAGAACAACCCCAGTGAAAGCGAAAAACACTACTAAAGGCTATGGTAACGGCGGATGTTATATCGAATAAACAATCGTTGAGATTTTTTTTGTAGCCATTACAATCGATACCAAATGTTAAAATAATTGCTATGAAAGGATAATTTTCTTGTAGTGGTAGGCAAAAACTAAAATAAGCAATAACCATCATCAATACTTATCAGATATATACGGCGTAATCTAAAGTTTTGGGGGGATAAACTTTTCTTTGAGAATGTATTTTCTAAGGCCACGGAAATGAATGCGGTAGAAATAATCTTCCCAATCTATGTTTTTCGCATCAAAGTCGAAAATTTTCTTTTCTCCACAAGACATCTTTTCGTACAAAATTTTAAGCATTCTTGTTATCGAACCTGAGCAAATAAATAACTATGATTAGAATTGAAATCCATGTTGAACATATAGAGAAGTTTAATTTTATTTGCAACATCAATGTAGAAAGAAAAAGTGAAATTTTGAAAAATAAAGTGATAGAATATAAAAATAAATATTCAAAGCTTTAATGGTTAACTTAAGTTTTTGGTTGACTTGATGTTTTAACAAATAGGGCATTTTTCCGTGTTGAGGCCTAGCTTTACCAAATAACACTCAAGCCAAAGCCTAAATCCATCTTTGGGTGAGATATTATGAATTCTTGATCGTGACAAGAAAGATGTATTAAAACAATAGCTAGTTTGACCTCTCCTAAAATAGAAGTATATATATGATCAAAAAAATTTATAAAAAACTAACATGAAACAAATAAAGGGAGTAAATATTACCGTAATTTGCAGAACATTGCTGCCTGATAGATAATCGCCATGCGAGTGAGCTTGCAACGAAGCTTATAATTTGAAGATTTAGAATCCAATCCAAACAATATATCTTCACAGTTTCAATAGAGAGATAGATCCACTCGTTAAAGAAAGCAATACAGTACATACGGTACAAAAGAGGGAATGGACAAATGCTCAACATGCAACGATCATAGCTTTGTTAAAGGAGTTTTTTTTTTTTTTTTTCCAAAGTTGTATGTGCTTGGAATTTGTTAGATTCACATATCTTTTGTGTATGTTGTATATTGATTTAAGTTTAGAATTACAAAAATCTAAACTGGTGTATAACTAATGAGTTTATGTGAGAAACAATTCAATTAGCTGTTTTCTAATCAGCAAGACTTCTCAATAAAGAGTTTATAATTTGTAGAGCTTTGATGCCTTTCTTAATTAATTTGTGGAATAGTGATTTAGTGACCCTGCGAAACATTTTTTAATATTCCAATTTTGTGTAAAAGTATTTTAGAAGTTGCTTCCTCTATATTTATGTTTTAGTACTGCAATAGTTTGAGTTTTGCATTTTTCATTACTGTATGACTTCAAAATTAGTGCGTGATACATTTAAGAAAAATGATAAGTAATCCCCTTAGGATTAATGGGTACGATACATATAAGGATTTAAAAGTGAAAATATTTGGTTAATCAAACTTAATTAAATTATAAGGTTCAACATGTGATTTTTGTCATGATTAAGTGATTATATGCAAACCATATAAATAATCATTACATTACTTATAATTATAAAAAAAAAAAAAAGTTAATATCTTAAATACATACATTGAGATAGAAACAAGATTCCACATTTTAAGTATGAAAAAAATAAGTAAATAAAAAACGTTACAACTGAACAAACAGATTAGATTAGTTTCATTTAATTTAATAGGCTCGTTCAGTATCACTGTAGTTTTCATTAGTTTCTTGGTTTTTTGTTTTTAACGTCACATGAAATATGTCATATAAAGAATAAAATATTAATCTTACTTTGAAATCGATTACAAAGAAAACTGACTATAAATTAAAAAAGTGAAATTATTTTTTCTAGTTTCCAGCTTTAGGATTTTTAATGTTGTGTTTATAAGACCAAGGGATGATCATCTTGTTCTCATAAGCTTTGTTCTTGTAAAGGTTTTAATAGGCCTAGTAGTCCTTATTGTATTAGCTTAAACTCTTTTAATATATACAAATTAAGCCTATATCAAAATAAAATAATCCGAGAAAATATTTAGTATTTTGAGTGCTAAGACCCGATGTATACATGCCGGGTCATTACATATTGTCGTATTTTAAAGGCATGTAGACATGTTTATTATGACTATGTGCTCTATGTATACGAGATGCAAGAATCATTCCCCCATATCAATTTACAATCACTATAAATATAATGTTTTTGAGGAGGGACATATATATACTATGACTCTATAAATGGCATGTTACTTAGAGTTTTGAACGAGATGAGAAACACTCAATTGAGTGATGGTTAAGGGTTTTACAAGAACAGACAATAATATGAATATGAAGCATACAAATAGTGATGAAGAAGTGTAACAATGTTTAAGAAACTCACAAGATCTAAGATCGATTCCGGTTCAGCGAAAATTCCTTGAAGTTGTCCTCTTCCATAAGATAAGATCATCGGATCCATAACCCTAATTTTCTTTTTCAAATTATTCAACAGAAAAACTAAATATATATTGCCTTATAAATAAATAAATAAGACTATATAAAATGAAGTATTATCAACCAAATTTTTAGATCCCTTTTTTAAGAAGAAATAGGCCTCATTCATCATATGTTGTTATACAAAAAAAAAAAAAAAAACTTCTAGTTGTTGATTTTTATCATAAAATCTTCTACCTAATTTTTTATTGAGATGAAAACAATTTAACATAGACCCTCTTTTATTTAAGGTAAACTTTTTGGTAAAACAGACTCACAGTGAGTCCACTAGAATAAAAGTCTCTTGTCAATGACTTTCACCATCTTCATTTCCAGTTCTCCTTCTTCCCCTTTCTCTCTCCTCCCGCCCATCAATGGCGGCCAGATCCTCCACCGATCTCCGCCTCCTCTCCCGCCTTCTCCACACTCACCCCTCTCTCGCACCTTTAGCCACCAATTACAACAATCAATTACCACCGCAACAACCTAGCAGCCCCGCAACAGCAGGAACTTCAATCACCACCAATCAACTTCCCCTGCTCCACCAATTAGCCACCCGCAAACAGCAATCCGACCAACAATTGATATAATTTCCACCACCAATCACCCAGCGGCAACCTCAATCTTGTGCTCAAATTGAAGACCCATTTGGTGCGCACGCGAAGACCCAGTTGGTGTGACCCACGAATTTGATGATATTGAGCCGTTGATCTTGATGAGCTTGATGATCGAATGTTGATGTGTGGTGATGTGCGAAGCAGGGGATCGTTCCCCATTTAAGAGCAGTCAAAGAAACGAATTTAGGGAGCTGAATTCATTCCTTTTTAATTTCTTTTTATTATTATCGTCAGATATTAGAATATTAATGTCATATATTAGAATATTATTGTCCGATATTAGAATATTATTATCATATATTAGAATATTAGATTATTAATGTCAGATATTAGATTATTTATGTCATGTATTAAAATATTATTGTCAGATATTAAAATATTAATGTCATACATTAGAATATTATTATCAGATATTAGAATATTATTGTCAGACATATTGGACTCACGGTGAGTCCAGTCTTACGCAAAACCTTCCCTTTATTTAAACAACATTGATCTATGTTTGATCAAATATTTTTATTTAATACGCTAGGCTACACTCTTATTGTTGATGGGCATTTTATAATGATATTGGTTGTAGTAAGCTGCGAAATTTGAGTTAATAATTACTCCCTCCGTGTTTTAATAAGTGTTACATTTTGACTTTTTTCACTATTCACATAATGGTTTTGACTTGATTAATTTACTAATATATAAAAAACAAATGTTATTGTATAATATATTGTTGGATTCGTTAAATGTATACTTTTATAATATCAATTTTCCTATAATTTTTACTAACATATACTGTAATTAGATAAATTAATAGTCAAAGTTGTGTCTCAGCATGCGTATTTGGTCAAACTGTAACACTTATTTAAAAACGAAGGAAGTATGTCGTGCGGTTCCCTCTAGGTTTTCTTCTTGGGAGGGTTTTTTTTGTTCCCTCTAAAGCTTTTCCCTTGGGAGGGTTATCCTTGCCTCCATTGCTAGGTTTTTTCAGTTTTTTTTAAAAGTTTTCCTTCTCTCTTCTTCCTTTTCTCTCCATCACTACCATCTTTTTTTCTCTTGGTCTCAGTTGTGAATCTTTGAAGGGGCTTCCACTGGTATTTTTACCGATGATAAGCCTCAAAATCCTTTAATTGCTTTTAATAAATAGATCTCATCTTTGAGATGATGATTTTTCTTTTGTGTTTATTTTCTTTCTCTGTTTGTATGGCGATAATTGAAGAATTAGCAAGGGTTTCATAATCTCCGTAAGAATCTTGAAGACTACATGAGTATTTTCACTCAAACGACCACGCATCAGTGGATTTCAAGCCGAATCAGAGCTAACTCACGGATTGTATTGCTTCATATGAAGTTTTTTTATTAAAGTCATTGTTGATCGAATTTGCGATATATTTAGTTTTAAGGTGTTATGTATATGCGCTAGAATTATTGATTTCTTAGGAATTATATGTAAGTGTCGTTTGGTTATATTTTATTAATTTAATCCCTTTTCTTCTTGCTAAAAAAGAATAAAAAAAATTATATCATCATTAATGTGAATATTTAGTACGAATTACATATTAACGGATTTTTTTTTTATTTTATAAAAACAGATATATAAACCATAAACTAATAACATATCATGTTTACCTGTATCCCTCAATCCATCCAGGAAATGGCTCTTTGATACTGCTTTCGACCAAAGTCGGACGGATGATAACTGTCGATAATATTCCTTCTAGTTTGGTTATTAGCATCTCTCCCATGGCTTTTGTTAGTTGGTAAGTATATAAGCACCCATGAAGTTTAGCCCTATTTTATTCACAAAACCATAATATTTAACAAAGTCCTTTTTCATGTATAATATTGATAAGAGTGTGACTACAATCTGCTTATAATAACCAACACAATATAATCAGTGAAAAGAATTTTAGTTACACCCGGATGCAAGGTGTGTCCAAAGGAATTTATGTCCATTTATTTATAATATATTAGATTAGGTCCGTGCCATGCACAGTAATTAATTTCACTATTGTTTAAAATTCAACACAAAATTTTTAAAAAATAAAAATAAAATATTTTGTATAATGCATGTGGACAAAATATATAACCATAGTACTTTTTTTTTTATGTATATAATAAAATAAAACATGAAGTATAATGATGACAGAGTAGTTAGACAAATAAGTTTAAAATTTTAATGATAAATTGATATTGTTTTTCTTTTTATTAACTACATAATTAAGTATTTTAAAATTATATATTAATTAAACACTATGGGATTGTAACATAAATAATTATTACAGTGTATTTGATACAATTTAGGATAGTGGAAAACATATCTAATTTGCCATGCTTTTGATATACATAAATAACTAAAAGTTAGAAAAAAAATCAAATAAGATTGATATTGTAAAAAAAAAATAAAATTATGCTATTAGGAAGCCGTTTCCTAATAAGAAATTAAAACATTTTGAAATTTGTAAATAGAGAATATATGAATAACAAGAAGGCTTAGGGAATAATAGTATTAATAATAGTAATAATCAAGTATGAATCAATTATTTCTAAAACGCATAATTTTTTTTTTTATATTTGTTACAAAATTACTGCATATATAATGTATTGAAGATTTGATGATCCAAAAAAAAAATATATTGAAGGAATAAAATACTGCATAAGGATTAGGAAATAATATATACTCCATATATATACAAAGTAATAGACATTAGAATAGTATTTTATGGAAAATATGTGACTCATAAATATATAATTTGTTTAAGTAAGTGAATGATTTGGTGTATTATTAGTATATTTTACAATAAGTTGTTGATGTCACCGTGGAAAAAAACTTAGAGGAATAAACAGTACCAATTTATAACACGTGTTATTTCTAGAGTCAATTTCTTCCTAGTGTCTGTTTTAATATTAAGTTATGGATTGAATAGTATACATATAAAATAATAATAATAATAATAATAATAATAATAATAATAATAATAATAATAATAATAATAATAAAAGATATGAAACATATGTGAATCACAAATATATATTTTTATTAGGAAAGTGAATCACAATCAAATAATTTGATGAATATATATAAGGTATATTTACAACAAAAAGTGAAAAAAAAAGAGAAAACAGTTTTGGAGGGAAAATACAGCACCAGGAAGTGACACGTGTCATTCCTGGTGTCTGTTTTAGTATTATGTTATTGATTAAAACTACATTTGAATAAAAATTAGGTTTTGATAATCTCAACCTAACATGTATAGCGTTAGTTTTCTTAATTAGGTAACTAGAGACAGAGAAATAGAACAAAATTTAGGTGATTCAAATTAAACATTTGAACAAAAATTAGGTAATTTAAACATACATTATAACCCTAAATATAAATAGAACTTACCACATTCAGACCAAAATATGTGATGTATGATCAAGTAAGAAAAATTTTGTACACCTTACCTCCTATAGCGTAACTTAGCCATCTCTATTGGCAGTTGATGGTTAGGAATTTTTAGTTCAGTTTCGATATCCAAGGTTGCTGTTGGCATGCTCACATTTGAGTTTGGCCTCTTTGTTGTGCTTTCTTTCATGGCTATAGGGTTTTCCATAATGACTCCTATGGTGTCCCGGTTGAAGGCGACAGAAGCTATTGAAACGAAGAAAATCAAATCATTAGATTTCGCCCTTGTTCTTAAAGGGAAATAAAAATTGTTAGCCTAGTTATCATTACCTTGAACAATCATAGTATAAAGTAAAAATAAGTTCAATTCAATTTAACGTACGTAAATAAGCTTTAATTGGTTAAAAAAAATAAAAAATTGTACAACTAATTTAAGTTGAACATTTAATTTCAGGTAAATAAGTTTATTTTAGTTGAGCAAAATATAATTTAATTTAGTATAAAAACTAATTTCAATTTAGTTAAAATAATTCAATTTCAGTACATACCAGGTGAATTGAATAGGGCCTTCCTTGTAAAAAAAAAAAAAAAACAACAGGGCCTTGAAGTAATATAAGATTCTTCAAAACAATAATATTCCAATTAAAAAATGTTAAGGAAACTTTATTTTCAAAGAAAATTTCTTACCACTATTAAATGTTTAGATAATGTTAGTTGGAAAAAGTAATGATTGAAACCTTAAAAAAAACAAAAAAGTAATAATGTTTGTTTGGCATTTTTTATTTATTTTTTATTTTTTAATTTTTTAACCAAAAACATAAAATAAGAAATAGGTATTTTCACTTTTCTGTTGTCAGTTTTCAAAATTATCATGATTTTAATAAGTTTGACTCATTTTTAATTCATTGTATGACATTTATTATATCAGTATAAGTTTTAGTAAATCAGCTAGTTTTTGGCCTTTAAAAATGCCTTGAATTATTGCATATATATAACAAGTTCTATACTATTAAGCATGAACGTCAAGAACAATTTCTTTATTTTGAAAAGATAATATGTACCTCTTGACATCTTTGTTTCTTTTCTACGGTTATAATTTGACTTTTGGGGTCATCATTTAAAATACATTGTTTCCTCTGTTTCATAATATTAGTCTCATTTACGTATATATATCGATGTATTTTTTATCACAATTATCTTTAATCACAAACTAGCAAAAATTATAAAAATTAGATATTAATAAAGTACTCATTGAGATGAATAAAATTAGATCTCATATGACTGTGTTTGTTCTTATATATAGAGAGAAATTTAGAAGATTCTCTCTAATTTTTAATAGTCAAAAGATTCAAAATGAGACTAACATTAGGAAATAGAGGGAGTAGTAATTATAACTATCAAAACCATATCATGTGGGATAATTTTTGATTTGTCTTAATATGAATTTTCAAAATATTAACTTTTTAGTATTTAATATGATTTCATACAAACATTACATAAAAATGAAACTCGTTGAATGAAAAAGGAGAGTGTCATGTAATACATGAACTTATTTAAGAGTAGTGATGCTGATCACATATATCTGCATACCAGTTGAAACATGTAGAAAAAGGACAAGTTTCCTGCAATTCATTGCATAGTCAAGCAGTATTGAGAGTCCATTCACATTGACCTCGAGGAGCACATCATACCTGTAATAATAGAACTATAGAAGCTTAGCAAAGATTTACAATTACGTTTTTTGTTTTTGATGTGATAATACAGTAAGGGAAAAAAGAAAATTTGTTTTTACAAAATATCTCCATGTTTTTTTTGAAAATTCTACAATGTCATTCTTTAAAAAAAGGCACCACAATTTGTTGATGTGGCGAAATTTGATTGACCTATATTTAGTATATTTATTTTCATTTTGAATTATTTTTAATGTCCATAATGTATTAAAAATTGTATTTTTTTATGTATTCTTTTTAATACATGTATTTTTTTTAAGTAATACATAGTTATAAATTATGAAAATCTATTTTTATAATATTAATTAATTTTTGAATTTATAATTATAATTAAAAATCAAAAAATTAAAATTGTTCATAATTGTTCATCAATGTTCATCAATCATGTCATATATTAGCCCCCCATTCCAAACATCATTGTTAGTTGTTGATAAATTCGCAAATTCGGACTAAAATCAGGATAAAAATTCGTAAACAAATTGTGTTTTTGCATTTTATTTTTTGCAGTTTTTGATTTTAGGTTTTTGTTCATAAAAAAAATCTCAACAACAATCTCATTTATAAGTATTTGCAAAGGAATAATTCCGCTTTGAATGGTTCGAAAATATGATTTATGTGAACTCAAATTGTGCAATTTTATCAAAGAACAAGGAGTATCAAGTTTGTAGAAGATGAAGTGGTCGCATTTTTTTTTTGTTCGCAACCCCTATTTGATTTGATAAATGTAATTAAGTTTTCTCGAACTTATTTGTGGATTAGGTAATGGACTTAAACTATGTTTGGTAATGACCTAACTAAATACAGGTAATTACCTAACCACAAACAGATTAAAAAAATCGCAGATCTTGATTCTTGATCAAACAGGTTTGCGAAAAAAAAAATTTGAACTCTAAATCGCAGAGCACACCGTCGTTATCCATTGATCATTAAAAAAAATGAAAGATCTGTGTTTTAGATCATCATAATACACGCACCTAAGGCTATTTTCATCCTTAAAACTATCAAACAACTTGAGTTTTATATAAATCAAAATTATCAATCGAACCGTAAAATGAAGTTTGTATACTAATCATGGAAGAAGATTCAATTCAAAACCCAATAAATCCGATCTTTGGGCGGAGTTTTGGTCGAATTTTTGTCTGAGTTCCAAATAGATTATACAAGATTTTAGGGGTAGTTAATTAAGATCATGAATGAAGAACAATGATGAATTTTTTATTTTCTATATTTTAATTGTAATTTAATTTTGGAAAATGATTTTAAAAAGATAAAAATAGATTTGAAAAAAATATAATTACGTATTCTTTGAAAAATACATGTATAGTACATTTAGGATCTTAAAAATAAATTAAAAATTGACCAATCATAACATGACACATCATCATGTTATGGTGTCATTTTTTGAAAAATGACACATATTTTTAGTTAATTTTAATTAATAAGTTTAGGTTAAGGATTTTAGAAAGAAAAACTATCATTTTTCAGAAAGAGATTGAAAGGTTGAGAAAAAGTAATTGAAACTTTAGATTTTAAATCGAAGAAGTAAATGAAACTTAGTCTAAGTCAAGAAGAATTTATTAATAGTAATATCATTTTTATAGAAATGAAACTCAGGTCTAAGTCAAGAGTAGTGATATGTTATAAGGACCAACTCAATTTAAAACTTAAGCGGATGATTTTAGTGCAAGTGTATATTATATAAGCTATCACACTCTCCTATATGGGAGGTCTACTGTGTCATTCTTTAAAAAAAGACATCATAATATGCTAACGTGGCATGTTATGGTTGGTCAATTTTTCATTTATTTTTAAAATCCAAAAAGTACTATACATGTATGTATAATTGTAAATACATATATTTTTTTTAAAGAATACATAATTATTAGGGGCGGAGCTAGGGGGGTTGGGGTGGGCCATGGCCTCCCCCTTGGCTCAAGCTAAAAATTAAATATTGCTTATACTTGTTATAAGTTTTAGGGTAGAGGAGTTGGTTTTTGCCGTGTGATAGTGGACAAGATGTCAAGAGTTCAAATCTTGCAACTAACATTTTGTATTTTTTTTATAGTAAATGTAATCAACAAACTAAATAATAGTTGCGAAATTACACATACATAGGTATGATCCTGGCCCCCCTCTCTTAAAAATTCTGGTTCCGCCACTGATAATTATAATATTTGAAAATCTATTTTTATTTTTTAAAATCATTTCCAAAAATTAAATTATAATTAAAGTTTAGAAAATAAAAAATTCATCATTGTTCAACATTGTTCAACATTGTTCTTCATTCATATCATAGATTAACCACTCATTCCCAAAATCAATGTTAATTGTCAATGTATTCTTAAATCCAGTCGAAATCCCAATAAAATTTGTAAATGAATTGAATTGTAGCATTTCATTTTTTTCAGTTTTTATTTTTAGGTTTTTGTTCTTAAAAAAATCTTATCAACAATCTCATTTCTAAGTATTTATTAAGGAAGAATTACTCGCATAGGTGTTTTGCAATATCACGGTGGCCGGAGGCATAGTGGTTTAGGTTGAATGATTGGCGTTCTTTCAACTGTGAAATCGAAGAAGACAACCATTAGTTTTTTTTTCCTCCTTTTCGAGTCTCATCAGTTTGATCTGTAAAAATATAACTTAATTTTTTTTGAACTTATCTGTGGATTAGGTAATGACCTAAACTACTTTTGGTCATTACATAAAGAAAACAGTGTTTTATATATTTTGTTTGTGTTTAAGGCATCTACCTATGTTCACTTTGGGCATTACCTGAAATATATATTGCGACATAATTAAACAAATAGTATGTAGATTTTTTATAAGAATATATATATATATATATATATATATATATATATATATATATATATATATATATATATATATGTAACATTGAAGCAAATTAATCCACAATTATTTACACTTTATTTATGGAGTCCCAAGATTGTAGGTTTTGTTACTTCCAAACATAATGTTAAGATATATATGTATATATTGTGTATTATTTAGTTTCCTTGTTTATAGCCTTTAGTATATTTAGATGTCTTGTTTATAGCTAAGTTAGGGGCTTTGACTTATCTTGTATATCTATACTATATATACTAAAGTAATCCCCACAATTATCCCCAAAGTACACGTGAATTACCTCATAAAAAATTTTCCCGCTAAAAAGTTTTGTTATTACTTTTAATTTTCTTTTTCTTTTTCTTTTTTTTTTTTTTTTTTTTTTTTTGGTTATTGAAAGTAGGTTTGTTAAGTTTTAGCCTTATATTTAGGGAAGGGAAGGGAATTAAATATGCACAACCATAATAATTTTAGTAAAATTAAAAAGTGTAGTAGTAAAGAATAAATAATCTTACATAATACTATATAATACTACTTAAAATATTATCAAAAAGTATTTTTTTGTTATCATATTTATAAGAATAACATGAATACTTTCTTTAAAAAAAAAAAAAAGAATAACATGAATACTGAGTACTTTTTAATTGTGAATAAGAGTAAGCTTTAATTTAATATTACGAATACTAAAAATATTTTTACTCTGTACTCCTTCCTTCACACATTACTTGTACTATAAAATATCACAATATAATGTTTATTATACATTTTTTATGTTTTTTTACTAACAATGATTTCGTTTTATACGTTTTTAAGAGTAAATACAAGTTTATCACCTTGATAAACATGAGTTGTTTATCACTAGGGTTGTACATAGTTTGGTCTGGACCGTAATCAAACCGGACCAAACCGCATTTTAGTGGTTTGGTTTGGTTAATGGTTTGTAAAAATACGGTTTGGTTTCGATTTTTTTTTGAAAATACGGTTTACGGCTTGGTTTGATTTTTCAAAAATTATAAACTAAACCAAACTGTAAACCAGTAAACCGTATTTTAATATTTATATAATTTTTAAATAAATTAAATAATTATTATAAATTTAGAAAAAAAACAATAAAAATATGAAAATTTAAAATACAGCAGGGTATACGAGTATACGATTATGCAGTTAGTAGGTCAATAGATCATAAACTTATAGTCAAAATAAGAATATGTCACTGTTGGATGAGTGCTTGGACATGTGGTAATATTGTTGGCCTGCTGTGAGCCCCTAATGTTATCAATCTTGTCATGTTGCTGCCAATTTGACATATGTATAAATTATAATAATTACTAATGTATCATGAAATTATGATGATAAGTTGATTGTTATTGTATTATGTGTTAGCACTTGGATTTTTATTTTTATTGTAAATTTGTAATACAATTTAATCCCTTTGGGCTAATTATTTAAACTTTATTATAAGTTAATGATGTATTATTTGGCAATTTAGGGAAAAATGGCGCTTCATCATAAACAGGGTATTATTATGGTTTGGTTTGGTCCGGTTTTAATACTAATATGGTTTGGTTTGGTTTGAAAAATTGACCAAACCGTATTCTGCGGTTTGGTTTGGTTTGGACTCAAACCACACCAAACTTCACCCTTATTTATCATGGTGGCAAATTTGTAAATAAAAAACACTGTTCAAGGAATGAATAGTGTTTTTTTTTTTTTTTGCACTATTCATGGTAGAACTGCCAACACCATTATAGGTTCTACAATGAACAGTGTCCCAAAAAAAACACTATTCATGGTCGAACCGCTAACGGTGTTAGCAGTTTTACCATGAACAGTGTTTTTTTTTTTCATTTATTTACAAATTTGCCGTTTGATAAACAACTCATGTTTATCAAGGTGATAAACCGGGCAAGCCCCCTCGTTTTTTTAATAAACGAATAATGAAAGTAGTATTGTAATGTAAAACCGTGCATAGCACGAGTTCTAAACTAGTTGTATATAATGCTAGCAAAGCAATGATAATATTCACGGAATATTATCATTGCTTTGCTAGCATTATATACAAACATCATAGTGGTTTTTTTAATGGAAAGTATATAATTACCGAAATTTATCCTATTATAAATATCAGTTATTATCTTTTATTTTTTTAATATTATAATTACCAAAATTAAATATATCAGTTATTATCCTAAAATTTGTTTAATATTGTAATTACAAAATTTATCCTATTTTTAAATTATGTTTCATACTTTTGAGAATGAAAATAAAATGTTTAATTCATTATTAAATTTATATTGTAATGTAATTGTGTCGATAAAAATGACAATAATATCACTATTTAAATAGGAGAAATGAATGTATACTAGACCTGACCTAATATTGCCTTTGTCAAAAAAAAAAAAAGACCTGACCTAATATAATAAAATATACTACTACCGTTTTTTTAGTTGACACGTTTTGACTTTAACACTATTCACACACTCCTCGTTGATCGTGTTTTGTGCTTTATACGTAATAAAAAATATAGTCATATGACATCTTGTTAGATTCGTCATGATATGTATTTTCAAAATATCAACTTTTCATTTGTTTATTGGTAATTAAAAATATTAATGGTTGAATTTGTACATTGACAAACGTGACTAAAGAAATATGTCAACTAAAAAGAAATGGAGGAAGTATGTATTTTCCTTACTTTATATAAGGAGGTCGAATATTTGTTTAAAAAAATTAAAAAGATATATGTAGTTTCCTTACATTATATAACCCGCTTGTATATTTATATACAAGTACTTCAGGCAATGACCTTAATTTTTATAATTTATAACATTTTTATTTGACGTTATTTAATTAGTGTAACCCCGTTCTTAAAGTATCAATTGAAAGTCTAATAGATGTTAGTTTAACACTTTATAAATGACAATGTTACTATTACTATTTTTATTGTTGCAACACTTCCCTAAAATAGAAATGTTATAATAGTTGCAACGCACTACAAAAGGAAGGTTTTTATGGTGAAAATTGTATTATTACCTTTATTTAAAGCTCATGTCCCACTTGATTATACTCCTAACGACATCTTAATCCCATTTCATGTATTATATCATGTGAGGTACACTATTCTTAAATACCGTGATAGAGTTTGCGTTGCAACTATAAAGAAATGGAGGAAGTATGTAGTATATACGATTACTTCCAAACATAAATCATAATAGACAATTATTTTATCTCAATGTCATAAGTTATGTTGGAGTAAAAAATTATTTTTAGATAACTAATTCAGGTAACGGTATAACACAGTATAGGTCATTACCTTTTAGTTAATGTTATTAATCTAAATAAAAAGAACTCGTAAAAATTATATATCAATTCTCAAAATCTTAAGAACATAATACATTTAATGCTTTTAGTTGTTGCAACAAGCTTAATTGTTGGTTAAACCATCGGAGCAACAATAATTTAGAAAGAGCTTCTAAAAAAAGTTTATCGTATTTCTTAGTGTTTAGGGTTTTAGATTTAGGGTTTAGGGGTTCAGGTAATGACCGTACTTTGTATATGTCATAACCTTTTAGCTGATTCATGAAAGTAATATATAGAACTCTTAAACAATCAATTTAGGCAACACAAACTATTAGGTAATAATTGGTAAATAAAGTGGATAATCCCTTTTCCCAACCATTGTGTAAGTACTTTTTTTCCAGAGAAATTTTATAAGCACTTATATTTAGGCTTCAATGTTTTAGTACTAATACTACTACTACTAATAATAATAATAAAAAAAAAAAATTGAAAAATGCCACCATCTATTGTTCACATTTTGTACAATACCACCTCAAGTTTTTATTTATTTTTTTATTTTTTTTTATTGTATATTATCACCTAATTTTCTCAAAAACCAAAAAAACTCCCACCACTTTTTCCCAACTCCCTATATGACATCAAGGTGGGTCCCACTAACCAATTTTCCTTCTCTCTTCCTTCGAATTTCACCTTCGAAGATGGAGCGTAAAGGTGCCAAGATAACTTTGAAGATTGAAGATTGGATGCTTCAAGATAATTTTCAAGGGGTCATGCTAGTTCACTATGCATTTATATATATATCTTTTATACTACTTATATATATCTTGATATTTAGATGCATGTGTTAGGATTTCTTGTGTTGAATGATTAGTTAAGTTTACTTAAATCAAACCAACATAGAAACCCTAAGTCCCAAAGAAAATTGAGTTAAAATTGTCATTTCAAAATGACACGTACTAAAACTTTGAAAGTAGGTGATGGGTGAAGCCAAAGCAAGACATCATCACTTTCTTAGGGACCTAAGGTATGTTGATGGGTTTTCCAAAGCAAGGCATCATATACACTACACGTCAGTTTTGGTTAAACTCAACAATATCAGTAAGAAGTCCTTAGATGTTATGGCAAACGGGATAAGCGTCAAGAAGACATTAGATGCGACGACTTATCAACCAAGAATAGTTTGGAACTATTAGCAATCGGATTGCTTACCTTGAAATAATAAGTGTTAAGACAAGCCAAAGCATGCTTAATCACTTATTGATTTTGGGAATCTTGGAATCCTTTTATTCAAGCATTTGGGAGAAATTTAAATTTAATAAAGCGTTATTAAGTTAATTGAAATTGCTAGCTTGCATGTATTTCAAAGTTTATTATGTTATCTTAATGAATGGTTATACTTTTCACACATATTTGTAGAATTATAAATCGAATTATAAATTTATAATGTTTCCAACGATTGGTAAGGAAATCTTTTGATAATGGTTCTCAAAGAAAGAAAAGGCATTTTTAAAATACAACTTCTCATACATGACTTTTATGACTAAGTTCGAAAGGACGGTTGGACATCATGTATTCAAAATACTAGGTAGTTTTGATAAACATGAAGTATTGAGTTGAAAACTCAATCTGTCAATAGTTGACAACCAACATATCTTTTTGCTTAATATAATAATGAGTAGGACTCGTTATTGATGTAGTTATTCAAGTATGAATTAGAGGAAAAGATGGAACTTTGTTTTATGGCACATTAGATGCTTATTATAACTAACAAAGTATAAGAGTCAAAAAAATTAAAGAAATGGTTAGTTCTTAAAGTTATGAGATGATGTATGATAAGAAATATAAGAAATAAGGAACAAAGAAAAGGAATTTAAGATTCCAATTCTACCTAAGAGTTCATGTTATCGTAGTTAACTTAGCAACTTATCTTCACAAGTATTAGATACTGCTTGAGTGATCCACTTTGAAGTGACCTCAAACCATTGAAGTTAAGCTAAGTTATTGAATTACGAGCTTGGAATAAAGCAAGTGGTGCTACATCAGCTGTAAAGTCATCTGCTTTGTTTAAAGACCTTTTAAAGCTAAGGCTGGAACAAATAATGGTTATTGTATTCCATAATCAGCAAACGTTCTGTTTACACACCGAAAGACTCACATTCAAAGTAAAAGAGCAATAGTTGTTAGTTTTATTTCAATGGCATGGTTATTTAAGCAATGAGCCAAGAATGCTTGATTATAAACAAATATTTCCCTAACATAAACCTACAAGGTTCAAGTCACGGACATGATTTGTGTTCCAACGATCTTTAGCAATGTCACATCAATAAGAACATACTCAAGGCTCTATTAGATTGATTCTGAAAGTTGATCGATTCGGAATCGGTCTAAGGCAATGAAGTCTTACTTGTTGAAACCGACAAAAAAGGAGCTATTGTGCTTGGTATAGACAATTGAGTCCAAAAACTAAAGAGGATTCCATTACTTCAATGTTTTCACTAGAATTTGAATGAATATGGCTATATTCATCAAATGTGAAACAAATTGGATCTTGAGTAGCTCATAAGTTCAGTGAAGTATAGAATCGACTTGGCAAGATATCAAAATGTCTAGATTAGATCGAGTGATGTTTGCTTGAGCCAAGAATGATCATCTCAAGGTTATGTAATTGGAATTTCATAATCAGCTCTACAAAGAATATAGCATGTGTTGACGGAGACCTCGAATCCATTTGGAAATGACTCGAACGATGATGAATCACATCCCTTCATATAACGTTCTTAAAGATATGCACCAATGACTAATGTTACACTAAACAAAATTGTCGAAGCTAAGAAAGACACCATATTCAGTTATGGATAGAAATAATTTCTAGCATCTTTTTAGGTATATGTCTAGGGCTCTTAGCCTCAGTGGGAGCTCATTGGATTAGTAGGAGCTAATTAGGTGGCTCAATAAGGGCTAAGGTAGCTCAAGTGGGAGCTAATTGTTTGTTTCGCAATGAACTTTTACCCAAAGACAATATACATGTCTCTTTGTAAGCATTGAAGTGAGACTAAGGGCATTACCTCCATAACCAAATTGAGAACATAATACTTTTTGCTCTAAGTTGTGTCTTTCTGGAAAGTAACACAGACAAGTGGAAGGAAAATGAACTCGATGACCATCGAGATGAGAAACAAATGGAAATTGAATCTTAGAAGACTTTAGACGGTCTTCATGAGAATTATTGATCAAGAATACTCAAAGAAATTTATAAGTGTCTTAAGAGAATTCATTACTCACAACACTTTAGAAGTATTGGAGTAAGATCAAAATAATTAAAGGGCTTTAGAAGCTCCTTGAAACTTCAGTGTTTGATGCAATTACCCCATATAGGTATAGAATTCAGAAAAAGCTTGGATTGAATCCTATAAAGTTTCTACTGAGTTAGAAATGAACCTAAAACTTGCAAGCATATTATTTACTATTGGATAGTAAGGGGAATAGTGTCTTGTATGATAGCTCCAACAAATCCGAATTCCAAAAAATGGTTAAAGGCCATAAAATCCGAAATAGACTCCATCTTTATCAATAAGGTTTTGTACTTGATTAATTTACATGAAGGGTAAAGACCCATCGATTGCAAATAAGTTTTCAAGGAAAAAACTAATATGGAAATGTATATGCATACATAGCTAGATTGATTGAAAAGGATACAATTAAATTCACGGCGTTGATTTTACGAAACATATTCACTAATCGTAGTGCTTAAGTCTTTTTCGTGATTATTCTAGTAATTAATGCGCATAAGGAATATGGCAAAATAGATATCAAAACCACCTTCATAAAATGGGATTTTGGAAGAGACTATGGATATAGTTTATGGGTTTTGTTAAATCTAATAAAGCTAGATTTGAAGCTCAATAAATCCATTGGTGGATTGAGGGAAGAATTGCATGAAGAATTGGAACATGTTTTCTCATAAAGTTAATAAAAGGCTGGCTTATGGAGAAACATAGAAATTCTTTTAGATAAGAAGTTTAGTGGGAGCAAAAGTTAATTTTATAAGGTCCAATAAGAAGTTTATGATCTCTATTCTAAAATGGTTATCAAATTCTAAATGCTTAGATTTGAAGTAATTTTCAATAATGGACCAAGCTAAAGGCAATACTTAGTACGTAGTGGGAATTAAGATCTATTGGATAGATTTAATAAAATGTTTGAATGAGTAAAGGAATTTACCGTATTAAACATTAAGGACTTGAAAAGGCTTTCGTTTCATATGCATAAGACTAAGTAAATGTTTGAACTAAGTATAAGCTAGGAAAATACGAAGTCAAACATGAAAGACTTTGATAGAGACTTTCAAACGTATCATATAGAAAACAAGTTTAGCGAGACTTAGTGAAACTGGATGAGCTAAAAGTCACATGAGTGGGATCAATTTGGGAATAGTTCTGCAATTGAATCCATCATGTATGCTACGATATGGAATCATCATATGACTTGCGTGCTTAGAGCATGACAAGTATAAAGTACCAATCGACTTAAATCTAAGTAATGGATCGATAAATTATGATCAAGAACATCCAAAGTACTTGGTTAAGTAAGAGAATGAGTTCTTGATGCATGGAAATGAATATAATATGAGTATTGATGCTGCAAGCACAACCTTAGCAAGGACTAGATCCTTAATAAGGAAGCCATTTATAAGCACGAGCTTAGATGCGTCGTGGCTTGAGAATGGTAACATGGCTTGCATCCATGTGTAATGTGCGGAAATTTAAGGTAAATTTCCATGATCACAAATGATTAGAGTATCCCAAATCATTTTGAACCGGTTGGAGTAAAATCCAAGCAAAGCATCATTAGAAAGTCTACTAAAGTATATGTTCAGAGCATTGTTGCCTTAGAGGCAATAAAAGTGAAGTTGTTCAATGGATAGTTCGTAGTTGAACTTTGATGATTGTAGGTTTCCAAGTTGAAGGCCTCGAATCATGAAATTGAGTGGGAGCCAATCACTTGGGCAATTAATCCTAATCACATGTAATCCATAACACACTCGAACTTTATCATCTTATTATGAAAGTGTTCAATAATGAAGATGCAAAGAATTGCAAAGTAATGATAACTAAACCTATGCAATAAGTGAACCACAACATTCACAATTACATAAAAGAAATCAAGCATATTAGATATGGGTGTGATTTCTATAAATTTTTTGTAGAGAGCAATACTCTTAAAACATTTGGGAAAACCATTTATCATAAGATGAAACGTTGAAAAGTTTCATAGTGGAATAAATATGGTTATTATTCCATGATCTATTTAATTGTGGTTTAGAATTAAATAATGAGTCCATTCGATCTCACGATATTCAAAATAGGGTATCAAGACAATGTCTTGGATAAAGAAACAACTATTAAGTGAACATTGAATATCATATCAAAATTATCCCTAATCAAGGTCATTTGGAGGTTGGACGACTAATGACCATGTGAGATTAGTGGCAGTATGATTTATAGCGCTGTTTCTTGTGCTACGAGGACATGAATGTCATAAATCGTTTGCACAGGTATAAGTTTAGAACTATACCAGATCGACCTATGAGAATACTTTAAGAGATTTAATGATCGTCATAAGTATATAACTCATTATGGCTATCGGTACCTCTTTCCTCAACCATGAGTATTGTAAGTTCTCTTGTTTGAGTAATAGTCTATTTTGATGTTGTCAAACGTCTGTCGTACAAGGGGATTATAAAGGCAACACTCGGGCGGCTAGTCCTGTTATTAAGGGAAGCTTGACGATGCAAGGCTGGGAATGTCCTCTTATTAACAATAGGAAATATGTCTTTGTTGTTTACAAGGCTTCTCGAAGAACGAGACTGTGAAAATGCATGGTCGTGCTCAGATGGATTTTAGAAATAATTTGTAGTTGACAGTCGAACTCAGAATCTCGAGAAACACTTCTGGACGTAATAAGGATGATAATGAATCTTACCTTGTAGTTCATGAAGAGGCATTAAGTGACATAGGAAAAGGACAATACACATACAACACACTTGTTCGGAAGGACAAGTAGGAGATTGAAAGGAATGATGTCCTTCAAACAAGTGTATTATTGCGATAGAGGGTTCGAAATTAATTAGGAAGGCTAATTATTCAGTGAAATCAAGTGATCGGAATGCCTAGCTGGAGGCCGCTTCCGATCCGTAAGATTAATATAATTAATCTTACAGCTTGCTCTTGACTGAACCCTACGGGTCACACCCAACCGTGTAACCGAACAAAGGCGACGAATTAATCCGAAGGATTAAATAAGTCAATAAGGATTTTACCAACTCAAACGTCGGATTCCGAGCTTAGAGCGTCGCAAGTCGAGTCAACTGTAGGAGTCGACGAGATGAAAAAATAATCAAACGACACATCGTGCTAAAATCACGCGCATAGCACGAGGCCTAGTCTTGCCTCGTATCGGAGGCAAGGGACTAGGGGCGCAAGCACTAGGCCACCGAGCCACAACAGCTAACGCAAGGACAAGGAGTAGGGTTGTACACAGTTTTGTCTGAACCGTAACCAAACCAGACCAAACCGTATTTTAGCGGTTTGGTTTCAGATTTTTTGTAAATATGGTTTACGGTTTGGTTTGGTTTTTCAAAAATTATAAACCAAACCAAACCGTAAACCAATAAACTGTATTTTAATATTTACATAATTTTTGAATAAAAAAATAATTATTATATATTAAAAAAAATTTAAAAAATAATAATAAAAACATGAAAAATCAAAATACAACAGGGTATAGTGGATTAGTGGTATACAACTATACGGTCAGTAGGTCATAATTTGCTCTCAGCTTCCCTTATGTGTTCTTGGAGGTGGTGTCAACTAGTGTAGGGAATACTATTGCCCACTTTGATGCTTGTCATGCTTATGTTTTAATTTATACTTGTAGTTGTGGTTGGAACATTAACAGTCATTTGCCTTTGTTGCTGAACTTTGATTATGTGTAATTAATATATTTACCTTTGGGGAAAAAAATGTAGAGTATTATGAATTTATGTTGATTAATTGATTGTTATTTTTATTATGTGTTAGCACTTGATTGTTATTTTTATTGTAACTTTGTAATACAATTTAATCCGTTTGGGATAATTATATAAACTTTATTATAAGTTAATGTAGTATTATTTCGCAATTTTTAGGAAAAAATGTCGTCTCATCATAAACCACAAACCAAACCGCTCCAAACCGTATTATTACGGTTTGGTTTGGTCCGGTTTCAATACTAATATGGTTTGGTTAGGTTTGAAAAATTAACCAAACAGTATTTTGCGGTTTGGTTTGGTTTGGACTCAAACCACACCAAACCAGACCGTGTTCACCCCTAGAAAGGAGTAGACAGGCTGACCTTTCTTGTAGGCTGGCTAGGGGCAGCCTAGTGCCCTGCGCACCAAGGTAGCCTTGGCTGGGCCTGCCTAGCAAGGCCAGCAAGTGCCTGGCGCTTGCAATGCTGTTGTTAGGCCTGCGCTGCTGGACATGCGGTATGCGTGTGGGCTTGCAGCAAGGGGCCAGCAGGCCTAGCCTTGTGGCGCAAGGCTGGCAGCGTGGCTTTCCTTGCTGCCCAGGGCCGGGCAGCTACCCTTGCTGACCGAGTTGGTGGGGGCAGCCCCTTGCCTTGTTCTTCAAGGTCAAGGTGGTCTTCCCACCTACTTTCTCTTGTGTGTTGACACTTCTAATTTACTTATTGTTTATTGCTTATTTTCTCACCTTACCAGCTCGCTCACATGGAAAGATAATTGCTTATTTTCACCAATAAGACATCTCCCATAAGCGTGAGAAAACCTTTAAGTTCGTAAAACTCCAAAGTGTTGTTCGGTCTTGTCTAAGCTACGAGATAGGAACCTTGTTCGGGCACGTGGGTGTGCGAAGTAGGAGGATTTGCGCGTGCGTGTCTAAACCTTTCTGAGGGTCGTGCTCGTGTTCGGGTGAAGCACGCTTTAAGGGTAAGATGGTTTTTCCCCCCTCTCTCTCTTTTTCTCTTTCTTATGTGTTTATTGTTTTATTAATTGCATGTTTATTAGTTATTTGTATTAATTATGCATGTGGTGTGGGGCGGGTTTGATTCCGCACGGTGCTCGCGCACCATTAAACCAACTGGTAGCATGTGCTACCCCTTGTTACTATGTAGATCCGCCTCTGGCGCTTTTATCGATCCATTTTTATAATTGTGAAACTAGATAGTACCCGTGCGATGCCCGAGATGTTAATGCAGTACATCTATGTTAAAAATTATTAGTATTATAAAAAATATGAAGGTGATAAAAGATAAAAAAAATTACAAAAAAAAAAAAAAAAACCACAAGCAACAAAATACTATGTATAATTGAAATCATTAGTGTAACAACTTTAATTGGATAAACTTGGATATCAAACTAACCAACCAAATGACAAAAAAGGAAATAGGAGGTGATTAAAAATAAAAAAAATAATAAAAAAAAAACACAAGAAAGTAATAGGCGGGATTATAATTCTTATGGAGGGAAAAAAAAGTATCGCTTTAGTATAGTATATAGATTATTACAATTATTAGGTCATGTTCTATTCACCTTATTCCAATTTAATATTTAATGGAAATAATAATTTAAATTCGGTAAAAATTAATTTCAACTCGGTAAAAATGAATTAAGTACAGAAAAAAAGGTTCAGTTGTACTAGTAAAAATAGGTTTCAATCAGTAAATTAATATGATAACTATAATAGTGAATTAGTAAAAAAGCTTTAATTAGATTATATGATTTATTTTTATTAGTAAAAATAATTTAACTTCGACAAAAATAATCTAATTTCAGTAGAAATAATTTCAGTTATAAAAAATAATGAAGAGAATAGGGCATAATAAGTTACATGTGAAGAATCCTAGTATTTTTTAAATTATAATTAGTTCAAATAAGATGAGTTCGAGAAAAACAAGATTAGATTAGTTCATACTAGGTTAACAACGGTTATAAAATTATATTTTACAATATATTAAATAAGCTTTAATAAGTAAAAATAATTTCAAAGGTAATTTATATATTTACTTCTAATGAATTCAAATAGGCAAAAGCTAATGAACGTTTTGGAAACATTGGATAAGATAACTAAAAGTATAAATATCAAATTAAAATACATGAACACTAATTACACCAATTAGCGCGTGATTTTAGCATGCATTCCGAAATTAATACCACTTTAAGAAGTATTTTAAATGCTTATCTAAAGCTCCTAAAACGTTGTTTAGCAAGATCCATTCAAATAATATGCTCAAGTATTTATTTCATTTAAGTTCAAGTGTAAAACGGTAAATAAAATGCAGTCTTTTATTAGGTTTGCAATGATGTTTTCACCTTTTTCGGTTCTTCTGGAAACTCATTTTTTCTTCTCTCTTTACAAGAGACTGTACAATTATTTATTAAACTACCCCGTACTTTTATTTTAGTATCCCAGATTTTGTTATGTGTTTGTTTGATTAAATAATTAAAATTATTTTCATATATATATGTATGCCTTTACTATGGAAAAATTATTGTAACAGATAGAGTTTGTACGTAAATCAATCTTTTTTTAACTTAAAGTTTTGGTTGAAATGGTCTCTAATAGTAGTAACCTATTCCCTTTAATTTGTTTCATAATGATTTTCTCAATTAGAATCTTAGTACTATTCTTAAGCTAAGTTAAGAAAATAGTCAAAGTATTGTGATGGCAAATGTGTACAATTAAAGTGAGCATATTATTGTGAAACGGAGGGAATATTATATACTCCTGTGTCCTAGAATAATTGACACAATCAAACTTTGCACACATACGTATCCAACCTATGCACTAGTTTGAACTTATCTTTATATGATTAAAAATTATATAAAAAAAAAATTATATTATTTATTTATAGTTATATTTATCTAACATTACATTTCATGATAAAACATATTTTTATTACATTAATAAAAAATTATAGTCAAACTTAATATATGAATATTGAAAAAAAGTCTAACGTGTCAATTATTGTGGGACAATGGAGTATATACAATCCCTCATGCTTAACAATTAGGCGAAGAATTTATCGAAAGATATAATTAATTACTTTGTAAATGAATGTAGGGAAAGAATGTGTAAACCTCTCATGCCATTTGGTATTGCCAGCAGTATTAATTATGATGTCAACTTGATTTGCAATGACAGCAGCCATATCGCTATCCATACCAAGACCAGGATTACAAATATTTCCAACTACGGGAACCACTTTGCTCTTCATGAACTCCTCGTATCTTTATTCATGCATTTCTTTCAGGCGCTTGAATAGTTCGCAATCTATGATCTACTCACATAATAGAAAATAACATCACGTTTTCACAGTTCTGTAATGTAATATAATCCCGACATTTGAATTTTATAGTAATATTTTGATAACGTATTTTAAACTAGTAATGAACGAGATAAATGTACCTAATAAATCATACAGTAGAATGGAAGGCATTTAAGTTGACAATATAAATATGAAATGATTTTAGTACGTACGAGACTAATTGTACTTACTTCAGAGTTAACTTTGCATTGCAGCTTCTTCATTTTTAGCCCTCATCAAGAGGTACACCTTTTGTACCTCCGGAACTTCCCGAAACAGCTTCTCAATAAAAACTGATGCATGCCACACGACACATAAAATTATACTTCGTACATAATAAGTTTTCTAGTTGTTTATTGTGTACCTTGGGCATCGCCATATTAAAAAATAGGTTTCCTCAAAAAAGAAAATATTAAAAACTAGGTTAGGCCGTGCATCGCACAGTTTTTACAAAAATTCTATTCATCTATTTGCAATATACTTGTAAATGATTTTAAACTTAGTTTAAATTATTATTTTTATTTTAATAATTTATAGATAGTAACATTTGCAGCAAGTACTTGTGGTGCCATTGGAGAAGTCTTGAAAATAGAAGGGGAATAGGCCTTTAGAATTAAAGAATCTGATACCATGCATATAGAGAATGGAGAGAATATATTGAGAGAAGTTGTTAATTTGCATTGATAATGAGCAACATATTATAGTGATTACAAAAGTATGATATTGGCAACTATAGTAATTCAAAGAGGAAGTTACGAAAGAATATATACAAATCTATACTTTGGGAGCTAACTATGGAATATTAACAAAACAAAACAATTAATTGTTATAAATAAGTCAATCCTTATCATGTTTTTTTTTTTTTTTTTTTTTTTTTTTTTTTTTTTTTTTTTTCTTTTGTGATTGTAGATTTGCATAAAAAAAAATAAATCCAAAAAACTACTTAATATACTCAATAATTGCTTAAAGTGAAATATAAAGACATCATACTTATTTAGGGTGGAAAATTTATCTTATAAAGTTGCCATGTGGACAATATTAACGTCAGCGGTTACTACTTTAGTGTTATTTATTTATAGATGGAATGCACATGACTATCTACTCGAATATATTCATCGAAAAGAATGGTTGTTGATAGTTCATATATCATATCAGATCATATTACTAATAAATAAAGCCGGTCACGCAGTCAGGCCATGAGACAGCGACACTTGGCATTCCAGTTTTTCGCCAAGTGTTGAGCCACGTAGGCGACAAATAGATATTATTGTGATTAGATTAGATGCCACATTAGATTAGATTGGATAGATTTGTTTATGATAAAAAAACATATACATAAAATAATTTATAATTGTTTTGAAAAAAATTATCTTTTTATTGACAATAGAATTTTACTTATAACAACACACATATTCTAATTAATATGAATATCCAATTAACAATAGAATTTTAATCCTATACGAATAACCACGTAATTATAATTATAAATATGACAATGTATCATTAATTTTTTTAGTCTACTTTTGATTTACCATTAAAGCTTTTGAATCAGACATTCTTCATATTCGATTGTAATATTTTTGTGTATGTGATTTTGTTAATGAAATTAAAAAAAGTCAAAATCTACTAAAAATAGGACACAACAGAAACTGTACAATACAAGGGAATCTTGAAATGAATTCAGATCAATGTTAGCAAGGTCTTAGAACTTTACGGGTTTAACAAAAGCATGCGTAGCTCATTTACCAGCCATATATTACAAATGGTCCAATTAGGCCAATAATATAATATGTTGATTTTACGTGTTAAAAAAATAATTACTTTTAACCTTTTTATTTATTTTATTAATTTTTTATTGACACACTCTTCTTTTCACACAACTAAACTCCCTCTATTATTTTAGTGTCCTATTGAAATTTAGCACATATGTCGACATAGAACTTTGATAAACAATATCTAAATTATATATAATTTTTTATGTATAATACACAAACATTGGTTGAAGTAGACCAAGTGAATATAGTGCAACTTACAAAAATAGAAAATAATAACAAGACGTGAAAAAAGAATAATAGGTAGTGGTACTTGTTTCGGGGTTTTTTGATGTCCTACAGGAGAGTTACAATTCCGAGACTGGTACAGGACGCCTGTACCTGCAAAACAAACGGATGCTCCGGATGATCGGAGATTCGCCTCCAACGGTCAACTTAGTACTTGATTGAGGAGTAATTAATGCGGAAATAAATGTAGTTTGGTCTCTCTAGGTGAGAGTGTTTTTTGTGTGTAATCCCCTTTAATGAGGATTAATGGGCATATTTATATGCCTTGGGATGCGTGCAAGTACTAGGTTTAGGTTAAACCTAAGGCTGACTGGGCTTCCCACCAAGATTAGGCCTTGTTGGCTGATTTACCTATTTGGCATGATGGACACGTGTCACATCACAATTGGTCCATGGAGGACGTATCTCATGATGACACGTGGCAGGCTCCTATTGGCCTACGTGAAGGACACGTGGCGAAACCTGGCTGGTCCACGTGTCGGATGCTGATTGGTGGATAAAAATCCCCTAATCATTTGCCCCTCACATGTGGCACGCGACTGGTCACGTGTTACCTGTGACAGGTGTCACACCGTAACAGGCGACGGCCTGCTACAGGTGTCACTCAGTGAAAGGCCGAGAAATTTTCCCGCCCAAATTTTGAATTTGGAAATGACCCTTCGCCTTCTCATTTTGCCTATATAAGGGTGTGTTGACTTCAGTCATTTTCACACTTGAGAACTTTTTGAAGAGAACATTCGGACCCCTGAACTTGCTCTAATATTCCGGACTCTTTCTGCCTACCGCCTGCTCTGACAAGCCGGCTGCTCTGAATTTCCAGAACCTCGTCAACTTCACTCGTTCAGGTAACCGTCGGTTCTCTTACTCTTAATTTTTTATTTTTTCCTTTTTGAAATGGCACCACAGAAGCACACGACACGACCTAGATTAGTGATCAGCCGGTCACCGGGGACGGCTGAATCTAGGACTAGGAGTGCCGCCTGCCCTTTTCCGAACCAATCTTTTCCCTTTATACAAAGTCCGACTGTCTCTGTGTCTATGCAGAACATAATGGCAAGAACAAAAAGGACTGCTATGATCTCGAACTCAGATGGCTCCTCCCACCGGGTGCCGATTAGTGAAACATCTGACCAGGCGCCAGATGCCGAAGTTAACAAAGGCGGCTTGACCGCCGACATCTCTGAGGGAGGGATCAAGGTGGTCCCTTCCCATTTTACAGTTGACATGTCTACATTCTCTCCTATTCCTATTGAAGGAGAGGAGGCGGGCCCCTCTGGGAGAAGGGATGAGTCGTCCTCTTCGGGCTCGTCAGAGGACGAGTCCGAGTCTAGTTCTTCTAGTCATACTTCTCTAGACACAGAGGAGAAAAACAACCGCCTACAAGAGGCGAGGCTTTCTCACGCAGTTGAGAAGGAGGACAATTGGGCGGAGCCATCCGCCTCTTACCGAGAACAAAATACCCCTTACTACTGCACTGTCCCACAGGGCCGGATCAAGGCCATGCAAGAGAGAGTGGGGAGCTTTATTGCGAACCACACTATGGGCCCCGGCTTTTTAGTTTTTGTGCTGGATCCAGAAGATACAGTCGTCTGGCCGGCTGGTACTAGTTATGATAGCACCTGCTTTGGCTGCTACGAGGCGGCAATCAGGGTTGGGCTGCGCTTCCCACTACATCCGGTTGTTCAGCGGATCTTGGATGGGTATGAGTTGGGGTTATGGCAGTTAGCCCCAAACTCCTGGTTCAACGTTCTCGGCTATGTGGCCGGGTGCGAACTGCACGGGGTGAAGTCAAACTTCGAGGCTTTCGCCCATATGAACTACCTCAGCCAGACCCCTAAGGCAGGCGGTACCGGCTGGTATCAATTAACGAGCCATCGTGGCTACCTCATGACAAGAGGTAAAGAAAATAAGTGGAAGGATCGGCGAAGCACCTTCCTTATCATTGAAAGTTACGACACAGAGCTGAACAAGCGCTTCAACAGGTGGAACAGGGATCCGCCTCTTCTCGCAGGCGGCCGCAGCATGCCGCCTGTTCCCCCCAAAGCCAAGAAAGAGATCCTGGACAAAGGACTCTTCAAAGTAGAGTCGAGGGTCGACTCTACTACAGGGGTGCGAGAGCAAGTACCCCTGCACTGCGTCCCGAGCTTTAAATGGCTCTATGACGAGTACTTTTTGGCCGCCTGTGGCCTCAGCAGTCGGTGCTCAAGAGGTAGCCGGCCTGTCGAATACTCTCTTTTGCCTTGCATTACTGTTATTACTGTTGTTGACCTTGGTATTTGTTCTTGCAGAGGACGCCATGAGCAAAATTACCGCCTCAAAGACTGCGGCTGCTATGTTGCGTGCTTCCATCATGCAATAGTCCTCTGCCGACTCCCCTAACAAGGAGGCGCCCTTGGTAAGTTCCAAGCCTCTCACTCCTTTTTAAAGTTAGAGTTTATGTAGATACTGACCGTGCATCTTGTTGTGTTTTTTTTTTTTTTTTTTTTCGACGGGCACTCCAAGAACCTCTTCTTCCCAACAGCCGGACTCCAAGACCCGGAGGACGACTGTTGCGAGCTCTCCTGGTACTGCCAGGAAACATGTGGCGGCTGAAAAACAGTCGGCCACCCCCTCTCAAACTCCAATCAGGCCGCCTAGGAGTATGGAACTGTCCTTGCAAATTCAGACTTGCTTTCCTTTTACTAGGTCTAACATGCTCGTTTATGCTTGATGCAGCCGGCCCTCAGGAGCCAGACTTGGTCGAGGTGGCCAAGTCCATGATCAAAGTCGTCCCTCCAGCTGAGAGGGAGGCGGTCAGGGGTGTCGGCACCCTTGACCTAGACGGGATCGCAGGGGTCCTTGCTAAGGTATACTTGGCATGTTTTTGTCATTTAAATTCCAGGACGCCTGTTTTTTGTTTAAAACTGACGCCTGTTCCCTTTTACTTAGGCCCTGCTCCGTGTGAACGGCCTTCGCAAGCCGCTTGATAGGAAGAACAAAGAGGTAAAGGCTGCTAAAGCTATGGCCGCCTCTGACTGCGATAAGGCAATGTTTCAAATTGCCCAAAATGAGATTTTGACAACTGATATTCTTAATTATCAGGCTCAGGCTACTTCTGCTATCCGGGCTCAGTTGGAGGCGGCCCAAAAAAAGAATAATGATCTGGAGGCGACCATCAACAATCTCAAGACCGAGCTGAGGCCTCTTCGCCAAAAAGCGAGCTCATTCGACTCCTTGGAGAAATCCTTGGCGAGCGTTAAGGAGCACCTGGCGACTCAGGAGAAGAGCCTCACCGAAGAGCTCTCGGCTAAGGCCGTGCAGGAAAAGAAGGAGCTGGTCCGAGAGATGATTGAAGACTCTGCTCAGATCCAACGCCTTACCTGGGGCCGCCTCTTCCCTAATGCCGACTTTGCCTCATGGGAAAAAACGTACCGCCAGTGTTCTGATAGATATAATCAAGAGATCCTGGCGGCTGCTAAGGACGAGGCGTTTGAGGTGGAGGAGCCGGTAGTGGTGATTGTGCCGCTTAGGGTGGATGCATCGAAGAAGGATGCAGCTGAAGCCGATTCCAGCAAAAAGAATGCTGACCAGGCGGCAGCTGCTATTATTGAAGATCTGCCCCCTTCTTAAGCTTTTTGTCTTCTTTCTACGGCCTGCGTGCCGTTTGTTTCTGTTTACCCAGCCAGGGGGTCGGGGTTCTAAATATTTTGCCGGTCTTATTAACCGGCTTCTTTTTGTATCTTTTACCCGGCCAAGGGGCCGGGGTTATGAATATTTATGCCGGTCTTTATGGCCGGCTATTAATATAACTCAGGCGACCATTATTTTAGGTCGCCTTTTTGCCAAAATGTTTTGAATTTGTGCTTTTTATTTCGCTAAGTATTGAAACTCTGATATCCAATTGCATAGAATACCGACTGTTTTGCATGGCCGATAGTTTCAGACTGGTACGAGGTAGTCTTCAGACTGGTACGACGTAGTCACGCCGCCTATGCCCCTAGACGACTGGTTGTCTGTTTCCAGGCTAAGCGATCAGTCGGCCATTTTAAATACTAGATCCCCTTTAGGCAGGCGGTCCTGTCGTTTGTAAAATTAACCAAGTAGGAAGGTGGTTTCCTACCTGCCTTGCTTTTAGGCAAGAGACTCTAGCCGGTCCAGACCGGCTGTTCCCTGCCACATTTAACCTAGTGTGAACAGGCGCTATATGAACACCTTTTTAGTTTCATACTAAGTTTTTAAGGAGTGACCAAGTAAACACGATTGTTACTTAGTCGCCAAGTGACTGAGTAGTAGAGGTTTCAAGCGGTAGATACCGGTTGTTCCCCTTTATTCGCCAATGTTTGTTGGCTATTAACTCATAAGGTATCGACTGTTCTTATCCCAAGTAGTTTAATCGGTTAGTTGACACAGATAGTTAAGTTAAGTGAGAGGTATCCTTGTCTGAGAAACGGCTACGTGGTTGTCTTGGTTAGACAGTCGTATAGGTGCCGTGTAATGATTTTATAGAACAATGTTCCACCCAAAAGGGAGCTGCTCTCTGCGATGAATTTCATCCAGATGGATGCCGCCGAACGCCTGCTAGAATGCTAGGACAGGTCGAATTAATCTTATATTTGGATCAGTTGGCCTGGCGCCTGGTCTGATCACTTCGACCATGAGCCTTTGATAGTTCTTGGAGAACTGTGTTATGGGAGAGTAGCCGGTTGTGTGGAACAAGCGGCATGCCCCTCGTTAAGCAAGACTTGAAAATAAGTAAAATGTGGAGAGTAGCCGACTGTTTGTCAGTAGGCATGCCCCTCTTAGTACAAAATTGAATGAAACAGCAAGCCTTTATTAATTAGCTCTAGGCTATTTACATTATTCAAAAATAATACTTCTTTAAGTTATCTACATTCCAGGTTCGAGGCAACGGTTGGCCGTCTGGTGTTTCCAGACGGCAGGTACTGTCCTTGACCTCTTCATAAATTCGGTAGGGTCCCTCCCAGTTGGGAGTTAATTTGCCAGACTCATTGGCCCTGCCGACTGCTTCCATTTTTCTTAGTACAAAGTCCTCCACTTTGAGTGGACGCCTGTGTACTTTTTTGTTGTATCATCTGGTCATTCTCAGGCGGTAAATTTCATGGCGCAAGACAACATTGCCCCTCCTTTCTGGGAGTGAGTCTAATGCCAGGCGCATGGCTTCCTAGTTTGCCTCTTCGTCATATAACATTACTCGAAGAGTCGGCTCGTAGCGTTCAATTGGAAGAACAGCTTCCGCACCATAGGTTAGGAGGAATGAAGTTTCTCCAGTCGCCCCTTTTCAGTCGTCCTAATGGCCCAGAGAACATGTAGTAGTTCATCCGCCCATAGGCCGCCTGTTCGTTCAATCTTTTTCTTGAGACCGTCTGAGATGATTTTATTGAAAGCTTCTACCTGGCCGTTTGCTTGTGGACGGCCGACTGATGCAAAGTGGTGTGCGATACCCTGGTCACCCAACCAGCTTTTGAGAATAGGCGTCTCAAATTGGGGACCATTATCAAAAACCATAGACATGGGAACCCCGAACCGAGTGATGACATTTTTCCAGATGAATGAAATTATATCCTTCGTCTTGATTCCCTTTACAGCCTCCGCCTCCACCCATTTAGTGAAGTAGTCGACTGCAACAATTATGTACCTCCTACCTCCTATAGCAGGCGTATAGGAACCCAGAATATCCATGCCCCACTTAGCAAACGGTAGTGGGCTATGAATGGTAGTGAGATCAGTAGCCGGACGATGAATTAGTTTACCAAACTTTTGACACTTGTCACATTTTTTCACCATCTCCATTGCATCTGCTTCTAAAGTAGGCCAAAAGTAGCCCTGCCGCCTTGTCCGTTGGGCAAGCGACCTGCCGCCTATATGGGAAGCGCAATAACCAGAGTGAAGATCATCTAGTATCTCTCGCCCCTTTTCTGAGTAACACACTTCAAGTAGGGTTGAAGATACCCTCTTTTGTGAAGTTCTCCCTTTATCATTTCAAAACTAGCTGCCCGTTTTTTCAGCGCAGCCGCCTGGTGATGATCATCCGGCAAGGTACCGTCTGTCAGATATGCCCTGATCGGATCCATCCAGGTTGAGCTTCTGTCTAGGATTCCAATAGGGTCTTCCTCGATGCTTCTTTTCTCTATTACTTCCCAAAAAACGGTTCGAGGAGTATCACAAGAGGCGGAGGATGCTAATTTTGAAAGAGCATCCGCCTGGTTGTTTTCTGATCTCGGCACTTGAGTCAGATGAAAATCTTCAAGGGATCCGACTGCTTGTCGTACCGCCTGTAAATACTTGATCATGGCCGGATGGGTTGCTTCGTATTCACCATTATACTGACTCACTATCAATTGTGAATCGGAACAGGCGTCTGTCTTTCTTGCCCCTGCCGCCTTGCACATGCGGATTCCGGCTAGTAAAGCTTCATATTTTGCCTCATTGTTTGAGGCCTGAAAACTGAAGCGTAGAGCATATTCGTACCTGTCGCCTCTGGCGACTGACATATGACGCCTGCTCCACAACCATTTGAAGTAGAGCTTCCGTCCACATATACCTTCCAGACTTGATCTGGAACTTGAGAGTCAGGGGGACGAGTCATCTCAACAATAAAGTCAGCAAAGGCTTGCCCCTTCACTGCTTTTCTAGGCTCGAAAGTAACTTCGAGGCTCTGAATTTCTATGGCCCATTTGATCAACCGACCTGACGACTCCATGGTGGTCAATGGCCGCTTGATAGGTTGATCTGTATACACGACGACTGCATGTGCCAAAAAGTAGGGCTTCAATTTTTTAACAGCCATGAAGAGTGCAAGACCAAATTTCTCCACTAAGGGATACCTCAACTCGACATTTATCAGTACATGACTGACAAAGTAGACCGGGAGCTGACAGCCGTCTCTTTCAGCAAGAAGAACAGCGCTTAACGCATGATCAGAGACGGCCAGGTACATTTAAAGTACTTCTTTGGGAAAAGGGCTGACCAGCCTCGACAAGGAATGCAAGTGAACTTTCAATTTTTGGAAAGTCGCCTCAGCATCCGGCCCCCATTCAAACCTTGCCTTTTTCTTAATGGCCTGGAAAAAGTATAAGCATTTGTCGCCTGATCGACTTAGAAATCTTCCCAAGGCCGCCAGACAACCTGTTAACTTCTGAACCTCTCGGACGGTGCGAGGCGATTGCATGTCGATAACCGCCTGCACTTTCTCAGGGTTTGCCTCTATTCCTCTCTGATTGATAAGGAATCTGAGAAATTTCCCAGACTCAACCCCAAATACACATTTCTTGGGATTGAGCATGACATGGTGTCGCCTGAGTGTGGCGAAAGTTTCTCGGAGGTCCGACAGATGATTTATCTGAAACTTAGACTTAACAATCATATCATCAATGTATGCCTCGACGTTCCTCCCAATCTGGTCAAAGAACACAGTATTTATCATTCGCTGGAAGGTGGCCGGGGCATTCTTCAGACCAAACGGCATGACCGTGTAACAGTATAACCCTTGATCAGTGACGAAGGTCGTCTTCTTCTGATCTTTCTTCCATAAAGGAATTTGATGGAAACCAGAGTAGGCGTCCATAAAGCTCATCAAAGCATGACCAGCTGTTGAGTCGACCAAATTATCAATTTTAGGCAGAGGGTAACTGTCTTTTGGGCACGCCTTGTTTAGGTCCGTGTAGTCCACACACATTCGCCAGGTACCATTCGGCTTTTTAACAAGTACTACATTTGCAACCCAGTCTGGGAAGTAACATTGCCGAATGAACCTTGCATCAAGTAATTTCTTAACTTTGACGGCTGCCGCCTGACTTCTTTCTTCGCCATGGTTCCGCTTCTTCTGCCTTACCGGCTTCTTTTTCGGATCACGGCCAGTTTATATACCGCCAGGTCAGGACTAATGTTTGGCATTTCATGGACTTTGAATGCAAAGATGTCTTTGTATTCTTTCAAAAGTTGTTGAAAGTCGTCACCCAGAACTCTTAGAGCAGTCGTCCCAACCTTTACTGTTCGGTCAGGGCGCGAGTCGTCTAAGATCAGGTCCGTATGCTCACCAGCCGGCTGAGGGCGGAATTCATCTGATCGTTCCTCTGCCAATGATTGCTATTTTTTCTCTTTTCTTGCGGCCCCCATCTAGGCAGCCTTTCTCTTCTTGCCGCCTGCTTCTTGAACAGGCGCACTCTCCCTAACATTGTCAAGGTCTGTTTTTCCACCACTTGACCCAGCGGCCATGACAGTGGGCTTGATATCCGAGAGATAGGACTCTCGGGCCATCTTCTGATCTCCCCTTAGGGAGCCGACTGTTCCATCATCCCTCTCAAACTTGAGCAACATAAGACATGGGATTATAACAGCCTTGGAATTATTCAGGGTTGGTCGTCCCAGAATCATGTTGTAGGCCGAGAGTTCCTCAACTACCAAGAACCGGACCACCATGTGTCGACCTTCCCCTTTTTCACCCAGACGGATGGGTAAATCCACTCGTCCCACTGGGTGGACAACTCCTCCTCCAAACCCTACGAGAGGGTGGGATACCGGGTGTATGCAATCAGTCTGATATTTGAGTTTTGACAGACATTTGCTACAGATAAGGTCTGAGGAGCTGCCGGTATCTATGAGGATTCGGCCAACTCTCTGGTTGGCCACTTTACATTCAATAACAATGGGGTCGTCATGCGGCCCCCTTACCCCTCCTAAATTTTCTTCAGTGATGACAATCTCAGGAAAAGAATATTTGGAGGGCCGTTCTTGGTGAACGGAATTGACGGCTAGCCGCCTGATATTGTCTTTATTGACCCTAATAGTGGGGCCGCCTCCTGAGAAGCCGCCTGCAATGGTGTAGACGACTGCATCATCTGTATCAGAGCTGTCGACCTGTTGATTCTTTTGGGCCGACTGCTTCTTTGAGGAAGAGCTCCCCTTAGATTTCTTGACATAAGAGTCAAGATCGCCTTGTTCAGCCAGGCGGTCCAGATACCGCATGAGGCTGATGCATTCGTTGGTTTGATGATCAACATCTTCATGATAATCACAAAATTTTTCTTAGTTCCGGTTGCTCGCAGAACCCTTCATGGGGGCCGACTTCTCAATTGAGATCCGTCCCTTAATTTCTTTTAGGATAGCTTGGCTATCCTTGTTAAACGCTTACTTCGGGGAGTATGGTTTAAACTCTTTCTTCTTTTTCTAGGCCGGTTGTTTAGAGGAATCAGCCGCCCAGACCTCTTTTCTCTTTTTCTCATCTTTGTTGGACGACTGTTTCTGTCGTCCTTCTTTTTTGTCGAACCTTTTCCCGTCCGACTGTTGTCTTGTACTGCAAAGATCAGTCGCCTGTATATAGGCTTCTGCTTCAATCAAGGCTTCTTGAAGAGTCGCCACCCTCTTTCGAACTAAATCAAACTTGAAGGTCGACCCGTCTTTGAGGCCTCTGAAAAATTCAGCGTAGGCTACCTCATCCGGTAGCCCTTGAATTTGTATTCGCATCAGGTTAAACCGCCTGATGTAAGAACGAAGCCCCTCCTTCTCGCCCTGCTGAATCGTCCCTAAATCAAGGGTCGTCTTCTTCGCAGGTATGTTCATGGAAAAGTTGGAGGTGAATAAGTAAGCAAGCGTCCTGAAGTTATTCACACAACTAGTCGGCAGGTTGCCGAACCATTGTTGGGCTATTCCTTGGAGAGTCGCTGGAAAACACTTGCACCAGGTGGGATCATCCAACCCTTGAAGATACATCAGGTTGGTGAATGCCATCAAATGGTCTTCTGGGTTAGTAGTGCCATCATAGGCGCCTACTAACACATTTTTCACTTTGGCAGGCTGAGCGGCTTCTGTAATTTCCTTGGAGAAAGCCGACGGCTGTTCCCCAAGTCTAAGCAACCGTAGTTGTCAGTCAATAGGTTGAACATTCTTTGCCGCATGTCCTCCAAACAGAGGTTGCTGCAAAAAATATTGTTGTTGCGGTACAAATGGCAAGTTTGGTACCGCCTGGTCACTATGAAAGCCGGACTGACGGGAGGTACTGCCTGTCTGACTCTCATGATGTGACTGAGTATACCTCATAGAGGTATTGCGCAGACTGTCTTGGAAGTCTGAAGTAGAGGCCGACTCTGACAGTCGGTCATTCTTCTTCTGCTCGAGCAGTAGCCGAGCGTTTGTGTATGTTTTCTTCGACCCGTCCGCCTGAATATGACGAACGGGTTTCCTCTTTCCTGGAGTAGGAAAGCGGTACTTTGTGAAATCAAGGGCAGGCGGCTCCCACTTCCTAGAGTTGGGATGAAGAGGAAGGTTTTTTAGCTGACTGCTCCTTGGCCAGAGCAGGCGTTTTTCTGTTGAGCAACTCTTGAATCTCTCCCTTGAAGCCCCTCATGAAGGTCATGAGTTCGTTCCTTGTAATGGGAGCAGACCCATCAGCCGGCTGCTGCTGAACAGGCGGTGCGCTGACTGGATCACTGAGTCCAGTTTGAAGATCTTCCCGTTCTCTCCTTTCGGTATGACGGGTGCGCCGGGCCCTTAGAGTCCCGTCTGAAGCTGTATGAGCTTCAACTTCAAATTCTTCTTCAGTATCATGGTCCGACTGAACTTGAGGGTCGTCCAGGGGACGCCCCTCTTTAGGAGTCGGTACAGACGTGGATGCTATCTCAAAAGTACTCTCCCCACAGACGGCGCCAAAATGTTTCGGGGTTTTTTGATGTCCTACGGAAGAGTTACAATTTCGAGATTGGAACAGGACGCTTGTAACTGCAAAACAAACGGATGCTCCGGATGATCGGAGATCCGCCTCCAACGGTCAAGTTAGTACTTGATAAAGGAGTAATTAATGCGGAAATAAATGTAGTTTGGTCTCTCCAGGTGAGAGTGTTTTTTGTGTGTAATCCCCTTTAATGAGGATTAATGGGCATATTTATATGCCTTGGGATGCGTGCCAGTACTAGGTTTAGGTTAAACCTAAGGCTGACTGGGCTTCCCACCAAGATTGGGCCTTGTTGGCTGATTTACCTATTTGGCATGATGGACACGTGTCACATCACAATTGGTCCATGGAGGACGTATCTCATGATGACACGTGGCAGGCTCCTATTGGCCTACGTGAAGGACACGTGGCGAAACCTGGCTAGTCCACGTGTCGGATGCTGATTGGTGGATAAAAATCCCCTAATTAGTACTACTCTCTTTTTGTATCTAACATTTTAAAAAAATGTATAAATACTATTATTAAAATTATAATAATAATACAAACAAAACCACAAATAAGTTTACTATTTAAAATGGGTAACCGGGGCAACGCCCGGGGCACATATTAGTAACTAATATATAAAGCTATTATTATAATTATAATAATAATACAAAACAAGCCCACAAATAAGTTTACTATTTAAAATGGGTAACCGGGGCAACGCCCGGGGCACATATTAGTAACTAATATATAAAGCTGAACTTTTAGCCAGGCTACGAGATAGCGAGATTTGACATTGCAACTTTCCGCCAAGTGTCGCGCTATGTAGGTGACAATTAATTATTAATATTACACGTAGGATTTATTTGAATATTTTTTTGTGAATAGGATAAAAAAAGTTGGATAGATTCAATATGATCAAAAAGTTATTTTAGTGTTTTATTTTCAATAAAATTTGGATAGATTTAGTAAGATAAAAAATTATTTTAGAGTTTTATTTTCAATAAAACTTTTGGTTTACAATTTTATTTTCAATAAAATACCGATATTTCTATACAAATGACGGATCCAGAGAGGTACAAAAGGAAAAAAATGAAAAATAAAAAATCAAAGAGACTTGTTATTATATATAACCATTCTCTTAAGTCTTAACATGCAACCAGACTTTTGTTCAGAGAAAATGAAAAGAGATCACAGCTTTAGACAACCATTCTTTTTTGTGGTACATTATTACTACTAATTTTCTTAGATTTGTCAAGTAATTATTAATCCATAAAATATCCATAAACGGATAAGTATGAATGTCAAGTGATTATTAATCCATGAGCAGAAAATTCAAATAACATATATAATATTTTAGATAAAAAGTTTTATTCTAAAATTCAATAAGCAATTCGGGCATCCAACGGTTATAAAACTAGTGTTCAATAATCACAACTGATACACTTTGATGTACGTTATATTTGATTTGCATATTTATTTGAACTTATCTTTAATCCAACCTGAACTTTTTTAATGACGGTTATGATATCATAGGATTCATAGACATGTCTAGATCAATTTGCTCTTGTATAGGCATGAATATTACCCCTATTACTTTCGCTATCAGAACGAATATATGCAATCATTTATTACTAAATCTGATTAAGCATAAAAGACAGAATTATTACTGTTATTGAATTATTCTTTTATAGTAAGTTGACTTTGCAATAGAAATTTTCTACTTTAGGTTATTTTTTTGGATAACGTCAACTTTGTACTCCGTACTCATAATAATTTAAGTAGGATTGCTTTATTAGATAATTGCCCTTTCAAAATAATACTCCTGAGGCTACAAAAATCAGAAGGAAAAAAAAAAAAAAAAAAAAAAAACACATGTTTGTCTTTTTACATATTCTAATTGCAAAATAGAATTTGATAATCGACCTCAAAAGTGAAAAATAACTGTTGATTTGAAGAATTATTGCATATACAAATACTCTGTATTATTTTTTACTAGTTAAGGTATACCAAATAATTCGTATTTTCCTTTTACTACAAATCAAACTATGATAATAATAAAAATAAAAATAATAATATTGTGATAATTATTTTTTTTTCGAATTAAACCTAGCTAATAACTAGCAATGTAAACTAAATAGCAAAAAGAGAAATTAATTACCTTTAGCAATAAAGCCGGTGGATCCAGTAATGAAGAAATTCTTGTGCTTAAGGAATTTTATTATTCCTATGCCATTAACATTTGGTTGTTCGTTAGACATGGTATTGGTTAATTATGGAACTTTGGAGGTAGAGAACGTTGGCTGCCTAAAGAGGAGTATTTATATGTATGATTTTTGAATGGTGAGATTTCACTTATTATAGGATTGTATATATAGGCTTATTAGCTTATAGCGGTAGGTTGGTATACTACTGTGCCTCAATTGCAAGACTTCTAGTTTTGCAACATTTTTATTTTAAGACGAAAGTAATAAAACTTAGTTAGACTACCCATTAATTACTAAATGGGCAGTACTACACTATTAATAACACGAAGTATAACTTTGATCCCATACTTTAACTTAATTTTCAAACATAAGATATATCAAGTAAAAAAAATCTCTGAATTAGGCTATGTTTTGTTCACCTTATTTTTATTTATCTGACCATTTTTAAACATAATTTTTTATTTGATCTGAATGAGACTAAACTTTGACCTTATATGCATGCTAATTTATAGGGAAAAATATATTAAATAGGGAATTATTAGAGCAATTCCAATGACTAGCTAATTGTCAAATTAGTTTACCGTGCCACATAATCTTTTAAACTAATTGGTATTTTAGCTACTTTGAACTCCAACGGCTAGCTATTAGCTTACTATTTGAACAAACTCCACTTAATTAATTAACTTTTTTGTATTTCATTTTATTTAATTTACGCTATTTGGACAAGTTTTTTTCCAAGCAAATCAGTTTGGCAAAACAAATTTGTTTGACCAAGCTAATTGCATATTGTAGCTCAAATGGGCATGCTAGTAGCTAGGGATTATTTAATTAAAATTTGTAAACAAGTTCTTAGCTGATAGATTTTACAACCATTGAAGTTGCTCTTGGATTTGTATTAATGTGTATTTTTCCATTATGTTATTTTCATAGTTGTTTTCGTCACTATGAGGAGGGTGTGCCCATCGTAGGGGATCCTCTTCCTCTATGCCCATGGCCTAAAGCCTAGGACTTTACACTTTTTTAAGGTGTGTTAGGATTTGAATTCCTGACTGTTTTGGGGACCTTGAATTATAATTGATTCTATCATTACGCTTTTTTGTAAGAAACTAATAAGGAGTCGCCAATGAGTTTTAGGAAAACTCATAGACCTCGTTCATGCCTTTCTCCCAAGTAGGGTTCAAGGGATATTTAGCATGAATCATAAGTTTACCCACGCCCAAATTGGTATACTTGTACCAGACATGAATTCGGGAGCGAAGGTACTAAAATAACGTTCCTATTAAGGAGGAATTGCTATTGTAGCCCAAGTGCAGCCTCTAATAGCTCTTCCTTTTTTCACAATTTCATCACCAAACAATATATGCAACGTGATACCTAAAACTTAGTTAGTTGATTTTATTTACAAGCATTGATCACTTAATAAAGATTGCATTGCAACGAATCTCGTTATTCTTTGCTATTATTATTATTGTATCCCAAGGAGCGAGAAACAAACAATATTCACCTTGGCTTAGGTGATAAAGCAATCAATTAATTATTCAAATTCTAGTCTTGATTAACGCAAGAATACTATGTGAAATTAATTAATTAAAGTTTATTTAAGGTGACCAAACAACACTAATTAATTAGTTAAAAGTTGTTTAAGCAAGAAAAGAAAGTTGATTTATCTAAGTGCTTGGGAATTTACCACTTTTCCTTGCTAGATCTTCGTTTAGAACACTTATGGACTCCTTCTTGTTCGGGAACCTCCAACGTAAGAACAAACAATTAAAGGGTGAGTGTTTAGGAAAAGAGGGATGATTATTGCATAAGTTCACGAAGTTACTGTTGACTTTTTGGGCTAATTTATGTGTGTTCAAAGCTCGTATTAAACCTCTATTTATAGGGAATGGGTGAGTTTAGGGTTTCGGACATTTTGCCACAGCAGGTGGCACGCGCAACTGATTTGGTCACGCTGCACTAGGCAGCGCAACCTCTGGTTTTGTACGTAGCTTTATGGTAAGATTCGATTCAGTATATTTATGAAATTTTGAATCTTCCGCAAGCGCATCTCTAGGGGTTGCGCTGGGTGTCACGCGTAACTTTGTGAGATGAGCGCGCCAGGCCAGCTCGACTCCTTGAGTTGTGCGCGGTTTTTCTTGCGGCAGCCCTAGATTTTAACCTAGGCACTTCTAAATTCGTCAAAATAAGGTTTAATCTCAGGATTAGACCTAATTTCGAATCGGGCTTAGTATTAAAAAGCTTTGGTTCATTTCGTTTGGGTCAAGCTAGTTAGTTTTATGAGTTTAGGCCTTATCTAGTAGTCCATAAGCATTCCTTACTCCGATCTAGCACAAATATGGAATTATCTATCGTTATAGCACTTTCGGTCGAGACAAGGGACCAAAAGTAGATGTCTGCAGTTAGCCCCTACTTTGATCGAGTCTAAAATAGACGATGATCAAAGTAACCAAGGAAATAAATCCGAGACTGTAAGGAATCATTCAGTAGTGTTGAGAATGTCGAAACTATTCTCGATTCGCTAAGTGTTCAAGACAAGTAGCTGCTAAAACCAGAAAAAGTTTTTTCGGGTTTTAGTGTGCTAAAGAATCTAGATTGACCCTTTGCTAGCATAAAACACTTTTACAAGTAAAGGCTGTCTTGGGTGATGTCATGTTATGAGAAGGTACTGGGTTTAAAAAGATTAAAAGGGGATGATACCCTCTCAATATGTCATCGGCGGTCTAAAGTCCCTCGATCTGTCATCGAAACTCTAGTCCCTAATTTTAACAAAGTAAAGATGATAAAATGGGGGTGCTTCAGCATTCGTAGCCTAACACTTGAATAAAAGATTGACATAAGTAGCCAAAACAAATACTTGATGTCCACAAGATAAAATACATGTCTCAGGACTGGAGGCACATATCCAAATCCAGTGAGAGAGAAGAAAATCGGCAACTCTCTCAGCAGTTTTGTCCACAAGATGAAAACACGCGTCTCAAGACTGAGGGGATGTGTCTAAATGGGTGCAGCTTTAGCAGGGGCCGCTTTTTATACAGGGGGTGGATGGACACCCTAACTGTCCGGTAAAGCTAGATTGCTTCCTAGCTAACCGTATTTGCTTCCAACAGGGGGAGTCTAACCTCGATGGTTCGGCGCGCTCGTCGACTCATTTAAGCTAACGCCTTACCAGAAACAAAAGTTCTACTGTTTTTGACGGGTGGCAGATCACATTGCTAGTGCAATTTTACGCATCACATACGCCATACAATTTTACGCTGTACGATACGCGGTATTTTTGTTTTTAACGGAAAAAATATGAAAAACGTGACATTTCTAAAAGGGCAGTACAGGAAAATGCCGAACTGTCTATGAGAGCTCTTACGTAAAGCACCACTACGGGATATTTTAAGACACTTCACGAAAAACATCCAAAACGTATGCCTAGGGCAGGCACAAAGCACAGTGTGCATGCAAGATGATGCAAAAAACTATCAAAGAAGAAAATAAACTACAAAATCAAAGCAATAAAAGGATTTTGATGATTCACGCGTTATTACGCCTAACAATGCACAAAACTGTTAGAAAAATTTAAAACGGATCAAAATCCGGATACCGGTGTTTTTAAGTGACTCGTATCTGCGCGCAACTAAGTAAGTCGCGCTGGCCAAGTGCGCGTAAGTGTTTGAGTTGCGCTGGTATGTCACGCGTAACTTAGTGAGTTGTGCACGACATTTAAAATAGTAAAAAAAGAAGATCGAAGAGCGCGATTTCAGTTCGTTCTCTCTCCTTCCTTTGTTCGCCATTTTCAACTGTTTCTCTCTCTACTAAGCTCGGTTTTTGTTGCTTTTTGAAGCCAAAGAAAAGAGATTTAGCATCCCACCTGTGTTTTCCAAAATCCAATCTAAGTTTTCTTGTTATTTTTGCTCGTTTTTGGCCGAATTTGGGGAATTTTGAACCGAAGAACCCTAAATTTGGAATTTGGGGGTTTTCGATTCGGTCCATAATCCTTGAAATTTTTTGTTACATGTTATGAGATGTTTAAGGAGCGTTTTGAAACAAATTTCATGGAAAATGGTTAATTATTGAACCTTGTATGAGCATGTTTCCATTAAAGTTCGTTTTTTGCATTTTTTTTTTCTTCAATTTTTAGTTTGAATCTTGTTGTTTTGCTTTCTCAATTGGTTATACATGTTGTTTATGAGATGAATTATAGTGTTATGCCTAAAATTATGCTCATGAACCATATTTTAAAAATTTTGATTTCGAGAAATGGCGCGAAATGTATGTTTTTTCTGATTTTTGCCATTTTCAAGCTTCAAAATGATTGTTTGGTAGACGATAACTATATTTGGATGATTGTTATTCATCTACGAACTGTTAATTTCCAAGATTTATAGAAATAATCTTTAGTATAGTTAGTTGAACTGGTATAGGTTGGCTTTGTGGGCGTTTGAGCCCTCATTTATTAAGTTCAATTGCAGGTGTCGTAGCCCCCAAGTATTGGGCGGTATTCGACTTAGTGTTTTTCCCTTTTTGCAACCGTTATGATGTCGAAATGGGTATAGGATTCGTCCTTACGTTTCTTTTTAGGACTTAGAAAATATATTCAAGCGTGTAATTTTTCAAAATTCCATCTATTGTAACATGGATTTTCCCCCGTTTGTTGATGCCGAGGAGGTCTTAGGAGGACCTGTTCCGGACGAGGCGGTTCGCCCTCGAAAGAGGGTGACACGTGCTTAAGAGGAAGGTCGAGAGTGACACGTCGGTGCTGAGCGACGTCGTCACGAAGAGGTGGTTTGGGAGGCTCCTCCCAACTGGGATTTGCAGGTCCTTAAATGGGACCCGGATCACCATGTTTCGATTCAGGGTTGGCGTGGCATTGTGAGTTTCTTTGCGTTTTTATTTTCTAACTTTTCTTTTTTTCTGTATCTTTTCTAACGCGTCATTATTGAATTTCCCTTTTTTAAGAGTGAGCCTAGCCTGCGCCTGTATGGCTCGGGTGACATGAGTGGTCGGTTTGAGAGCTTACCCGAGGCAGTGAGGGAGGTGATAGAGCTTTCGGGGGTTGGTCCCCAGCTGGCAGCTCTTCGGGATCTATCGAGTCAGCCTGCATCACTGGCTTTTCTTCGCGGGTTGTTGAAGTTTTGGTGGGATTCCACCAACACTTTTCACTTCCCGTGGGGAGAGATGATGGTTACCCTTTACGATTTCTCCATGATCACGGGTTTTCCTTTTGGAGGAGAACCCGTGGTTTTGGAGAACATGAAGGGGTCAGACGAGAGACTGCATGACCTCGTGGGGGATCGTCTTGCAGCGACCCTCCACGTGTATGCACAGTCCTGTCCTACTTGGTTCTTGCAGATGAGTTGTCAACTGATGAGGTCGACCAGCAGTGTACTCCTGAGCAGCTGGCTCAAATATACATTGCTCACGATCTTTCCGTCACTATTTTGAGTGATCGGGAAGAGCGTTTCGCCATCGGGTTACTTATTTGCCATAGTGAGTTGGAGCAAGTTGGCAACCTGAGCTGGGCGGAGGTGTCGTATGCCCGTATGCTTACTGCTATGGGCAAGGTGACCCAGGTGATGGATTCCGCGGCAGCTACTGAGGTGCCCCGGATCTCCATTTCATGGCACGACTATATTCTCGAGGTGCGTGTTCATTTTTTTTCTCTTTTTCTTTTTTTTTAATTATTTTTTTTTAATTTTATCAAAGTTATTACATGAATGTGTATTAATCTTTGATTTGGATTTTGCAGGATGTGCAGCAGCCTTCCGGGAGTCTCTAAGCACCCTGATCCCATTGTGTATATTTTTTATTTATTTATGAAAAATGTATATAATTTTTATTTTTTATGTATATGATTTTTGTACATACGACGTATTTTATATGTATCGCCATTTTTCTTTTATCGCATTTTATTTTCCACAAATGTTTGCGTAAAAACTTGCAAAAATTTCCGAGGGAGGGAAAGGGTTCCCGACTTACTCCCCTGGAAAAAAAAGAACGAAAAAAGGGAAGTAAAAGAAAGCGGGGAAAGGAATAAGGAAAAAGAAAAGAAAAAGGAGAAGAATAAGGAAAAGAAATAAAAGAAAAAAGGAAAAAGAAAAGGAAAATAAAAATAAATAAAATAATAGAAGGAAAATAAAATAAGAAAGGAAAGGGGAAGCGTGTGAGTTAATAACAAAAAAGGCAAGCGTGTGAGTTAATCATAAAATCATAATAAAAGTTTCTAATATTCATTAAGCGAAATACGGAAATAACCAAAAATTCACTGCGACAAATTAGGCGCGTAACTGCGTGAGTTGCGCGCGGACGTCGCGCTCTAGAGAATCAGTTGCACGCAACTGGTTGAGTTGCGCGCGACATTTGCGGGTGAACTTTCCTTTGAGAGTTTTTTGCCAAAAATCGGAACATTTTGGTCTATTTAAACATGGTTACGTCTAGGTTTTTGATCATCTCACATTTATTCGACACCAACAATTAGTTTTATTCAAAAGAATTTTTAATATTACAATGGTGAAAACTTTTGAGCAATGATTGAAGCAATGGATCACCTCCCTTTCTAGTGAGGATAAGTTAGCTTTTAAAATATACCACCTTGACGCACTACTAAGTTATATGCAACTCAACATTAACTTTGATTTTCTTCATGCCGTTGTTAACCATTGGGATCCCAACCACCATCTTTTCCTCTTCAAAGGGGATGAAATAATCCCATTAGCTAGCGAGTTTGAAGCTCTCCCAGGTTTCCCTGCAAATACTCTCCCTATGACTTATGCCTCTACCTTGTCAGATTCCAAACCCGCTTTTCAGCGATATTTTATCTTGAACGACAATGATATGGCCATAATTGATACGGAGCATGGCGTGAATTTAATTCAATTCATCGAATATTTTTGTAACTCGAAACAATTTTACTAAACAACGTTTTTAAAATTCATGCTTTATGTTTTTGTCTTATTGTCAATTGTTTACTTAGGACAGACAAGGAATATGGAGATTATTCAATGGTTTCCATAGTAGAGCAAATAGAGGGGTGTCATTCACCCGCTCCACTAGCCTTGGCAGTAACTGTGCTTTGCTTGAATCGGCTTAGAGGAGATCCAAACGAGAACTGTTTCACCGAAAGTCCACTCCTTTTACATGTACGATTTTGTTATTTTGTTATTTTTTATTTTTTATTTTAACATACTTGTCAGCGCGCGCAACTATGGAAGTTGCGCTGGGCATACCAACACAACCTCCACAGTTGCGCGCGGATGGCGCGCGACTTTTCCTTTGCGCGCGCCACCTGCTATTGCAGTATTCACAATCTAACTTTTCATTGTTTTTTTTTTTAGATTTGGCTCATGGAGCGCTTGCGAATTGTTGATCAGCCACAAAATCTTGAGGCCAATGGAGTGAGATTGTTCCCTGGTCGTCGCATTCTGTACAAGCATAAGAATGAAGAAGAATGGATGACCTTTTTCTATCACGGGGTTCCTAACATACGCTCTGTGATTCCTTGGTGGAACATAAGTACTATGGTTGAGAATAGTTCTAATTGTTCCTATATTCGCCTCTTGGGCCTTTCTAGTACCACTTACATATTTCCTTGCAGGGTTATGAGACAATACGGGATGAAACAACTAATCCCTCCACTAGATTATGATGCTTTTAAGGATGTGAATTTTAAGGCCGAAAGAATTCCCCGTTGGATTGAGTATTAGACTAGCCTTCCAAGTGGGTAGTGCAAAATCCCACCGCAAGCATAGGTTTATCTTCCTTTTACAAGGCTTGGATGAATGCGACTGACAAGGGAGAATTGAATAAGGCTCACCAACAAAATCAAGCTTCTTTGGCTCGCAATCCACCTAAGCCTTTAATGCAATCGGCCACCACTACTTCTACGAATGCCCAAAACAAAGGAGTGAGGAGGAAATTGGACATTTTCACATCTCCTAAGGCTCGTCTGAGAGAACCTAAGAGGAAGGTTGCTCCCAAACTGCGCAACAAGGAATAAAAGTTAAAGAACCATCCTCAAATCCCCGAAAAAAGGCTCCTTCAAACTCCAAAGAGAAGGGGAAAAGGGTAGAAAGGGCTCCTATTCCTAAATTGAAGAATAATGTGTGGGTCAAGAAGAAGGGAGAAGGCGAAAGTTATAAGGTTGCTGAGAATACTGCAATGGATATTACTCCTCCTTCGACTATCACGATTGAGGATATAGTAAAACCTTAAGGTACTTTTACACAATATTATTAGTAGTACTTTTTTTTTAACAAAGTGTAATCACTACTATAAGTTTTTTTTATTTTTTTATTTTTATTATCACTATCTAATTTCTATGATGTACTTTTGAACACATTTATATTTTGGAATAAAAGAGCTCTTTTATTTGATTTGTTGTTATTTGACCGGATAAAAAATTGCTTACGTACTCGTATCACGAAATTAGGTCTTACATAGTTCTTGTGCAAATTTATTTTTTGTTTTGTTTTTCTTTAATCCTTCTTGTAGGAATTAAATGAAAATTTAATCAAACTTTGTTCAATAATTAAAATCAAAGCTTAATTTTTGTTTTCCGAATATATATAAGAATTGAATACTCCTTTGTTTTTATCGCTAGTAAAAATCGTAATTAATTTTCTTCAAGCGTAAAATTTAAGGTTCACAGTTCGTCATCAGGTGGCGTGCGCAACGATGAAGTTTCACGTGCCTACTGCACGCAACTAATTTAGTTGCGCATGGTAGCCAGGCGTAACCTTGTGAGTTGCGCGCGAAACCTATGCTACGAGTGTTTTGCTTCTTTTTTTTACCAAGGTTTAATACGAGTAAAAAAATATTTGTTTTTGACATCTTATTAACCCTCCCCCCCCCCCCAGTGTGAGGAATTTTTTTTCGTAGAGTTCGAAAAAATCAGAACACTTAAACGGCTCGTTTTGATTAACCTCTTTTTTTGGTCTACCCACCAAGTGTTGTGAATTTTATCGTGTGGCTCGGTAAATTTGAAACACCTAAGCGAGAATTTTTTTGAGCATTTATTTATTTTTGATCTACCCCCACCCCCCAAGTGTTATGAACTTTACCGTGGAGTTCGGTAGAATTTATGGCACTTAGAATCTTTGGTTTGAATGCTATGAAATTTGATTTAGAATATTTGAATGAACGAGTTTATCCGGAATTCGTATGTAGTATTTTTTTAAGGCGATCAATTTTTATTAGTTGACAGGTTTCATCGCCACCAATATCCATTAATCTAACTGCCTCTCCTAATAGAATTTCAATTACGCGGTATGGTCCTATCCAATTCGGTTTGAATTTCCTCGTGGATCAGTTGGAGGACCTCTAACCTCTTTTAGTACAAAGTCACCTTCTTTAATATTACGGGGTCGTACCCGTTTGTTAAAATGTCACGCAATGCGTTGTTGGTAGATTTGTTCATGATGCAAAGCTTTTAATCGTCGTTTGTCGAGGAATAAAAGCTCTTCATAGCTAGCTCAAACCCATTCAGCTTTCGGTAGCTTACTTTCGAGAACGATTCATAGGGATGGTATTTCCAGTTCAATTGGTTGAGCTGCGTCCATGCCGAAAATTAAGGAGTATGGAGTTACTCCAATTAAAGTTCGTATGGACGTTTTATAACCCCAAAGAGCAAAGTGTAGCTTATTCGGCCAGTCTTTATAATGTTTTGCCATTTTCTTAATGATGACTGTTATGTTTTTATTTGCCGATTCTACTGCTCCATTCATTTGAGGTTGATATGGGGAAGAATGGTGATGTTTTACTTTGTCCCGAGCCAAGAGGGATTCAATGTCTGCTTTGAATTGAGATCCTTGGTCACTAATTAGTTCGTGTGGAACTCCATATCTCTAAAATATGTTTCGTTCGAGAAACTTTGCAACAGTTTAGAAGTGATATTAACGTAAGAGGCGGCCTCGATCCACTTAGTGAAGTAGTCGATGACTACTAATACGTACTCATGTCCTCGTTATTGGAGAAATTTACCAATAATGTCAATTCCCCAAGTTGAGAATGGCCAAGGGAAAGTGAAATTATATAGTTCAGATGGTGGAGGGTGTTGAAAGTTAGCAAACATTTAGCACTTTGGACATTTCTTGACATATTGAATGCAATCATGTTCCATTGTGGACTAAAAGTACCCTAAATGTGAGATTATTTTAGCGAGCATTTTTCCATTCACGTGAGGTCCACAAACACCTTTGTGATTATCCTCCATGAGGCGTGTGGTCTCGGGTTGGTCTATACATAATAAGCTTTGACCATTTGGCCCTTCTTTACACAATCGACCATTAACCATCCCATAATGGGCTGCGAGCGTTCTCAAGGCATGCTAGTCTTTAAATGAAGTATTTGCAGGATATGTGCCATGATTAATATATTGGAGGATATGATCATACCAGGGGCTTTCCCCTTCGATGTCGTTTGATTCCTCTATTGTGTTGCAATAAGCTGTTTCATCTCTTCTTTCAATGCATAATGTCATCATATTTAATTGATCAAGAATGTTGATAATTGAGGCTAATTTTGCTAGCGCATCGGCAAATTGATTTCATCCCTTGGGAGATATTTAAAATCAATATAATTAAATTGCTCGATGAGTTGCTCTAGGTGTGCTTGGTATAATATCATTGTGGAGTTTTTTATTTTCCATTTTTTAAGTATATGATTTATTATTAGACTGGAATCTCCATATACCTCTAATTTTTGCACACATATGCTAGCTGCTGCTTCTAATCTAATAATGCACGCTTCACATCCTACGACATTATTAGTAGCCTCAAAGTCTAGTTTGGCAGAGATTGGAGTATGTGCTCCCTCTGGACTTATTAGTAACATTCCTATGCCACACCCTTTTTGGTTGGATGCGCCATCGAAGTACATTACCCATTTGTCATCTTGTGTCATGAGAATTTCTTCATCTGGAAGATGAGTAGCTTCTTTACAACTTGTTTGAATGGGATGTTGGGCCAGAAAATCGGATATTACTTTTCCTTTTATTGATTTTTCAGGAATATATTTGAGGTTGAATTCAGCCAAAATCACCAACCACTTGGATATTCTTCCTTATATGGGTGGTTGTTCAAACAAATACTTTATTGGATTGTGTTGAGAAATCACATGAGTGGTGCGAGGGAACATGTAATGTCGTAGTTTTTTAGTTGCCCACACTAATGCTAGACACGTTTTTTCTAAAGTGCTATATTTTGTTTCAAATTGGATAAACTTTTTACTAATGTAGTATATTGCACGTTCTATTTTATCTACTTCTTGTGCGAGCATGGCCCCTGTGGCCATGTCCGTGTCCGTGACAGTGATATAAAGTCTAAGAGGTAGTTTGGGTACTGGTGGTGCTAAAACTGGAGGACTTTTGAGATAGTTTTTTACTTTCTCAAAGGCCTCTTAACATTGGTCGTCCCATTCATGTTTTTCTTCTTTGTTCAATTTTTTGAATATTGGCTCACAAGTCATTGTCAACTTATTGATGAATCGACTAATGTGCTGTAATTTGCCAAGAAACCCCCTAATATAATTTGTTTTTTTGTTTGCGGGGGAGGCATGTCAACTATTGCCTTTATTTTCGAGGGATCGATCTCAATGCCACGTGTGCTTACTACGTATCCGAGTAACTTGCCGAAAGTTACCCCGAAAGCGCATTTTTTGTGGGTTTAATCTCATCTTGTACTCTTTAATTCGAGCAAAGAATTTGTGTAAAGCTTTTGAATGACCCATTCTATGTTTAGATTTTACGATCATATCATCCACATATATCTCAATTTCTTTGTGCATCATATCATGCAAGAGAGTCGTAGCCGTTCTCTGGTACGTAGCTCCTGCATTTTTAAGACCAAATAGCATAACTGTGTAGCAATAAGTACCCCAAGGAGTAATAAAGCATGTCTTTTCTTCATCTTCTTTTTCCATTAGGATTTGGTTGTAACCAGCGTATCCATCCATTAGCATGTCTTTTCTTCATCTTCTTTTTCCATTAGGATTTTGGTTAGATTGATTATTATAGCATTCAAAAGATTCAAGAGAAGGCATATACTCGGATATAGAGCTCATCTTATTGAAATCAAAAGAAAGTACATCAAGAGAGGAATCCTTTTCGGGATCCTCATCCTTAGAACTAGAGAGTAAAGACTCAGTAATGGCCACAAAGCCTAAATTCTCAGCTTCCTTAAAATCTCATCTACTTGAATTATCATAGGCCCTAATGCTTTGTGTTGTTGCATGGAAATCTTTTTTTGGGTTTAGGCCTAGATATTTTGCGGTTCGCAATGGGCACACATTAACGGCAGGCCCATTATCAACTAAAGTAAGTGGGATGTTATATCCCTTGCACCCTACAGTTAGATATAATGCATTATTATGGGTGGTTGATGAGTGTCATTTATGGCACTCATAGGGTAGTTTTCTTCTTAGTTTTATGATCAATTTTTGCCTTTTATATCAAGTTTTTAGGTAATAATGCTTGCTTTGCGTGCTTGTGTGTTAATCTAGAGAAATGCATGTTTTTATCGACTTTATTATCCTTTTTTATGCATTTCTTTTCTATACTCTTGTTTTCGGTTTGGTTTGATTTGTTTGTAGGCGTATTGTGATTTTTCAAGGTTCAAATGTCGAGGAGGAAACCCAACACAAGCTTTGGAAGTCAACCAATCCAAGTCCAGGAAGTTATAGAGCAAGCAAACCAAGTTAGAAGTCAATTTAAGGTTGCTTGGGCAAACCGCTTGGGCAAAGATTGCATGCCCAAACATTGGAGAAGATGTTTTGAATCTGTCTTGGGCATACAAAGTTGCTCGGGCAAGCGGCCCATGTATACCCAAGCAAGCAGCTATCCGAGTCTCCCTCGCGTGCAAGTAGCAGCTCAAGCAAGCATGATGTGCTCGGGCAAGCAACGTTGTGGGTATTCTTGGGCATGCAGTGCTTGCTCGACCGAGCAGACCTGCATGCCCACGCACCCCTGTTTTGGGATTTTAGCCCATTTTCTCTCTTTTTCTCATATAACTATATATATGTACGGACTTCCTAATTTTAGGAGAATTCATTCTTAAAATTTTTATAAATAGATTAGTTAGGCTAATTAGAGGGAGAAACTACAGAGAGAAAGTGTAAACTCCATCATTTGATCTTCAATTAAATCTATTTCAAGTTTTATTTCCTTTTGATCTTCAAGTTTGGTAAATTTCTTTTCCTCTTGCTTTCAATCATTGCTCTTAATTCTTGTTGTTGATGAAATTTCAATTTGATTTTGCTTGTTTGAACTTGATAGCTTGATTGATTAGATTTTTGATTTGATTTGCAAGTATGATAATGATGATGATTAGCTTTGTTTTGTTTCTTCAATTCATGATGATTATTGAGTAGATTTCTTAGCTAGGGTGAAGGGGAAACATGTTTGATTGGTACTTTGTTGTGTATTTGGGGATTTTGATCAATAGATTGTTGTAATTAAATTGATTGATGAATTTGTGCATGTGTTTGGTATAATAGGATTGATCAATCTAGAATTCTAAACTTGATTAGTTGATGATCTTGATGACATGACCACTTGATCTGAGATTGTTAATTTTCATCTTGTTTGATTTGTGATTTTACTAATTTGTCATCCAGCAGCCTGGCCCCTAGGCTGGGCCTGCTTGCTGGTCATGTGTGCGTACACCCTAGCAAGCACGCCACGCATGCATGCGGGCTGCTTCTGGGCGTGCTGGGCGCACCTATTGCAAGCTCATCTTACGAGCTGCTATTGTTGTGCTGCTTCCTTGTACAAGCCCGCGGCAGCGTGCCACGCATATGCGGGCTGCTCGGTGTTGGGTGTTGTTGTTGTGCTGCGTATGCCTAGGCATGCTAGCCCGGGTAGCCAACGCTAGCAGCTGCTAGCGAGGCCTAGCGCGCTAGCTTACAGCTGGCCTTGCTAGCACTGCTAGCATGCTTGCTTGACCAGCAAGCCCCAGCCAGCGCCCGAGTAGGGCTGTTTGGCTTGCGGTTTTGCTAGCCGCTATTGCTAGCAGACCTTTATAACCTAGCCCTCGCTTGGCTTGGCCAATGCGAGGCTAGGGCTATATTTTAACATGTTGTTTGGTTGATATCTCGTCTTCGTTGATTCCTAGAATTGACTCGACTTATAACGCTCGGTTTCAACGCTTTAAGGTCAAAATCCGACACCCTTGTTCATAAATATTCTATTGACTCATTTAATCTTTCGGATTAATTCTTCGTTTCGGTTCGGTTACACGATTGGGTGTCACCCAAAGGGTTCAATCAAGATTAAGCTGTAACATTAATTATTCATTAATATTATTGATCAGAAGCGGCCTCCAGCTAGGCATTCCGATCATTTGACCTCACTGAATAATTAGCTTTCTAATTAATTCCGAACCCTTTATCGGAATAATACACTTGTTCGAAGGACACCATTCCTTTCAATCTCCCACTTGTCCTTCCGGACAAGTGTGCTAATTGTGTATAGCCTATTTCCTATGTCACTTAATGTCTCTTCATGAATTATAAGGTAAGATTCTTTGTCATCCTCATTACGTCCAAAAGTGTTTCTCGATTCCCGAGTTCGACTGTCAAAAGTAGATGATTTCTAAAATCCATATGAGCACGACCATGCATTTTCACAGTCTCACTCTTCGAGAGGCCTAGTAATAGGGGGACATTCTCAATCTTGCATTGTCAGCTTCCTTTACTAAGAGGCCCTAGCCGCCCAACTACTGCCTTTATAATCCCCTTTTACAGCAGACGTTTAACAACATCAAAGCGGACTAGTACTCAAATAAGAGAACTAACAATACTCATGGTCGAGGAAAGAGGTTCCGATAGTTCTAATGAGTAATATACTTATGACGATTTTTAAATCTCTTAAAGTATTCTCATAGGTCGATCCGTTATAGTTCCAAACCAATACTTGTGCAAATGATTTATGACAATCGAATCATGTCCTTGTAGCACAAGAAACGGTGTTATAAATCATACTACACACTAATCTCAAGTGGTCATTAGTCGTCTAACTTTTAAATGACCTTGATTAGGGATAATTTTCGATTAAAATATTTAATGTTCACTTAACAGGTGTTTATTTATCCAAGACATTGTCTTGATACCCTATTTTGAATATTCTTAAAATTGATTGGACTCATTATTTAGTTCTAAACCACAATTAAATAGAAATGGAGTGATAATAATTTGCAGAAAAATTAAATTACTCCATAAACGAATGGTTCAACATAGTATTTACATTAAAATCTCCAAAATTTAATTAAAACACATAAATAGGGAAATCAAAGCCAATCTCCAATGTGCGTGATTCCCATTGGCTCAACGTGCTTTTTGTGTTTCACTTAAGGCAAAGGTTTAGTGTGTGGATCGGCTACATTTTCGTTTGTTCCAATCTTACAAATTCTAATTCACCCTCGGACTTCCATTCCCTTATCATGTGAAATCACCTCTTGACATGTTTGACCTTCTAATGTTCCCTTGGCTCCCTGGCCTGAGCAATAGCTCCATTGTTATCGCAATAGAGATCTATCAGACCCTTGATTGAGGGTACAACATCAAGTTCACCAACGAACTTACGAATCCAAATTGCCTCCTTAGCAACTTCTGAAGCTACCAAGTATTCGGCTACAGTTATAGAATCTGCAGTTGTGCTTTGCTTAGCACTCTTCCAACTAAACGCTCCTCCATTTTATACAGAATATGTACCCTAATTGCGACTTGAAGTCGTCTCTGTCAGTTTGGAAGCTTGCATCGATGTAACCTTCAACAACCAAATCCTTACTCCCACCATAGACCAGAAATTTATCCTTGTTCTTTTTCAGGTACTTTAGGATATTCTTGGCCGGTCCTTCGAGCTTACAGAACTAGGTATTTCCCAGAACTGGCAATAGAATCTCAATGGAGGCTATCCCTTTTTTTTCAAGCGAATTGAAATGATTGAAGTGCTTGGATGGCGGCTCAAGATCAGCCTCATGAAAACCGAATGCGCCTCTCCTGGGTCTGATTGGTATCGGCTCGTAGCACTCAAGGCATACGATATATCAGGCCTAGTACATATCATGGCATACATGATCGATCCAATTAGCAAAGCATATGGAATCTGACTCATCCTCTCTCGCTCATAAGGTGTCTTCGGACACTGTTTCTTGCTGAGAGTTATGCAATGTGACATGGGTAGGTGACCTCTCTTGGCTTCCTCCATATTGAATCGTGCCAGTACCTTATCGATATAAGTACTTTGGCTCAATCCAATCATCCTTTTAGATCTATCCCGATAGATCTTGATGCCCAATATGTACTATGCCTCTCCCAATTCCTTCATTGAAAAACACTTTCCAAGCCAAGCCTTTACAGACTCCAACATTGAAATGCTATTTCCAATGAGCAATATGTCATCGACATATAAGACAAGGAATGCAATGTCACTCCCACTGACCTTCTTGTAAACACAAGACTCATTTGGATTCTTGATAAAACCAAACTCACTAATGGCTTCATCGAATCGCATATTCCAACTTTTTCTTGCCTACTTTAATCCATAAATGGATTTCTTAAGCTTGCATAACTTCCCAGCATTGTTTGGATCTACTAAACCTTCCGGCTGTGTCATGTACACCGTTTCTTCCAAAATCCCATTAAGGAAGGCGGTTTTGACGTCCATTTGCCCTATCTCATAATCATAATATGCGGCATTTGTTAGGATAATCCGGACGGACTTAAGCATGGCGACTGGCGAAAAGGTTTCATCATAATCAACGCCGTGAATTTTCCTGTAACCTTTTGCCACCAATCTAGCTTTGTATACATATACATTTTCATCTCTGTCGATTTTCAACTTGAAAATCCATTTGTAACCAATAGGTGTGTAACCTTCAGGAAAATCAACCAAGTCCCAGACATGATTTTCAAACATGGAGTCCATCTCGGATTTCATGGCGTCTTGCCATTTTGTAGAGTCGAGGTCGTCATAGCTAGTTTGTATATATGTCGCTGGCTCATCTCCATCCACAACTAGGATGTCTTGATCCTCGGTTAAAACAACACCGAGGTATCTATCTGGTTGAGATCTTGGCCTTTACGACCTACGCAGGGTAATAGATTAAGCATTTGCATTGTTATTTTGACTTTGCACATTGTCAGTTTGACTCTAACCAATGTCAAAAGCTACTTCTAAAGCACTTTGATTGTCAGTTTTGTCAGGTTGACTTTGTTGCTCATCCTCTCGACAAAGTTAGATTTTCCTCCCACTTGTCATTTTGGAAAGGTGCTCCTTCTCCAAAAAGACACCATCACGAGCAACAAATACTTTGTTTTTGGATTTGTTGTAGAAGTAATACCCCTTTGTTTTTGGATATCCCACAAAGAAACACTTGTCAGATTTTGGTGCAAGCTTTTCAGATATGAGTCTTTTGACATATGCTTCGCAACGCCAAATCTTAAGAAAATACAACCGTGGAGGTTTCTTCATCCATAATTCATATGGAGTCTTTTCGATAGCTTTTGACGGCGGTTCAGTGTAAGTGTCGCGGTTAGAAGTGCATGTCCCCAGAAAGAGATAGGAAGATCGCTAATTCGCACACTCCATTCCATTGTGGAGTTCCAGGAGGTGTCAATTCTGAGAGAATTCCATGTTCTTTCAGATGATCGTCGAATTTGTAGCTCAAATACTCGCCACCTCGATCCGATCGAAGTGCTTTGCTTTTCTTGCCAAGCTGGATTTCTACTTCACTCTGAAACTCTTTGAATTTCTCAAAAGATTCAGATTTGTGCGACATAAGGTAGACATAGCCATATCTACTAAAGTCATCCGTGAAAGTGATAAAATAGCGATAACCATTTCTTGCGGTTGTGCTCATTGGTCCACATACATCTGTGTGTATAAGATCCAATAAGTCACTGGCCCTTTCTCCCAACTTGGAGAATGGCTGCTTTATCATCTTGCCTAGTAAGCATCCTTCGCAATTTTCAAACGACTCTAAGTCGAATGAATCAAGAATCCCTTCATGAAGAAGTTTCTTGATGCGTTTGATGTTAATGTGGCCAAGACGACAATGCCACAAGTAGGTTTGATTCGACTCAATGGTCTTAGCTCTTTTGGTGGTATCATTAACATTATAAACTTGTTTTTCTATTGAAAGCACATAAAGACCATCTTCTGAATGTGTCGTACCATATAAAACATTATCGAGATAAAATTAACAACTATTGTCTTTTATCCGAAATTCAAATCACTTGGCGTCCGACGCCGAAATTGAAATAATGTTTTTGGTAATGTTTGAAACATGATAACATTGTTCAAGTTCTAAAACAAGCCCAGAGGGAAAGGAGAAACTAAGTGTCCCAACGGATACGGCCGCAATCCTTGCTCTATTGCCGACCTGGAGTTTCACTTCTCCCTTCCCTAGCCTTCTGCTTTTCCTTAGTCCCTGAGCATTGGAACAAAGGTGTGAGCCACATCCGGTATCTACTACCCATGAAGCTTTGCTAGTAAATTTAAGGTCTATAACATATATACATCGAGAAGCAATGGTGTCGTTCTTCTTATCCTCCTTGAATTTGAGGCAATCCCATTTCCAATGTCCCTTCTTCTTGCAGTAGAAACATTCGGAATCGGATTGAGAAGAGGCTACCTTATTTTCCTTGTTACCCTTGGTAGCTCTTGACTTAGGCGAAATGGTCTTCTTACCCTTCCCCTTAAAGCCTTTCTTCTTGCCCGAGCACTTGAATGGCTTGCCCTTCTTGACCATAAGCATACCATGCTTCCCCTTATCCTTGAGCGTTTGCTCGGCTTGCTTCAACATTCCATGAAGCTCTGTGAGGGTTTTCTCCATGATGTGCATATTATAGTTCATCTTGAACTGATCATAGCCTTTGTGCAACGAGTGGAGAATAATGTCAATTGCCATCTCGGTTGAGTACCCTGCATCGAGCCTTTCCATGTTCTTAAATAATCCGATCATTTTAAGTACATGTGGGCTGACCGGCTCTCTTTTCTTAAGCTTGCTCTCAAGGATCTGCCTATGGGTCTCAAATCGCTCAGTTCGGGTCTGCTCTTGGAACATATTCTGAAGTTCAGAAATGATCTCAAAAGTCGTCTCCTTTCCAAAGAATGTCTTTTGGAGATCAGGAGACATTGTGGCCAACATGATGCATTTGACATCCCGATTGACAGCGTGCCATCAGTTTAGGGCAGCCTGAGTGTCCTCCTCATCAGGAGCTTCGGGCATTTCCTCATCAAGGACATATTCCTTTTGCTCTTGCATGAGAACTATATGCAAGTTCCTTTGCCAATCAAGGAAGGATGTTTCATTCAACTTCTCTTTCTCGAGAATAGAACAGAGTGAAAATTGGTTGTTGTTGGTATTAGTTGCAGACATGATTCTACAATTGAAAGAATTTGCAATGAAAAACCATTCATAAAACTAATAAGTTTGAAATTTAAAGCATACATGCAAAATTTCAATCTTATTAAGCATTTTTTCCACACATCTTATTTAGGCGAGAATAAAACGATTCCAAGACCCCAAAAATTAAAAAGTGATTAAGCATGCTTTGGATTGTCTTAACACTTAATATTTTAAGGTAACCAATCCAATTGCTAATAGCTCTAAGCTACTCTTGGTTCGATAAAACGTCGCATCCAATGCTTCCTTGACGTTTATCTCCATTGCCACGACATTTAAGGACTCCTTACTGATATCGTTGATTTTAACCAAAATTAACGTGTATGCGATGCCTTGCTTTGGCAACCGCACCAACATACCTTACTTCCCTAGGAAAGTAGTAATGTCTTGCTTTGGCATAGTCCATTACTATTTTCATTATTTCCGTAAGTGTCATTTTGGAATGGCATATTTAACTCAATTTCTTTGGGACTTAGAGTTTTTATGTTGGTTGTTTTAAGTGAACTAAACTAATCATTTAACATTCGAAATCCTAAACATGCATCTAACATCGCAATTATATAAGCAAAATGTTGGGTTTCGTAGAGTCCGACTCTACGCGGAAGAGAAACCCGCCCAAGACCCGCCCACTAATTAAGGAAACTAAGCATGCAATCACATAATTAAACAATAAACAAGAGAAAAAGAAAAGACATTCTTACCCTTGACGCGTGCTTCGCTCGAACCCAAGCTCTTACTTGAGAAGCTAAACCTCGCAAGCGCGACGGTCTCCAACGGCTCGTAACCACAAACCCAACCCGAACGGTCTTAGTCCTGAAGGTTAGTCGGGACTTGACCAATAAAAACTAGAGTATTTACGAACTTAAGGTTTTCTCACTTTTCTAAGGAGATGCCTTTTTAGTTCCATTTTCAATCATTGTGGGAGAATTGCAATTTCCCTATTTTATTTTAATCAAAACAAAATAAAATTGCAATTCAATCAACAAGTTACAAGTGGTATAAGGAGGAAGAGAGAAGGTGAGGACCACCTAAGGCGGGGACCAAGTCACCTTGCTCCCCAAGCCAACCACCAACTATTGGTCCCCTCCCCTTGACCGGCCGACCAGGCCACGTGGCAGGCTGGCAGCCTGCCTTAGCTACCAAGGCAGCCAGCTAGCGCCCAGTACCAAGGCGGGGTTGCTGGCCAGCCTGACCACACACACGCGCGGCCACACAGCCAGCCAACGCATGCATCGCTGGGATGTTGTGCGTAGTGTTGCTGGGTGTTGCTTGCTATGCGAGTGGCAAGGTGCATGGTGCTGCTCGCTAGCAAGCACGCTGAGCAAAACACATATACACAGTACGCTACAACGATGTGTGTGTTGTGCGAGTGCAGTGCTCGGCGCGAGGCTACAATGAGCTGGACGCCTAGCACGCTAGCAAGGCCTAGCCTTGCGATGGGTGCTTGACTAGTGATGCGTTGGGTGCCTGGCCTAGCATGCTAGCAAGCTTGCAAGGCACCATGCCTGCAATGCTTGCGGGCTGTGCTGGCACGCACAGCCACACACACGCACGCATGGCTTGCGATGTTGCGTGTTGTGTTGTGCGAGGCCCAAGCATGCTGCGATACTCAGTAGGCTTGCGGCTGGGTGCATGGCCTAGCACACTAGCACACTAGCATGCGCTGGCTGCTAGCATGCTTGCGGCCAGCAATGCCAACCATGCCAGCACGCTTGGCTTAGCACGCAATGCATGCTAGGCTTGCGGCTAGCATTGCGATGCGCATGCTAGCTCTAGCTAGCCTAGCACTCGCATGGCTAAGCCAAGGCAAGGCTACGTCCTAGCTCGAGCTTGTTGCTTGTTGAATTTGCGACGCTTGGTCTCGACGCTCTAAGCCCAATATCCGACATCTTTGTTTGTAATACTCTGATGACTCATCTAATCCTTCAAATTGATTTGTCTTCTCGGATCGGTTGTTCGATTGGGTGCGACCCGTAGGGTTCAGTCAAGATTAAGCTGTAATATTAATTGTACATTAATATAACTGATCGGAAGCGCCCTCCACCTAGGCATTCCGATCACTTGACCTCACTGAAGAATTAGCTTTCTAATAATTCTGAACCCTCTGTCGGAATAATACACTTGTTGGAAGGACACCATTCCTTTCACAAAATATATAAAGAATAATTAAAGATGCATTTGGCAACTAGCATGACCCCTTGAACTTGAGTCTTCCAATCTTCAAGGGCCTTCGTTGCATCCTCTTGGCTCGTCTTCTTAGAAACACCGTTTTCGAGACATCACCAGGCCACCAATTATGCAACTACTAGAAAACCTAGGACTAATCTAAATATTAAGGTACAAAAATACTCAACGGCACGCAGTCCGTATTTAGATTTACAAAAATACAAAACAGAAAGCAGTCCATATTTACTATCCTAGTCGGGTCCCACTAGTTGTCATATTGTAAAACCTGCATTAGAATATCTATTCCATTCATCCATTCACTTAATGGCCCACGCGTTTTATAAAGTAAAACAAGCAATAAAGCAAAACACGCGCAAACTAGTAACTAACTTAGGTGGTTAATCCAATTAACACGCCTAATTAAAACTAGTCAAAATTGTTAACCGATTATGTGATTAAAGGAAATTAAATTAGCTCAAATAATTAAAGAAGCTCCCACTAAATTCCGCATCCAACTTAATTAAAATTAATCCAATTAATTTAATTAAGCCTGTTTACCCAAATTTTGCCAAAATTATTTTGCAAGTTGAAAATCCGAGGCCTAGCCTCGTTTTAATAATTAAATAAAATTAATTAAAAGCGACAAAAATCGTAAAATTAATTAAAAGCGACAAAAATCGTAAAACGCATAGTCCTACGATGCTCGAGTGCCTAACACCAAGCAATGAGGCTTGGTTTGCTAGGCACCGAGCCACGGCTGTCTTGCGTGGGTGCTGCCCCGCACAGCCACTGCTGCGCCAAGCAGCCTGCTTGTGGCTGCCAGCATAGCACCATGTGCGTTATGCTGGCCACAGCAGCACGCTTGCAACGCCAGCTAATTGTGAGCCTCAAAGGCCCTTGCTGCTGTACGAGCTGATGCTGCCTAGCAGCCGCATAGTACACCTCGCACAAGCACTGTCCCTGCACTATGCGGACCAAGCTCGCACACACACGCACGCACCAACAGCCCGCACAACCTAGGCAGCCACATGCAAGCTGCGCAAACAACCTAGCTGGCCGAGAGATGTGCTCAAGGCTTTGTGCCTCAATTTACGTGCTTGTGCCTCGAGGTTTTATCCTGAATATTTGTGTGACATAAAATAAATTCTAAATTATTTAGAATCAATTATTGAACAAAAATGAAAATAAAACAAGTCCAACTTAAATTCAATTTTTAGTGCACAAACCAAAATTAATTCAACAACCATTCTTTAAATTATTTTGGCTCAACTTGATGCTACAAAAATTGAGGGTTATTCTCACAATTAATTTAACCAAACATAAATTAATAATGAGATTTGACAAAATAAAAGCAGTTGGAAAAATAAACACAATCATCCAATGAAAAATTTTCCAACACTAACTTGTGTAAACTTGAAAAATTACATCCTTCCAATGTGAAGAGTAATCAAATTTCAATCACAAACTTGAAGCAATTTATTTGCAAAAATGTGAAATTGCAAGTTTATGTGAAAAATGAACTCACCAAATTAAGCACCAAATATGACTTCATAAATATGCTTAATAAGGGTTATTATTGCAGTAGATTAATGGTGTAACCATATACATAATCTAACATTAACATGCCATAATTAATTAAGGTTTAAAGATTTAAAATTTTTCGTCAAAAACGAAAAACCCCTCGAAAAACATGTTTCTGGGTGGATTTTGGCTTCTGGAGCAAATACAAAGTGGCCTAAAAACAATTTAGAACATCGATTCCACCCAAAATTCACTAGTTTTGGGTCAAAATATGGGTTCTTTAGCCAAAATTAGTATAAATACGATATTAAACTAATTAAAACGAGCTTCTAATCAAATTAGAAAGCAAAACCAGAAATTTAAATCTATTTAAATCACCTTAATTAATTTTTTTTTATCACACCTTAATTAATTATTAGTTACAACAATTAAATGCACGCGGCTCCAATACTACTATTGGGTTTCGTGATGTCCAACACCACGCGGAAGGGAACCCACCCAAAATCCGCACACAATTTAAAGTAACTAAGCATGTATTAAAACCTTAATCACATGATTAACAAAAAGAGAGAGAAAGAATCATTACCCTTGTAGCGTGCTTCGCTCTAACTTAGAGCTCGGACTTGAAAGCATAGAGTCTCGCAAACGCGCGAACCTCCAACGGCTAACACCCTCGCTACCGAACCGAGCCGGTCCCTACCCCGAAACATAGTCAGGGCTAGACCAAAAATTACTTAGAGTATTAGAACAAAGGTTTTCTCTCTTTGGATATCCATTTAAGTTCACCAACTCAAGTGCTCTTTCCCAATGCCAAATGATTGGTATTTATAAGGAAAGGAGCCCCTGAAATCCCATCTCCCATCAATGTGGGAGAGTTAGTAATAAGGCAAAATACAATTTAATTTAATCCTAAAATAAAATTAAAAGTCAAATGAATCACCAAACAACAAGTGGCAAGAGGAGAGCAAGGGGTTAGGTGAGGACCACAAGGAGGGACCATCCTCCCCTTGCTCCCCAAGCAATCCCACAAAACCAGTCCACACACACACACCCACTCGCAACACGCCAGCTGGCGTGGCCTGCCTTGGGCGCCAAGGCTGCCTCGCTGGCAGCCTGGCCCCTAGGCAAGGCTTGCTTGCTGGTCATGTGTGTGTGCACCCTAGCAAGCACACCACGCATGCATGCGGGCTGCTGCTAGGCGTGTTGGGCGCACCTACCGCAAGCTCAGCTTGAGAGCTGCTATGTTGTGCTGCTTCCTCGCACAAGCTCGCAGCAGCGTGCCACGCATATGCAAGCTGCTCGCTGCTGGGCGTTGCTGCGTGCTGCATGTGCCTAGGCATGCTAGCCCGGGTAGCCAACGCTAGCAGGTACTAGCGAGGCCTAGCGCAATACCTTGCTGCTGGCCTTGCTAGCATGCTTGCTTGGCCAGCAAGCCCTAGTCAACACCCGAGTAGGGCTGCTTGGCTTGCGGCCTTGCTAGCGGCTATGGCTAGCAGTCCTTTATAGCCTAGCCCTCGCTCGGCTAGGACAACGCGAGGCTAGGGCTATATTTTAACTTGTTGTTTGGTTGATTTCTCGTCTTTGTCAATTCCTAGAATTGACTCAACTTATAACGCTCGGTTTCGACGCTCTAAGCTCGGAATCCGACTTTCTTGTTCGTAAATACTCTATTGACTCATTTAATCTTTCAGATTAATTCGTCGTTTCGGTTCGGTTACACGATTGGGTGTGACCCGAAGGGTTCAGTCAAGATTAAGCTGTAATATTAATTATTTATTAATATTACTGATCGGAAGCGGCCTCCAACTTGGTATTCCGATCACTTGACCTCACTGAATAATTCTCTTTCTAATTAATTCCGAATCCTCTATCAGAATAATACACTTGTTCGAAGGACACCATTCCTTTCAGTACTTTATTTCTAAATTTTAAAATATTTATGGTCAAGGTTTTGTATTAGCAAATACGTTAATGGTCAAGTGTTGCTAATTTTATTAAATCGAAGAAAGTATATACAAAGTATATATCTATGCTACTTATTATTATTAATTAGTTAGCCTTGTTCACATAAAAACATTGTTGCTCTCTTTGTTAGTCTCGTTTGAAATATTGCTCGTTTTCCAAATGAAATATTAAAAATATATATATAATAAGCACTATTCTAAACAACTTAAGATAATTTTCTAATTTTTTTTTTACAATTTTTAAGAAAAAACATATATAGTCAAGTGGGGTTTTGTTTAATTTGTCTAGCAATATTAGTGCTTTTAGAATATCAAACTCTTATACTTATCTTTACTATAATGTAATTAGATATATTAATAACAAAATAATGTGCGTGCATTGTCAAATGTGTAAAAATGAAATGAGAAGAATTTAAAGGGATTAGGGATGGAATGAGCAATAATAATTATAATCTCATAGACAACAGTAAAAAACGAATAATAGCTTCAAAGTGCATAAACATCATTTTAATAGCAAAAATTTAAAACATACAAAAAAACACACATTTTTACCTAATAAATGCAATACATACTCCTTCCGTCCCTTAATTTTTTTACCCCATTGCAAATATATGGGTCAAACTTTTAAAATTTTGACCTTGAATTCTCAATTTTTTTTTTTTAAAAAGATCGACCTTGAATTCTTGTTAATCTATAAGTGATAATATATTTAAATGGGATCTTGTTTTTTTTAATTGTTCATATAATTCAAAATCCATAAAAATAGAACCGAAAAGTTCAGTTATGAGAATGTTGCCCAATAGTTTTATACAATACATATGATGATACGAATATTTGAATTCTATTATCAAATTTTGATTTCTTTGAATTCATAATTTTCATTTACTGCATTAATTTAGTTTGTTGAAATTCAATTCTGTAATCATACTCTTTTTTTTTTTTTTTTTAATTGCAGTAAATACATTGAATCTGACCAAATCACTTCAACAAATATTATATGCAGTTGAGGAAACAAGGAAGTGGGGAGTGAAGGTGCTTATTTGCATGAATCTGGTCAAGTTTAATGTTAATTTAAAGTTCCCTCGTATACATTTGGGGTTCTTGGAAAACATTTGGGGTTCTTGTAATACATTTGGGGTTCATTCGTATACTTTAACAGATTAATTTCTAATTTACTGTGTATATCATTAGTATATACTACCTCCGTTTTTTTAGTTAACATCGTTTGACTTTTACACTATTCACGAACTACATTTTGACTCGATTTTGTGATTAATAGATACGATAAAATATGGTCATGTGTGATCTTGTTTGAATCTTCTTGATATATGTTGTATTAATGTTCATTTTTTATAATTTTACAATGTTGATAATTAGAGATATTAAGCGTTAAAAACATGCGTTGACAAGCGTGATAATAGAATGGTGTCAACTAAAATAAAGGAGGTAGTATATTAGATTTTTTTTGTACTTTGATTGCTATATTTAAGAATTATTTCTTGACTACTGTAATTCATATCTTTTTAGTTAGATAAATCTATAAAATTTCGTATGTTTTGATATATGTCGAGCGTTAATCATGGGCAATGCAACAACCTTGCAGTTTTTTTTATTTATTATTTTTACATAAATAATCAAAGAGATCGGACATTTCTAATAGCAGGTTTCTTAAATCGTATCTAAGAAACCAGTGATTCAAAAGCACCAGTGCCTTTCCCTTGGCTTTTTTTATTCCCCTGTAAGAATGTAAGAAACCGGTTGTAATGTAGGACTGGTCTCTTCTCTTAATTTAAGAAACCGGAAAAAAATATCCGGTTTCTTAGGCTAAGAGACCTACTACCTAGGCACCGCACCTTTTCCGGTTTCTTAGACACATCATGACCGGTCTCCTAGGCTATTTTTGTAGTAGTGATATGACAATGGTGAACTCATAAGAATCAAGCAACAATCCAAACTAAGTATGAAAATCATATAAAAGTCATCATTAAACATCAAATTTACCAATAAGTAAGCAAAAGCCAAAAGGTACCCACAAATAAATCATACTAAAAATTGCAAAACCTAGGGTTCTAAGTAGTAAGATGAAATCATGAAAAATGCAAAGAGGGTAAAGAAATCATACCTTAATCAAGCAATAGAACCTTAATAATGCAACTAGAGTAGATAGAAAACCCCAAATGCAAGCCTTGAACAAGAATCTCTCCAAAATCAAAAACCCCCAAATTTTTCAAAAGTATGAAAAACTTGTAAATTCTTGAAAAATAGAGTGAAATTTGATGTAAAAGTTGATTAAAATGATGTAAAATGATGATTTAATGAAGAAATAACAAAAGAAAATGAATTAAAATGAAGATTGGAATGAATGAGTGAGGTTTAGAGAGAGGAAAGCGAAAATCGCGAAAAATAGCTGCAGGAAATTGCGTGAAATGGAGCAGGAAATCGCGGTCTGCTATATATATATGCGGCAGGCAGCTCGGTCAGGCCAAGCCACTCGGGCGAGCAAAGCTGCCTGGCTGAGCAGCCTGCGCGCGCGAAATGGTGCAGCTGCTGCGTGCTGCGATGCGGCTCGGGCAAGGGGAGTAACTCGGGCGAGCATAAACTTCGTGCCCAATACAGACACATTGCTTCAAATTTCTTCAATCTTGAACTTGGGCAAGTTCAACAACATGCCCAAGCAGCTTTCCCAAGCTCCTTATTTAGCAACTTAACCAAATTTCTCCATTTCTAACCAATTTCAATCGCCACCAACACCACACAACTCCAAAATTTAACCTACAAAAATCAAAAGAAACGATTAATCAAGGGAAAATGCAAAAATAATAGAAAAGAAAATTAAAGAAAATGATGAAAAAGTTATGAATCCGGGTTGCCTCCCAAGAAGCGCTCTTTTAACGTCATGAGCTTGATATTCTTCGCCCTTCAAGGTGGATTGTAGAGAATCATCTTATGAACGAGGCCAACGAAAACACCATCGTAATAGCGTTTAAGTCTATGGCCATTGACCTTAAATGAACATGAGGAATCCAAAGGTGATATTTTAACCACACCATGAGGAAAAACACCTTGGACTATGAACGGACCACTCCATCAAGACATAAGTTTCCCGGGAAACAAATTCATCCTAGAGTTGTAGAGGAGGACCTTGTCACCAATATTGAATTCCTTTTTCTCGATGAGCTTGTCATGCAACTCCTTAGAACAGGCGTTGTAGATGGTAGCATAATCATAAGCGTCTAACCGAAGCTCTTCTAGGTCATGAAGATCAAGCCATCTTTGTTCACCCGCACTAGCCAAATCAAAGTTAATCTTCTTAATGGCCCATTGAGCACGGTGTTCAAGATCCACCGGAAGATGACAAGATTTACCATAGACAAGGCGATAAGGTGTTGTGCCAATAGGGGTCTTAAAGGCCATTCTATAAGCCCAAAGTGTATCATCAAGCTTTTCCGACCAATCTTTCCTGTTTCTAGCAACCATCTTCTCAAGGATCAACTTGATTTGACGATTGGACACTTTAACTTGTCCACTAAATTGTGGATGATAGGGAAAATCAAACCTTTGATGCACCCCATGTTTTCTTAACATCTTTTGAAAAGCCTTGTGCACAAAATGTGAACCATTATCACTAATCACCGCCCTAGGAACTCCAAATCTTGGAAATACGATCTTCTTGAACAATTTCATCAATACCACCTTGTGATCATTAGTTAGGGAGGCGATTGCTTCAACCCATTTTGAGACATAATCGACCGCAACAAGGATGTATTGATTCCGATGAAAAGAAGGAAATGGTCCCATGAAATCGATGCCCCATACATCAAATACCTCTAACTCAATGATTGGTTCTTGAGGCATCTTGTTCCACTTGGAAATATTGCCTGTTCGTTGGCAACGATCACAAGTCTTCACAAATCCTTGAAGAGATGTGGCCACCATAAGCCACATTGAAGAATCTTAGAGGCGGTCTTTGAAACACCCATATGGCCACCACTAGGGTCGGTGTGGCACATCTTCAAGACACGTAAAACTTCTTCATTGGGGAAACAACGTCATAACAATCCATCAACCCCACGATTGTATAAAAAGGATCATCCCACAAATAGTGTCGTGATTCTCTCTTGAGTTTCTTCCTTTGGTTCTTAGAAAACGAAGGAGGAAATTCACCACAAGCTAGGTAGTTCACCAAGTCGGCGAACCAAGGAAGCTCATTTTCCTCAATGGCATATAGAACATCGTAAATCATCCTATCGAAGATAAGAACACCATCATCATGTGAGTCTTCCAACCTAGAAAGGTGATCCGCCAAAACATTTTCGGCACCTTTCTTGTCCTTGATCTCAATGTCAAATGTTTGGAGTTCTAACACCCAACGAAGAATTGTTGGCTTTGATTCTTTCATGAGATACTTAAGAGCCGCATCATCGGTAAACACAATGGTCTTGGTGAAGGTTTTATGTCTTCGTCTAATAAAATTACTAGATATATAAATGGATCAAATTATGGAGATAATTAAGTTCGTTCTTTTGGGTCATCGTAATATCATAGCTAGAGGTACTAACGATCTTTAGGCAAGTAAAATAGTCTAAAGCCCAACTGTACGGATCCTATAAGGTCACACAAAAGGCCTAGATTGAGCGTAAGAGGAAGAGGCCCATGATGGGCCTTCTCCCTTTAGGTAGCCGGCCATATGGAGTAGATTAGAGGGTTTGGGCTTTGCTTCCTAGTCTAATAATAATATGATTATAAATAGACTAGGTGCCTAGGGTTGGACAAGACAATTCACTGATCAGTTAGATCAAACCCTAATTAGCAAACACAAACCCTAACCTCTCTCTCTCACACACGTCTCTCTCCCCTCCTTGAGTCGGTGTCAGTGCGTGGTGGTGGTGGTGTTCGTTGTGGTGGTCGGTTGTCCATAAAGGTGTGATCGCGGCTTTTCCTCTTCATCTGACCAATCTAGTATTGGTGGATGGCTCATTCGAATCCCGTGGACTAAGTAGAGGAGCAACGCTTGGGGCTCTATTCTCTCCCTAATTGTCAATCAACTTGTTACGTGGAATTCACGCTTCAAAGGTATAAATATGTGATTCTTTTGTGTAATGCATGCGATCTTATTTTAGGTGCGTATGAATATGATTCATGATATTCTGCTTAGAGTACCTAAATCCCCACAGTGGTATCAGTTAGCCTCTTGCATAAACACGCTTGATTATAATAATACAACTATTTGAAGTCTATGTCCATAATTTTATAATCAATTAAAAGGGAGAATTAATTTAATTATGGTTCAATTATTATATTAAATGTGATTTAACTCTTAAAATTGATTAAATTCAATTTAATTATGCTCAAAATACCCTAAGTATGGACTAAATTTTATCCCTAAAATGTTCGAAATTTTCGAACACCCTAACCCTAAATTTCGAATTTTTCCAAAATCATAGCCCTAAATTTTGATTTTTGTTCTTGTTTTTGGGTGAAATTCGATTTATTTTATGCGTCAAAATTTTAATTAGGTTAAATCCTACATAAAAGTGTTTTGTGTATGATTAAACAATTTAATTTTAAGAGTTAAAATTAAATTAGAATTAATTTTATGATGAACCCTAATTTTAAAATTAATTTGGGATTTAATTTTAATTTTGGACTGATATAATTGAATTTTACAAAAGTTGTTTTCATTAAATTAAAAACCAAAAAAAATTAATGTGGTTGTAGACACCTAAAAATGTCTTCCCAAAACCAAACCCGATGATGAACAACCTTTCACCGCCATTATTGGTCGGGTCGAGTATTTAATCTCGGGAGTGCTTAAAATCCATATTAAGTCAAATGTAGCCTACAAATCAGTCAACAGATCAGTCCAAATGTTTAATCAAAGCATAGTCCAACCACCACATTAGCCCAAACCCTTTTTAATTCATTTCGTTATAATTATTAATTAAGCCCGATTAATAAATAATAAAACTCCAAAACCTGAAATAAGCCCGGAACAGCTGAAACAGCGCCTAATTATCACATGCTTAAATGTTAAGTAAAAGGTTAAAATGAATCTGGACGAAATTCTAGAAAACAGAGTTGCCGTGTCACGGCAATCTGTACCGCGCCACGACAATGTCTGTCGTATCACGACAAATTGCACCGTGTCATGGCAAATTTCTGCCGTGACGTGGCAATTTTCAGGGGTTTCTCCGCGGCGCATTTCAATTCTAGGGTTTCGTGCATCACCCTACTCATTTTCACTATAAATACGAGGCTGATTTCTCAGTTTCGGGGCACCAAATCATTCTCTCTTTATCTCTTATGCTCTAGCCTAAACACTAGTCTTCCCTATTCTTTAACCATACATCCCTTAAGCACTCCCCGGAGTCCTTACTTTACCCGAAGTTCCACACTTAAACCAAGGCCTGAAAGGTAGAACTCTTTGAGGGTTTGGCCGCAAATCAACTCTACTTTAATTTAATTTAATTTCCATTATTGTTTATTAATTTTTCTTAAAGTTACTAACACGTTTATTGTTTTATAGTTGCAAGCAAACACAATCAAAGTAAGGAATCATGTTCCTTTTGTTACTATTATATTTCTAACGATTTTTGTTATGTTTTTCATATACTAATCGTTATTATTATGGTTAAATTGCTTCCAATGTTGATGTTATTTTTATTATATTTTTTATCACCGTATTGCATGTTAAATGGAATATGTAATTGAATATAACGCTTAATAAGATAATTTGGACGACCGGTTTAGGTTCCTTTTTAATCTTGTTGTTTAATCAAGTGATCACAATATTTTAGAATTATATGTTGCATTAATATTCAACCAATTTATATTAATAATAGTTTGGAGCGAATTGAACCTTTGTTTGTATGCCTTTGTGATCGCAGGAGTTACTTTTCACAAAAAAGAATCGAGTAGAGGCCAATACGGGCGAACGTGACTCCATGACTCACTTCGTACCATCATCCTCGATCCTCCTTTCATGGTTCCAAACCATATGGAGTTAGTAATCTTATGGATTATGAATGGGGTGTAACCTTCACGGGTTAATCATTGTTGCCTATCGTTGTCCCTTTTCGTGGTTGCCTTTTGATGATCCGTGAACGGTTTACAAGTTCCTTAAAAACTTGTTGGCGGCTCCCTACTTTGATTTGTCCCTAATCGTGTCCCTAATCGTTTGTCAATTCCCACTTCCTATGAGTTCCAAGCATATTCACAACATGATTAACGTAGGCGCGCTTCGAATGACGCTTACAATTTGGCGACTCCACTAGGGAGGATTCTTGGTTACTTATCGATTTGAGTGATCTGTATTTAATTGAGATTAGTGGATCAGACTTGAAAGATTCTTGAATCGTATTCCTGTGATTAATTCGGCATTTTTGCATATCCATTGACGTTTTAACGTCATATTTAGGTTCGCCTCGTAGGAAAAATCAATAACCAGATCGCAAACGAAAAAACAGAGGCACTAGTCAGATATCCTGACTGCCGCGCAACGGCAAAACTGTCGTGACACGGCACAGATTACCGTCACGCGACAATTTTTACCGTGACACGATAATTCCTGACGTGTCGCGGCAGTCCTGAAATCTTTCCAGTGATTCTGCATTTTTCTCGTTATTAGCTTCCTTGGTTTTTTTGAAAAACCGTATGTGCTCTACATACGTTTTAGCCCCGGGGGATTTAAGCTCTATCAAGCCGAACACGTTCATGACAATAAGGGTTCATCCGAGTTATTAAATCCACCCAAAAAATGGAGTCGAGTTCGATTTCATCATGAACTTGCAGAGCCGCCCATTGGCATACACCCCTCAAGGGAGTCTGCCTTGCTAACACGTCCAAACTCTTAACCATGGTACCCTTTTAACACCTAAATAAGCTTGACCATAGTCGAACATAGAACTTCACCTTAGGTTGCAAACTTCATTGCATCATTGTGACTACGTGCCCTATGTGTGCATCTTTAATTGTTTAATCCTAACCTTAATGATCGTTCTTTGTCTATGGTGTTGGTTTTTTTTTAATTTATGACTAATGAATGCCAACGGACCGTACTCACTTAGTAATTAGCGCAAACTCTAAAATTGAATAAAAAAATTAAAAAAAAAAACCCTGTAAAAAAACGCACAAACAGAGCCTGGAACTGCTTACCATGTCACGGCAGCCTATACCGCAACACGGTATAGTGTGTCGTGCCACGATAGTTGTACCATGGCGCGGTACCCAGGGAATAGTCAGTCAGCTCATATTTTAGTCTTCCGTGATATTTTGGTCCTCGCATCAGTCGTTTTGTTACTGTTTACATGTCTAGACATGCGATCATACCACGAGTCATATAACATCACCTAATCACTCACAAGTCAAGTACAGTCCACACACTTTATTTTTCGACTCGAGTTGTGCACCATGTCGTTTATGATCGTATACTAGGTTCATGCATGTGTCCCTTTTTTCCGTCATAATAAAAATGAGTGGAGTTTCTCTCACCTGTTTTCAAATGTCTATCTATCCCCCTTTCTTTCCTATTTTAAGTAGTGAGTCAAACAATTAAGTGAATTTTTTTTATTTCACAGTACTTGGTCAAGGAGCAAGGGTAGATTGGTGCAGTTCGAGTCACTACCACAACAACCTCTTAGACCTAAGAGGCGTTCAAAGAAAACTTCACCATCTCCACATCAGATATCTTCTTCAAAACTACTTTTAATACATTCCAATGGCCACCAAAGAAAATATTGAGGGCATTCATAAATCCATCGAGGCACTTTTTTCCATGATGCAAACCCTTACCACCAAGGTCAATACCATGGAACAAACTAAAGTCACTGTTGCTACAGTTGACAAGATCTAAGAACAAGTGAGCAAAATTCTGAAGATTTCACCTATATGGAACAACCCTCCACTACTTTGGTTGAGAAGGACAAGCTTCCTGAAAAGTTCTCCACTTCTGACATACCGAAGTTCAAACCTACTGACAATCCAATATTCCATTTGAAGGCCTTCTCCACAACCATGGCTCTCAAGGGTTTGGACGTAGCACTCTTCCCTACGGTGTTCCCTCTCTCTTTAGAGCATGCTTTCCAACAATGGTTTTATTCTCTAGATGCCAAGCACACTGCAACTTAGCAAGATATCACTGAAAGTTTTATAAATCATTACAAGTGTAACATTCAAGCTAGAACTTCTGAACGTGAACTCTTCATTCTCAAACAGAAAGAGAATGAAGGCTTCACCACTTATCTAAACAGGTGGAGGGAAACAACTGCACTCTTGGTGGATCCTCCTAAAGAAAAGGAGATGGTTCGTCTCTTTATCCAAAATCTGACTCACAAGTACAGGCAACATCTCAAGTTCTTGCCATTAAACACTTTTGAAGTTGTATACGATATTGGCATCAATATTGAGGATGAGCTAATAAAGACTGTTGGTAGTAACAATAATAATAATAACACTTGGAAAAACAAGAAGAACGACCTTCCTTCTTCTTCGTCTTCTAAGCCCGAAAATATTACCAACAATGTAAGCCAGGTTGATCTCAATGAAGTTTTGGCTCTTGATGATCCATTACCCAAGAAAAAGAGAACTTACGCTCCTTTGGGAATGACATATGACGTTGCCTTTGATCGCCTATACGGTCAAGGCTTGATTACACCTATTGGACCATTCCCAGAGCTAAAACCTGAAGAAAGGAGTGCCAAGTGGAATCCCAATGCCCACTGCAAGTTCCATCAAGGAAGAGGCCACAATACTTAACAATGTTGGAATTTGAAGGACGTTATTCAAGATCTAGTGGATCCTAATAAACTTCCTATCCCTCCAGGCAGTAAGAAGTAATAAAAAGCAATGAAGACAAGGCGCACGACGAATCCTTCATGCAAGATTTCATGATTTCTTTTTCTTATTATTCATTTCCATTCCCCTCTTTATGTCTAGCATAGGTTTTTTCTTTTAATTCCCAGACTCTATTAAATTTATGTGTTCAATTTATTCACCGTTTTATCAATAAAATGAGCATTTTTCCTTTACATCTCGATCATGTCATTTTAGTTTAAAAAAAATTAAAAAAAAAAAAAAGAAAAAGAAATCAATTGCCGAACCAAACACAAGGTATACCAATGATTCGAGGCACCCTTTGCAACCCTGTCATTCCCCTTAAACCATTCAAACATATATTCCATTTTTTCATTAACCACTTTGAGCCTCGTCTAACGTTTGGCCTCATTTATCCAACCCACATTCACCTAACCTTGGGAGTGGAAGGTGTGTAATTGGTGTAATTTTCAAAAGCAAGTTAAAAAGAAAAAAAGAAAAAGAGAAAATAAAATAAAATAAAATAAAAAAAAACCAACGTCTGAGGGCAAGTGTTCCAATGTCTTTGATATGAATACGTCTCGAATTACGTCTCTCATCGAGTGCTTGGTACCGTGCCTGAGAAACATGAATGCTAAGTGAGTGATGGACCGCATGATCCGAGATTGCCCATATTGATTCAAAAGAATGAAAAAGAAAAAAAAAATCAACGCAAAAAAAAAATGTGAAAAATAAACTTGCAAAATTCAAATTTTTTCAAATATACAATTATACATCTTAGGGGGCTTCTCTTGGGTCTTGAGAATTTCACCCTTTCTTCCTCAAACCACTAGCTTAACCACGTTACAACCCTCGAAAGACCTCTTTAAGGTATACACACATTTGTGCAAAGTTCGGCTAAAGCTACGTTCGGCCTGATTCCTAACGGATACGTAGGCAACCTCACATTTAGGTGCAGCCACATTCATTCATATATGATCGAGTCAAAACATTTCCAATGCTCATCCCTATATCAATCTAGAGCTAGACTTGGGGGCTTGAACCCACATCACTTAGTTTACCTAGCCTAAAGAGTCATCATCTTTGACTCTTCTCACATCTATTTCCGTCACCGTAGCCTTTGAAACCAGCCTTGGTATCACTTTCACACACTTCATTCACACACTTTATTCACATATTCATGGCCATATCCTCCTTCCCTTAGGAACCCCTTATAATGAAATCTTGTTCCCACACCACGCATGCTTCACGATAATATTCATCAAACGTCATCATCATTCAAAAGCATCAATGAATACTTGCTTAGCTTTCTGGCCTAAGAAATATACATCGGCAACAAACTACTATGCTTAGCTTCATGACCTTAGTGCATTCATTAATCGTGTCACCTGATTTAATTGTCCTTAGCCTCCTGGCCTACGAACATTCATCATGCATACATGATTTTCAAGACGAGCAATTCAATTTGACAAGAAGGAAATCCATGCGATTCATCTCGCTTTACTCAACAAGGAAGTTCAAAACTTCTTCCCTTTTCTCATGTCTTTTCTTTTGGGGAATTTCAAAAACTTTTTCAAAAATTTTCTCGGTGTGGAAGTACAAAACTTCTTCTATTTTTCATCTTTTTTTTTGGGAAGTTCAAAAACTTTTTCAAAATTTTTATCGAGGGAAGTTCGAAAACTCTTACTTCATTTTTCACGTCTTTCTTTTTCGGGAGAAAGTCGGTACCCTCCACTCATGACAAAAAATGACGGAAATTTTTGCATTTTTAGTTGTTTGTGTCTGCGCACACACTCAAACTATACATATACAGACACAGTCACAAGTCATACACATGTCATGCGTGTCAAGTCAAGCTTGGTCAAGTCAGTTCGTCAAGTCAATCATTGTCTATACGAGTCCTTTGGAAAATTCTATTTTGAGGTCTCAGGTACAATCGAACAATCATCATCAGACATTTATTAAACACCTAGTGATCATCTCCCGAGGCGTGGACGATTCACGTTGCAAGTTTCTCGAGGCGTAGAGACTTGTAATTTTTTATTATCAGACAAGTTTTTCCCAAGGCGTGGAAAATTGTCGATCGTTGCACACTTCTAAAGGCATAGAAGTCGGCGATTATGTCCCGAGGCATGGACACTTAGTGTTATTCCCGGAGTATGGATTTTCACTTGTGAGTTGCTCGAGGCATAGGAGTCACGATAGGGTTCCCAAGGCGTGGAAACTATCTCATATCAGTCTTTCCAAGGCATGGAAGATCATTATTTAGTAGGCTGCTCGAGGCATGGAAACTTGTCACCTGTCACTTGTGAGTTGCTCAAGGCGTAGGAGCTCACGATAGAGTCCCCAAGGCGTGGAAACTATCTCATATCAGTCTTCCCGAGGCGTGGAAAATAATCATCCGATGGATTTCTCGAGGCGTAGAAAACTACCAAAATGTGTTTGTGCCATGTACTGGTGTCAGATACGCATTCTATCCCTTTACTCGTTTATCTATGGAACTAACGCTTTTCTGCAAGTATCGGCGTATATAGAGTGATTTAGGATCGCAAAACGTCTTAAATCATTTTCCGTCCCAATCGATTACTTTGACTATCGTTTTCAAAACTTACGTTTCTGCAAACTTAGTCAAAGTGGGGGCTTCAGTAGACACCTAAAAATGTCTCCCCAAAACCAAACCCGGTGATATACAACCTTTCACCGCCATTATTGGTCGGATCGAGTATTTGATCTCGGGAGTGCTCAAAATCCATATTAAGTCAAATGTAGCCTACAAATCAATCAACAGATCAGTCCAAATGTCTAGTCAAAGCATAGTCCAACCACCATTTTAGCCCAAACCCTTTTTGACTCATTTCGTTATATTTACTAATTAAGTCCGATTAATAAATAATAAAACCCTAAACCTAAAATAAGCCAGGAACAGCTGAAACGACGCCTAATTATCACATGCTTAAATGTTAAGTAAAAGGTTAAAATGAATCTAGACGGATTTCTGGAAAACAGAGTTGTCGTGTCACGGAAAAAATGCCGCGCCACGGCATTCTTTACCGTGTCACGGCAAATTGCACCGTGTCATAGAAATTTCTACCGTGACGCGGCAATATTCTAGGTTTTCTCCGCGACGCATTTCAATTCTAGGCTATAATTTCTCTCAGTTTTTGGGGCACCAAATCATTCTCTCTTTCTCTCTTATGCTCTAGCCTAAACACTAGCCTTCCCTATTCTTTCACCATACATCCCTTAAACACTCCCCGGAGCCCGTACTTTACTCGAAGATCCACACTTAAACCAAGGCCTGAAAGGTAGAACAGTTTGAGGGTTTGGCCCCAAATCAACTCTACTTTAATTTAATTTAATTTCCATTATTGTTTATTAATTTTCCTTGAAGTTACGAACGCGTTTATTGTTTTATAGTTGCAAGCAAACGCAATCAAATTAAGGAATCATGTTCCTATTATATTTCTAATGGTTTTTGTTATGTTTTTCATATACTAATTGTTATTATTATGGTTAAATTGCTTCCAATGTTGATGTTATTTTTATTATATTTTTTATCACCATATTGCATGTTGAACGGAATATGTAATTGAATATAACGCTTAATAAGATAATTTGGACGACTGATTTAGGTTCCTTTTTAATCTTGTTGTTTAATCAAGCGATCACAATATTTTAGAATTATATGTTGCATTAATATTCAACCAATTTAGCTTAATAATAGTTTGGAGCAAATTAAATCTTTGTTTGTATGCCTTTGAGATCGCATGAATTACTTTTCAAAAAAAGAATCGAGTATAGGCCAATACGAGCGAACATAACTCCATGACTCAGTTCGTACCATCATCCCCAATACTCCTTTCGTGGTTCCGAACCATATGGAGTTAGTAATCTCATGGATTATGAATGGGGTGTAACCTTCATAGGTCAATCATTGTTGCCTATCGTTGTCCCTTTTCGTGGTTGCCTTTTAATGATCCGTGAACTGTTTACAAGTTCCTTAAAAACTTGTTGGCAGCTCCCTACTTTACTCTCCCTAATCATGTCCCTAATCGTATGTCAATTCTCACTTCCTATGAGTGCCAAGCATATTCACAACATGCTTAACGTAGGCGCGCTTCAAACGACAGTGGTGAGTAATCATGGCTGGGTGGCGTAGCCACGGTATCTGCCGACTAGGGTGCAGGTCCGAGAAGGAAGGAGGGAGGGCAGGTGGTCCGGGGGTGGCTGGGCAGTAGCCGTGCAAGCGTTGCATGCTGTTGCCTTGGCTGCCTCTACTACTGCTTGTTGCTGCCTTGCGCAGTGGCTGCTGAAAAGCGGCCAGCCATTGTGGCTAGCTTCGGCTAGCCAACCACAGTGGCCAGCAGTCGTGCAGTACCGTTTTTCAAAAAAAAAAATATTTTCAAAATAAAAATCAGATTTTATTTTGGGATAAAATCAAATTTCAAAAGTTGTTAATTTGGTGATTATCCATAATTAAAGTTTTTAATTTTGGATAGGTTTTGTAAGGATATTTCGAGCAATATTCCAAAAGGATAATAATTGATTTAAATAGCATGATTATCCCATAATTAATTTTGGATATAATTGATTTTAAAATTATTTGATTGGCTAGTAATTAGGGTAGAATCTCCTAAATTTATCTAGAATAATCATGGAAAATAAATATGATTTATCTTTCCATATTAAAATAAGATTTGATTCTATCTCATGCCAAATTTGAAATATATGATATTTTATAGATGATAATGAATAATATATGATATTATCTAATTACGAATTTAAATATATAAGATATTTTAGGAATTGTGTTGCCTTAATTAAGAATATTCGATATTTTAGTTTAGGCAAGCATGTTGAGTGATTTATTATATGACACCTTTTATAATATATGATATTATTTTGCTATATATAGACTAGTATGACCCATAGATTCTAAATACGATCTAGGCATCGTGATATATTTTTGTAATCTAAATACGGTCTGTGTACCGTTAAGTATTTTTGTAAATTTTTATTTAAAGTAAATAGATTAGTTATTTAAATAGTTTAGTCCAAAGAAGCCCATGAAGTGAAGGTCCAACGGAGCAAGGTGGATGGAGATCCATGAAGGTTCAAGTGGGAGCATTTCAAGATTAGTTTCTTAGAACTAAGGGGCCATACTATGTCATGCTTTATTATTTAATGCATTAGTAGATTATGCATGCTAGGTTTTATTTATGTTGTTGATGATGCGCTAGAGCTCACTAAATTAATCACAACATAATAAATCTAGGTCCTAGAAATATTGAGATTGTTTTTCCAATTAAAAACCCAACAACCCTTCGATAATTAATGATAGGTCATTCAAAGCTGGGTGTCATTCTTATATTTTAGGTAACTTTGGGAAAATCAAGTTTTACAATTTTAATTGGTTATGCTCAACAAGATTATCTAAAGAGTTTAGAATCTTGAAGCAAAGGGTAATAATTAAACATGAGATGGTTAATTATCCAACCAAGAGTTACAAGAGTTGTAATTCGTAAAGATTTTACTCACCTTGAAAATGTAATGGTTGATGGTAGGGCCAAAGTCCGGTCAATTATTGCACAAATAAAGGATCTTGGAATCACTTAATTCAATTGGGACCATTTAATATTGAATAAAGTGCTTTAAAGTAACCTATTTAATTCGTTTATGGTACTTTAATTTTATTAAACATAATTATTGAACTTTGCCTTATTCTGTCGTAGATGGGTAGCCGTAACAATGACAACACTAACTTACCACCAATGATGAAAACGAGGCTCAATTTTCTCAATTTCAACGATTGGGAAAACAAACTTTAAAATGTTCTAAGGAGTGAAAAGCTCAAATTTCGTTTAGACTTACCAATTGAGGGCAGATTTAGTCCAGGCATGACTCTAGAGAAATATTAGAGAAATTTTTCAGAATCCAAGAGAGTCGTGTCTGTCATATTAAAATTCAAGAGGATTAGGCTAGAAGATTTATGGACTATGAACCTTATCTCCTATTCAATTGCTTACGTGATATTTGCAATGGAATAGAAAAATCCCAAGGTGATAGGGAATTGGATGGAAACGTTGAGGAAATCATTAACATGGTTCCCAGAAACGACGAATCCTGGACTGGAAATATTAGGCATGAAACTTTCAAGACTACTGGTGAGATTATTACAAGAAAGCTTATGCCAGGACAGCCTGTACAAATTCATATGGATTTGATAGTTCAACTATTCAATTACATGAATGTGTTATAGAGACCATTCCAAGATCATGAGGTTCATGATATAATTCTGCATTCACTACATGATGGTTTTGACCTCGAGAAACTATCTCATGATGATGAGGATTCAGCAGTCAAATTAGTTGATTTACTCAAAAATCATGCAGAGAATTATTTGAAAGGGGAATAAGCCAGTGCTTTAATAAGGATGTCCTCGCTATGATGAAGTGTAAGGTAAGGAGTTGCCTAACATTCTTGTTGTAGAAATCAATTTTAAACTTTCACTAAGGTATGTGATACCAAGTTGCAGTGCTAACATTATTCATGTTCTGCAGAAACTGCAAAGAAGTGAGGCTAGCATGGAAATGGATCTTAAAGGTGCATGAGAAGTGTTCTAATGGCCAGAGAAAGCTTCATAGTTTGATTTTAGTTTTATTAAACATTAGACTTGTTATTTCCGGTTTTTGTTGAGATAATTTTTCAGTTATTTTGTTGAAATACTGATTAAATTTACTTGTCATGGGTAAGTGTTGATCTTTGACAAGGTAATAAATTGTTTTCATTTGCTAGTTTATGAGTTAATTTTTTTTTTATGACATTGATATAAGTAGATCACAAGAAGCGAAAAACAGATGATTCAAAACCAACCTACTTATAACATAGTAAGGTTAGGTCACATAAACCAATTGCGCATCTAGAGATTACAAAGGATGGACTCTTATCCTCATTTGATTATGAATTGTTTGAGAATTGTGAGTCATGCTTGTTAGGTAAAATGACCAAATCACCTTTTACAAGAAAGGGTGAAAGAGCTAGTGACCTTTGGCACTCATACATATGGATGTGTGTGGACCAATGAGTTCAAAATCTAGAGGTGGATTTAACTACTTCATTACTTTTACTGATGATTTAAGTAGGTATGGCTACATCTACTTAATAAAGCACAAGTCGGAATCCTTTAAAAAGTTCAAAGAATTCCAGAATGAAGTACAAAATGAGCTTGGGAAAACAATTAAAGCACTACGATATGATCGTTGTGGTGAATATTTTACTCGAGACTTTGATGATGATCTGAGGGATTGTGGAATACTTTCACAATTAACCCCTCCGAGAACACCAAAATTAAACGGTGTGTCAGAAAGGAGGAATCGAACTTTGCTTGACATGGTTCGATCCATGATGATCTTTACTGATCTTCACATATCGTCCTGAGGATATGAATTAGAAACAGCTGCAAACATACTAAAAAAAAAGCACGTCCAAAGTAGTTGAGAAGACGTCATATGAGTTATGGACTAGAAAAGTTACAAAGTTGTCTTTTCTCAAGATTTGGGGTTGTGAAACCTATGTAAAACGTATACAAGGCGACAAAATAGGCCGCCCTAAATCAGATAAATGTTTCTTCGTAGGTTATCCCAAGGAGACAAAAGGGTATTACTTCTACAATCGCGCAAATAACAAAGTGTTTATTGCTTGCGATGGTGTCTTTCTAGAAAGGGAATTTCTTTCTACAAAGCCAAGTCGGAGTAAAGTGGTTCTCGAAGAAATTCGAGACGAACAACAAATGGATGTGGATAACACCACGTCAGAGGCGAGGGCACATGAATCAACTAATTTGACAAACCATGCGTCGGAGCAAGCTAAATCAACTAGCGAGACTCCTATCGTCCCATCTAAATGAAAATCTAATCCCCCATATTTTTGAGTAAATTATAATTATATTTATTTATTACGTATACGAATATTTTATTTCGATTTTATTATATAAATTATTTTATAGAAAATTAATTTGAACTTTATTAAATTAATAAGCACTATTTTAATTAAAAAAAATTTCTCTTCTTACTTACTAATCATATTTTGACAATGGTGTTATAATAATAGTAGCCCAATTTCAAGTGATCTAAGCCTACCTCTTTTAACCATCCAATTGTGGCCCAAATAGATGTTCTAATTCCATTAGGATTAAAAACCCTTTTAACCCATTGTTATTTAAAAAGCCTTGCACCTTATTTTCCCTTCTTTTACTCACGTATAAACCTTTCTCCTCCCAAAATATTGCTGCTACTACTCTCCTGTTTCACGCATTCATCCAAAAAAAAAAAACAAATTCGTTGTTGTGTTGCTGCTGCCGACGACAGCCTACCACCGGCGCCCACCGCTGCTCCGACGACCACCGCACCTCACCCACAACCTCCAGTTCGCACCCCTTCTATCTCTCCTTCCTTCTTTCTTTCCTCTTTGTTAAATTATTCCAAGTTATAATCTTTATTAAGTTTTTGTTTTGAATTGTTATTTTTATGGTTTAATGATGTTTAATTATCCTAAAAGATTATAAATTTATAAGTTTTATCATGTTTAAATTATGCATTAAAATTTCATATTTATTTAGTTAAGAAAATTAGGGTTTAAAACTTGATTTTCATGGTTTTAGGGTTAAAAAACGTGTTACTAAAGTTATTTGATTATACTAGGTTTAATTTATGTTAATAGCTTTTTAAAGTATCATGTTTGAAGTTTAAATTAAATTTCCAGATTTTTGTAATCTGAATTTTATTGTTTTGGTATAAAAAATAATAGGTTTTAATGTTTCTACATGTATATTTAAGCTATTATTCCATTATTACAAGTATGGGTTGTTAAATTTGCAAAGGATGCGTATAAATTAAATTTTCAGATTTGGTTAGTAGCTAGAATATGCTGTAATTTCGTATATAAAGATGTAATTTAAGGTTTTTGTGTAGGAAACATAAAGAACTATATAAAGGCTTTTAATTCTAGTAAAAAGGAAGGTTTTAAAGTGTTGTTCAATTGAATTTTGAAGGTTTGATTGAGTTTTATGAAACTAATTGAATTCTACTTATATATTCCAAGTTTAGATTGATGTATTCATACATTCTACTATTAAAGTAAATTTTCAGATTTTTAATCTTGGTTTTAAAGGTTTTAAATCATGGTTTTATGATGGATTTTTAGGTTTTTAACATACTAACCTACTATATAATGATTATTTCAAGTAGAGATGTTTACGAGGTTGTTTTATATTCTTAAACTTAATTTCCAAACTATAATCCTTACTTTAAAGTTGCTGGAATTTTATGTTAGAAGCTATATTTTCATGATTTTAACATATAAACTTATAGTTGAACTATTAAATTATTAACTTTGGCTATTGGGAACAATTTAAAAGCATTATTTCAATGGTTTAAGGGGTTTTTTAAATTAAGTTAGTACTGCTGTAAATTATATTGCTTGGGTATTGATTGAATTATTTTTGTTTGGTTTAGGAGAGGACTTTGTAGAAGGCGATTTTTAGTCCCTAAAGTGGCCAACCAACTCGTTTACTCAAGGCACGTACAAGAACACGAAAACCTTGATTTTAGAGGCAAGTTTAAGGACTTGGAAAACCTTAGAATCATGTTAGGGAAACTTGTAGATTGGTTGAAAATTGTTTGGTAGTGAGCTTGATTAATGATTAATGTGATGATTGGTTTGATTAATGTATGAGAAATGCGTATTAATTTTTCTTGTAAGTATTATGTATGCAATAGCTTGCAAGATGAGCTTAGAGACAAAGGTACAAGAATATATGGAATGAACTATTATATTACTCTTTCATGATTATTGAAATGGAATGAGTAAAGGGAGATTTAAAGTCTTATAAGACAAGGTTGAGGATGGAGGTGCCTTATGCACTTAAGGTGTTTATACACCGAGGTAGTTAAAGGATTCAATACTAAATATTGTTTGTCACTAATAAATCAAGAATTGAATTGGAAATTTGAATTGTTTGAATGATTGATGTATGATTGGTTGTATTGTTTCGCATTGAGTCATCACCAAGTTTAAACTTGTAAATCACGTAAAGTGCAATATGGATGAGCAATAAAACTCTAGATTTTTGCACATCTAGAGTATTGACAATCAGGGGTTGGGGTTCACGGGGTATTAGTCGTGTACTTTCTAGAGGTCGTCTGATCTACGAGCCTCTTGTTTACAAATACTTTTTAAATTTTAAGGAGTTAGATGAGATCTCATACTAGTTATGGCCACGGAGTCGCGCCCGTCTGCCATTGGATGTTCATTGATGTTTCCAAAAAGAGGCATGGTGTTTTTCTTTTATTGATGTTCAGAAATGGAGCATGGGGAGACAACCTTGTTTATTGCTTAATCCAACCAATGAATGAAATGAATTATTGTTAGTAATTAGTGAGGTCTTAGTAATGTTAACAGTTGGGGCGTGTGTGTTTGAGTCAATAATTAGATTGTGTGTGCTTATTGATTTTAGTAACATGTTAGGGATTCTTTGTTATATTTCGTAGCTTGTATGTACTCAGCGTTGCTGACTACGTGCTTTTGTGTGTCTTTTCTTGGTCATGGCCTTCGCCTTTTCAATGACCCTATAATGATCCAATTTTTACACTTGTAATATTAGGGAGCAGATTAATCACAGGTTTATACATGATCAGATCTTCCATCAAGGTAGTGGGATTTTGAATGGAGTGTTGGATATTTCTACAGTACATATTTTATGTCATAAGTTTGGATTTAATTTAACACTGGTTTAATTTAATTACTACTTTTATTGGGTTTTGAATAAGGGCTTTAATGGTTCCGACTTGTAAGACTAAATTTGGTTTTGATTTTTGGTTTTGAAATTTATTATTAACTGAGTTAGTTTTTCCGCTGCCAAGTTCTGAACTAGCCTTAACGTTTGAACACGTGGCGGTAGCACGTCAATTATTCTCTAGAAAATTGTTAAAGGTATTTACAGGTTTTTAAGAGAGAATTATTAGGGTGTTACAGAAAATCTTCAAGGAGTTGAAGAGAATATTTCTATTGTTGCTCCTACCCCTCGTAGGTCACTTAGAATCAGAAACAAACAGTTTGTTGATGTTCTGTTAACTGAGGATTCCGAAATTTTCCTATTGGAAAGTGAGGAACCCACAACCTACAAGAAAGCTTTGGCGAGCCCCAACTCTGAGAAATGGCTTGAGGCCATGAAATCTGAAATGGACTCCATGTTTGAAAATGATGTGTGGGTCCTAGTAAACTTGCCTAATGGGGTAAAACCCAATGCTTAAGTCTATTTGGATTATTCTAACGATTGTTGCATTTTTCGATTACGAAATTTGGTTGTTGGATGCCAAAACCACCTTCTTGAATGGGTTCTTGAAGGAGGATGTGTATATGACATAGCCTGAGGGTTTTGAAGATCCAGAAAATCCTAGAAAGGTTTGCAAACTTCAGAAATCCATTTATGGATTGAAGCAAACATCACGGAGTTGGAACATTCATTTTGACGAAGCAATCAAACAGTTTGATTTCCTCAAGAGCGAAGAAGAACCTTGTGTATACAAAAAGTCTAGTGGGAGCAGCCTAGTTTTCTTAGTCTTGTATGTAGATGACATACTGATCATAGGGAATGACATACCAATGCTTGAGGCAATCAAGGCATGGTTGAAGAGTTGTTTCTCTATGAAAGACTTGGGAAATGTTGAATACATATTGGGAATCAAGATCCATCGAGAAAGGTCTCGAAGTATGATTGGACTAAGTCAAGAGACTTATATTGATAAGATCCTTGACAGGTTTGAGATGCAAGACTCTAAGAGAGGATTTCTTCCCATGTCTCATGGTATTACGCTCAGTAAAACTCAATGCCCTCAAAAGCCAGAAGAGTTGAGTCGTATGGCTAATGTATCTTATGCCTCTGCAAATGGGTCCATTATGTGTGCCATGATATGTACAAGGCTGGATGTTACATATGCCTTGAGCATATGTAGCAGGTTTCAAGCAAATCCAGGAGAATCACACTGGAAAGCTGCTAAGAACATCCTTAAGTTCTTGAGAAGGACTAAAAGAATGTTTCTAGTTTATGGTGGCAAAAGTGAACTGGTTGTCAAGGGTTATACGGATGCGAGTTTCCAAATAGACAAAGATGACTTTAGATCTCGATCTGGGTACATTTTCTGTCTGAATGGAGGAACAATGAGCTAGAAGAGTTCGAAGCAAAGCACTGTCGCAGACTCCACGATAGAATCTGAGTGTTTGATTGCAGTAGAAGCAGCTAAGGAGGAAGTTTGAATCAAGTTGTTTTGTGACAACAATGGCACCATTTCCCAATCAAAGGAGCCAAGATCATATTGAAAATCCAAACATGTTAAGAGAAAGTATCATCTCATTCATGAGATCATTGGTAGGCGGGATGTCAAGATCTGCAAAGTTCATACGGATGAGAATACTGATCCACTTACTAAACCCATTCCACAACCCAAGCATGAGAGTTATTCTATGGCTTCTGGATTGAAGCAAGTTATGTAATTTAAGTTGTATTTGTTTTGAGAAAACATTTATACATAAGTAATACATTAACTTACAGAATTATGTTTAATCAAGAAATTTTCATTTCTCTTATTTAATTGTGGTTTCATATTAAATAAAATGTCCAAAATAATTATGAATTGATGGGAACATCATATACTTGATTTGGTGAATGGAACCCCACAAGTGAACTAAATTCATAAATTATTCAAGTTCATAGTTCGAAATCATTAAATTGGACATAAATGATTTCAATAAATGGAGTGGCATGTAAGATAGATTGGATAGCGTAGTTTCATGGGCTATAGGGGCATAGAGATGTTCAGTCAATCACATGGATATGTATGAATGATACATGATCGAACTATTAACCTACTTTGAAGTTCAAGTATAGAGCTTCCGGATATATTAGTGGATTCGTTTGACATGACTGGAACACTGATTTCATTCAATGATTGATTTAACTATGGTACATCAAAACGTCATTCCGTAAAAAGGGGACTATAAAAGGTGTTTCCTAGTTACTTCAAAAGTTGAGTGGGAGCTTTGGTTGTCACAAGATTGAATTGAGTCTACCTATTTAATTAGGAAATGTGTCATGGCCTCTTGAAGAGGGAGGATTCAGAAAAATGCATGGCCGCGCTCAAATGTATTACTCGGTAATAATTTGTTTTGTAATTCTAACTCAAATTTCAAGGAATGATTTGTAGATTAATATGATCTCGGCATGAGATAAAATCATATTATCAAATCGACGCATATTGACTTAAGCAATTTGAGTATTACACACTTGTCTCAGACAAGTGGGAGATTGAAGGCTTTATGTCTTCGTCAACTACAATTACTAGATATATAAATGGATCAAATTATGGAAATAATTAAGTTCTTTTTTTGGATCGTCGTTATATCATAGCTAGAGGTACTAATGATCTTTGGGCTAGTAAAATAGTCTAAAGCCCAATTAAATGGATTCTATAAGGTCACATAAAGGGCCTAGATTGAGCATAAGTGGAAGAAGCCCATGATGGGCCTTCTCCCTCTAGGTGGCCGGTTATATGCAGTAGTTTAGAGGGTTTGGGCTTTGCTTCCTAGTCTAATTATAATATGATTATAAATAGACTAGGTGCCTAGGGTTGGACTAGATAATTCACTGATTAGTTAGATCAAACCCTAATTAGAAAACACAAACCCTAACCTCTCTCTCTCTCTCATACGTCTCTCTCCCCTCCTTGCGTCGGTGTCCGTGCGTGGTGGTGGTGGTGTACGTTGTGGTGGCTGGTTGTCCGTAGAGGTGGTGATCGCGGGTTTTCCCTTTCATCCGACCTATCTAGTCTTGGTGGACGTCTCATTCAAATCCCGTGGACTAAGTAGAGGAACAACGCTTGGGGCTCTATTCTCTCCCTAATTGTCAATCAACTTTCTACATGAAATTCACGCTTCAAAGGTATAATTATGTGATTCTTGTGTGTTATGCATGTGATCTTGTTTTAGGTGCTTATGAATATGATTCATGAAATTCCGCTTAGATTACCTAAATCCCTACACTTAGAACCAATCAAATAATTCCAAAATTTCTCAAAGGCATGAACAATTGCCAAGAATTATTTTTCCATCGTGGTATAGTTGCGTTGAGCACCATTCAACATCCTTGATATATAATAAATGACATGAAGTTTCTTGTCAATCCGTTGACCCAACACACCCCCAATCACCGTGTCACTAGCATCACACATAAGCTCAAAGAGAAGATCCCATCTTGGGGCTTGAACAATAGGGGTGGAGACCAAGGCATTCTTCAACTTATTAAAAGCATCCAAACACTTGTCATCAAATACAAACTCGGCATCCTTTTGGAGGAGATCATTCAATGGCTTGGCTATGAGAGAAAAATCTTTGATGAACCGTCTATAAAAATCTGCATGACCAAGGAAGAATGGACACTCGTCACATTTGCCGGAGGTGGTAACTTTTTGATGACCTCAATCTTTGCTTTGTCCACCTCAATCCCCTTATGCGAGATCTTATGACCAAGGACTATTCCTTCCTCAACCGTGAAATGACACTTCTCCCAATTTAAAACCAAATTTACCTTTTCACACCGAGCTAAACATTTCCCAAGGTTTGCAAGACAATCCTCAAACGAAGTACCCCCAAATGAGAAATCATCCATGAAAACTTCCATTTCATCTTCCAACATATCACCGAAAATGCTCATCATGCATCTTTGAAAAGCGGTCGGGGCATTGCAAAGTCCGAATGGTATCCTCCTATAAGCAAAAAGTAGCATAGGGACAAGTAAAGGTTGTTTTCTCTAGATCCTCCGGATTGATTGGGATTTGAAAGAATCCGGAGTAACCATCAAGAAAACAATAATACTTGTGCTTGGTTATACGCTCAAACATTTGATCAATAAAAGGGAGGGGGAAATGATCTTTCTTGGTTGATGTGTTTAGACGTCTATAGTCTATACACATCCTCTACCTGGTCACAGTTCTCGTAGGAATGAGCTCACCTTTCTCATTCTCTACGACGGTCATACGTCCTTTCTTTGGCACAACGTTGCACCGGCGAAACCCACCTTATCAGGCATTCGAAGTAGCAAGAAAAGGTTTACCAAGGATTATTGGAATGTTAGCATCTTCATCCATGTCAAGAACCACAAAATCCACCGGAATTACAAACTTTCCCACCCTTAAAGGAACATCCTCTACCTTACCCTTTGGAAACTTAATCGATCGATCGGCCAATTGTAAGGTAATGTTAGTAGGTAAAAGTTTCCCTATCTCAAGTCTTTAATAAAATGAATATGGCATAAGGCTAACACTAGCTCCTAGGTCACACAAGGCATTATCAATTTTCATCTTATAAATGGCACAAGGGATAGAAAAGTTGGCCGGATCTTTGAACTTGGGTGGCATTTTGTTCATGATTATTGCACTACAATTCTCAGTGAGGTTCACTGTTTCAACCACATCACAATTCCTTCTCCCACTCAAAATGTACTTGAGAAACCTTGCATAATTTGGCATTTGGTGAATAACATCGGTGAAGGGAAAGGAAAGATGAAGTTGCTTAAGCATCTCAATGAACTTCCCAAATTGCTCATCCATTTTATGTTTTAAAAACTTTTGAGGCTAGGGAAGCTTAGGTTTCACAACTTCTTTCTCTTCCTTCTTCTCACGAGGTTTCTCAACCACTTTCTCACTCAAGGATACACCATCTCCTTCATCTTCAGCTAAGATCTTGTTGGAGCTCTCCTTAGCTTTACTCTCCCTAGGCAAACTATCCTCAAGCACCTTACCACTTCTTGTAATAATAGCATTGACGGGTCTCTTTGGATCTAGGCCTTGGGAAGGTAAAGAAGAGGGGCTTGCATGGTCTTTCAAAGCCTTGGCAAGTTGGGAGATTTGGTTTTCAAGCATTTCATTGTAGGTCATCATTTCATTGAACTTTTTATCACTAACCGCCATGTAAGTGTTCAAAAACTTGGTTTGATTTTCAATTATCTCTTCCAAATTAGTCCTAGATGTAGAGGTGGGTGCATAGGAATTATCATTTTAAGCTTGGGTCTTTGGAACAAACCCGGGAGGAGGGCCTCTTTGTGAATTGTTTTGAAAATTGTCCCTACCTTGGTTGTTCCAATTACCTGTTGCTTGGTTTTGATTACCATAACCTTGGTTTTGATTACCATAACCTTGGTTTTGGTTACCATAACTTTGATTTTTGTGACCAGAACCTTGGTTTTGATTACCAAAACCTTGGGTTTGATTTTGGTCACTATAAGCTTGATTGTTATAGTTACCTCGGAAACCTTGGTTTCCTTGGTTCCTATAACCACCTTGAAATTACCTTGGTTGTGGTAATTCCTATTACCGTGACCTATTTGATTATCAAACCGTGATCCATTATTATTAGACACATAGTTCACATGCTCATTTTCACTACCGTCAAAGTCATCACATACATCCGTAAAAGAGTGAGGGCAATTAGATGCATCATCATGATCATAAGAACCACACACATCAAAAAACAAGCATCCACTAGACATGTTATTAGAAGAGGATGGACGAGTAGAGTTAGAAGATGTACCTCTCCCCTTAAATTGGGAGGGAAGAATTGAAGCTTGAGAGGTAGCACTCTCCAACTTTGCTTTGATCGGAGACATCTATTTCCCTAAGTTTGAGACTTGAGAAGTGAGATTGTTGATAGCATTAAGATGGTCGATGGAGTACACTGCACTTCCTTTGCTTGAAGACTCTCTCTATCCATCATGCCAATCCATATAATGTCTAACTACGTCCTCAATTATGTCTACCACCTCTTCTTCCGTGCAATTCATGATAGGGCCATCGGCCCCCGCATCTAAGCACGATTTTCCTTGTGGACTCAAACCTCCATAGAAGATTTGGATGAAATCAAAGCTGAATCAAGTTTAAACAAGCAAAATAAACTTGAAATTTCTGATCAGTCTATTTTATATATTTTTTTATTCCCCGTCCCGTGGTCATATTTGTGCTTATTTGAGCTCTGCGGAGCTATTTTTATTACTAATATACGTTTTCCAATATTTTTGTAGATTTGGTATTATTTTGTAGGAATTTGCAAAATTGTGATAATTCTTGAACTTATTGAGCCACTACGAAGATATTGCAGTTTGATCGTATATTATAACCAAGTATTTGAGCCCAAGATCGAGTTGAAGGATTTTAATATGGTGATTAAGGGCTGATTGGTGAAAAAGTCCAAGTTTTACAAGTTAGTATCAAGGACCAAACAAGTAAAGAAATTTGGGTTAGAGAATTCTAAAAGCCCAAATCCAAGAACAAAAGGGGAAATGGAGCTTTGAAGCCCAGCTCGCAGCTCCAGCTGACCGGGCCCGATCGGACGAGGCCTGCCCGGCCGGGTGGATATTAGCGTAGGCTACTTCAGATATTGGGCTTATGCATTTTTGGGCCGGTTGCTTGTTTTATTTGCTGGATGATTGTCAGTTTAGGAGTAATAGTTTTAGTTTAAGGAGGAGTTGGTGTTTGACTTTTTAGGAAATCCTCTTTAGTATATAAAGTAGGTAGTACGTAGGTTTAGTGGGGTGCTTTTTAGTTTAGCTTTATCATATTCTTAGATTAGGTAGTTTTAGTTCTTGAGTATTGTTTTTTCCAATTTACGTTGTTTTCTTAATTTCCAATCTTTAACTTTTCTTTATGTTTTACATTGTCTTAATTTTAGTTTTAGTTTTATTGCTTTTATATTAGTTTCTTATTACTGCTTTTAATTATGCTTTGTTTAATTGATTTGATTAGTTTAGATTTAATCATGTACGAGTAGTTTAATTTTAGGGTTCTTGGGGGATCCATAATTAATATGAAAGGATAATTTGTTATTATTAATTGTTGATATTGCATGATAATTTTTTATTGAATTGTTTTGATTCTTTACAATTGGATTATGAATCGAGCAAATGTGATTTTATTGTAAAAGTATAGCAATATTGAATTGATGAATCGAGCAGATGTTAATTTGATATTAAAGGCTATTTTCAATAGGAACGTCTAGTAAATTGCGAAAGTTTGTTAGATCTATGTTGATTAATAAATTGTGAGAGCCTGTTAATCATGTTATATTTGCAATGTCAATTGTTGATTATTATATTTTATCCCGAAGTATTAATTATTGGTGAACCTGTGACCCTAGGCTTTTTATTATTGATTGTTCCCTTAGATTAATTCATACCAACCTTCTTTGTTTCTTAACAATTTAGATTATAGTAATTAACTAGGAATAAAAGAACGTCGTTTCCCTGTAGATTCGACCCTACTTCCCTATCTATTTTAGTTAGTGGTTTTAGGAATTACTTTTAATCAGGTGATACGACTTTAGCCTGTCAATTTCATAAACAACAAAATTTAAATGGAATGAATGAAAGTAAGAAGAAGAAGAAGAAGAAATCTCACAAACTTGAAGATCAAAAAGAAATTGAGCTTGAATTGAATTGAAATGAAGATCAAAAGTTGAATTCTACACTTTCTCTCTCTAGTTTTTCTCTCCAATTAGCCTCTTTAATCTCTCTCTAAAAATTGCTAAAATGTAGTCTAAACCAAAAATAGAAGGTCCGTACATATTTATAGTTACAAAAGAAAAAGAGTAAAAATCGGGCAAAAATGCATAACAGAGCAGCTCGGGCAGGCTGCTTAGCTCGGGCGAGCAAGCTGCAGTGGCCGAGCAAACCCATTTTTGGCTTGGGCAGCTTGGCCAAGCAGCCTTGCGTGCCCTGCCCAAGCTGCTGCTTGTGCGGAGAGCTGTGCGAAGAGCCTTGTGCGAGGCATATGCAAGGGACTGCTCGGGTAGGAGGGGCAACTCGGGCGAGCAAAACTTGTCTCCCCAATACACAATGGCGGACCCAATTAAGTGACATGGGGGGACAGCTGTCCCCCCAATTTTAAAAAAAAAAATATTAAAAAAAAAACAAAAATACAAAACGCTGGATATGAACGAAGAACTGAAGCAGCGCTGCTCTATCTTCACTCCTCCAATTCGCCACTGCCTCCACTCCTCGTCTCCTCCAGTAGATCGACCGTCGATGACCTCCGTTCTTCGCTGCGTTGCTGCCTCGCTAGTCCAGCCTCCACCGCCCTCCAGTAGACCGTAATTGAGTGATTGACCGTCCTCACGACCTCACCAAGTCACTAGTCACCACTTCACTAGCTGCGCCGCCTGAGCGCTGCCTCACCTCACGCCCTCATGGTCGGACCGTCGAGCCTCAGCCGTCTTCGCTGCATCAAATCCATTAATGGTATGTCTTGTTACCCCTAATTCGAAATCCCCAATTTGAAATCCCCAATTATTAACCCTAATTTCCAGATTTTTGTTGAATTATTGTTAATTTTAATTGCAATCTTTGTTGAATTTTTATTTTAATTTTAATTGCAATTTTAATCTTAGGTTTTATTATTATTCAATGATGTGGATTGTGGAAATTGATATATATTTTTCAATTTAATTAGGAAATGTCAAATGATTCACCTAATTCAAACAAATCCAAGGCTACTAGAATACAACCCGATCTTCGACAATTCATGTTTAAAAGAAAGAAACTCTATGAAAATGAGTCCAATAACTCCCCTTCATTAAGCTCCCCTCAAAGTCAAGAAAATGATATGGAAATGGGTGGTTCAAGTACTAGTAATGTACCATTGGAGGAAGATTTGGTATACGATGTTGAACTTCTTCCTCATGATCCGGGAAAAAGAATAAACATAATGGATTACCCCGCAAATGAACGAAATGCAGTTAGGAGGGGTTATATTCTTAAAAACCTTGCCAACCAAAAACTCATGACTTTCCTCAAAGGCAAGTGTCTGGTTTACGTCGCTTTAGTGTTCATTAGTTCAAGAAATGGGATTGGCTTGAGTATAGTATTGAAAAAGATGCCGCATTTTGTTTTGTATGTTACTTGTTCAAGAATGAAGTTGATAGTTATTCGGGGGGTGATGCATTTGTTGATGGAGAGTTTAGGGCATGGAATAAACCTGAAAAATTTGAGAAGCATGTTGGTGAAATTAACAGCGCCCATAATCTTGCTTATGAGAAGTATGTGAATTAAAGAGATGGAAAAAAAAATTAATCTTGAATGTGTTTGACAATGCAAGTGAGGTGATTAAAAGTGAATATTTTATTCGCTTGAATGCATCTTTAACTTGTTTAAGATTTCTTTTGGGGCAAGGTTTGGCATTTCGTGGACATGATGAAAGCGGGGAGTCATATAATAGGGGTAATTTCCTTGAGCTTTTGAAATGGTTATGAGAAAAGGTTGAGGAAGTAAGACAACATTCTCTTGAAAATGCACCTAAAAATTGTCAAATGATTGCCCCTTCTATTCAAAAGGACATTATTAATTTTTGTGCCAAAGAAACAACTAGGTGCACAATAGAAGAAGTTGGTGATGATTACTTTGCCATATTAGCCGATGAGTCAAGTGATGTGTCCTAAAAAGAACAACTAGCTCTTGTTTTGCGCTTTGTTAATAGAGATAGTGGAAAGGTAATAGAGCGATTTTTAGGCATTGTTCATGTTGGTAATACTACCGCTTTAACTCTTAAAGATGCAATCATGTCTTTACTTGTTGAACATTCATTGAGTCCATCTATGATAAGTGTGTAGATTTCGTAGTGACCCGACACTACGCGGAAGGAAACCCACCAAGACCCGCCCCTTAATTAAAACAATTAACAAGCATATTAAACTCAATCAAACAAGATTAAGAACAAGAATTATACCTTTGTCACGTGCTTCGCTCCCAAAAAGCTCTTACTTCAAAATCCCGAAAACACGAGATCTCCGACGGATCGTACCCTCGACCCGACCCGAGCGTCCTAAGTCTTGAAGGTTAGTTCAGACCCGGACAAAATAACTATGAGTTTTACGAATCAAAGGTTTACGCTTAATTAGAGTTGCCTTTTTAATTCCACTCAAGGTTGTTCATTTCCCAATACCCAAGCTTGGTATTTATAGGGAAATGAACCCTTGATTTTTCATCCTCCACCAATGTGGGAGTGTTGAAATACAATGATTTATTTAATTTCCAAATTAAATAAATAATCAAGTAAATCACATTTCGACAAGTGGCATGATCATATGCAAAAGAGTGGTGGCCAAGGTTAGGTGGGGGACTATATGCCTTGCTCCCCAAGGCCTTGATTTGGTCCCCACATCCTATGCACAAAATCGGGTCAAGGAAGGCTAGCTGGCTGCCAGCTAGCACTGCCTTGCTGCCCAGCACCCCAGCCAGCCAGCCAGTGCGTGCTGCTACTGGGCTGGTGCTGTGTGCTGGCGCTGGTGCGTGTTGGTGCTATGCGCTAGTGCGTGCTGGTGCTAGGAGCTGGTGCGTGCTGGTGCTAGCCCTAGCACTCCCACGCACTGCCTCGCACACTCGCACACCCCTCATGCTACGCGCACCCAGCCCCATGCCTAGCATGCGTGCTACTAGCAAGCCACGCATGTTGGGCTAGATGATGCTTGCTAGCTCTCCCTCGCATCATGTTACGCACCACGCAGCATGTTATGCACCACCCACTACTCGCACACGCATCAGCCAGTGCCTAGCACTGCTATGCTTGAGCGAGGCACGCACACACGCACATGCACATGCGCTAGTGCCCAGCAATGCGATGGCTGTGCTTGGTGTGTGTGTGGCCCTGCCATGCGCTCCCAGGCACCCAGGCTAGCACGCTGCTAGCTGCGATAGGATGCCTGGTGCTTGTGGTGCTCTGCGATAGGCTGCCATGCGCACCCAGGCATCCATGCTAGCACGCTGCTAGCTGCAATGGGCTGCCTGGTGCTTGTGGTGCTTTGCGATAGGCTGCCATGGCACGCGTAGGCTGCGATGGTGCACCTAGGCTGCGATGGTGCCCCTAGGCTGCGCCTAGAGCTTGCGATGGGCTGCCATGGCATGCCTAGGCTGCGATGGTGTGCCTAGGCTGCGCCTAGAGCTTACGATGGGCTGCCATGACATGCCTAGGCTGCGATGGTGCGCCTAACCTGAGCCTAGCCATGCTAGGTGCATGCTAGCTCGAACTAGCCTAGCGTCCACATGGTTAGACCATTGTGGTGCTACGGCTACACTCATACTTGTCGCTTTGTGATTTTGCGACGCTCGGTCTCAACGCCCTAGGCTCGATATCCGACGTCTGTATTCGTGAAACTCTGTCGACTCATTAAATCCTTTCGGATTAATTCGTCGTCTCGGATCGGTGATTCGATTGGGTTCGACCCGAAGGGTTCAGTTAAGATTAAGCTGTAACATCAATTGTACATTGATATTATTGATCGGAAGCGGCCTCCACCTAGACATTCCGATCACTTGACCTTACTGAAGAATTAGCTCCGTAATAATTATGAACCCTCTATCGAAAGAATACACTTGTTGGAAGGACACCATTCCTTTTAGTTTTGAATATTTTTGTAAATCAAATGGACTCATTATTTAATTCTAAACCACAATTAAATAGTAATGGAGTGAATGACAATTTTGCACAAAATTAATTACTCCATTAATGAATGGTTTTAATACAGTGTCTTACATTAAATATCCTATTTAATTAAAACACATGTACAGGGAATTTCAAAGCCAGTCTCCAACATGCTTAATTCCCATCGCCTCAATGTGTTTGTTGTGTTTCACTTGAGGCGGCGGTTTAGTTAAAGGATCAGCTACATTATCATCTGTGCCAATCTTACAAATTCTAATTTCACCTTCGGATTTCCATTCCCTTATCATGTGAAATCGCCTTTGTACGTGTTTGACCTTCAGGTGCTCTCTCGACTCCCTGGCCTGAGCGATAGCTCCATTATTATCACAATAGAGGTCTATCGGCCCCTTGATTGAGGGTACAACACCAAGTTCGCTAATGAACTTACGAATCCAAATAGCTTCCTTGGCAGCTTCTCAAGCGGCCAAGTACTCGACTTCAGTTGTAAAGTCTGCAGTGGTGCTCTGCTTGGCACTCTTCCAGCTAAACGCTCCTCCATTCAGACAGAATATGTACCCCGACTGTTACTTGAAGTCGTCTCTGTTAGTCTGGAAGCTAGCGTCGGTGAAACCTTCAACAACTAGTTCTTTGTGGCCTCCATACACCAGGAATTTATCATTGTTCCTTTTCAGGTACTTAAGGATGTTCTTGGCTGCAGTCCAATGCGCCTCTCCTGGGTTCGATTGGTATCGGCTCGTTGCACTCAGGGCATACGATACATCTGGCCTTGTACATATCATGGCACACATGATCGATCCGATTAGCGAAGCATATGGGATCTGATTCATTCTTTCTCGCTCAACAGGTGTCTGTGGACACTATTTCTTGCTGAGAGTTATGCCATGGGATATGGGTAAAATCCCTCTTTTGGCATTCTCCATGTGGAATCGAGCCAGTACCTTATCAATGTAAGTACTCTGGCTTAATCCAATCATCCTCTTAGATCTATCCCTGTAGATCTTGATGCCTAATATGTAATGTGCCTCTCCTAAGTCCTTCATTGAAAAGCACTTTCCCAACCAGCCCTTTACGGACTCCAACAATTTTGTGCTGTTTCCAATGAGATGTATGTCATCGACATACAGGACTAGGAATGCAATATCACTCCCACTGACCTTCTTGAATACACAAGATTCATCTGGATTTTTGATAAAGCCAAACTTGCTAATGGCTTCATCAAATCGCAGATTCCAACTTCTGTTGGCTTGCTTTAGTCCATAAATGGACTTCTTCAGCTTGCAAACCTTTCCAGCATTGCCTGGATCGACAAAACCTTCTGGCTATGTCATATGCACAGTTTCTTCCAAAATTCCATTAAGGAAGGCGGTTTTGACATCCATTTGCCATATTTCATAATCGTAATATGCAGCAATCGCTAGGATGATCCGGACGGATTTTAGCATTGCAACTGGTGAAAATGTTTCATCATAGTCAATCCCGTGGATTTGTCTATAACCTTTTGCCACCAGTCTAGCTTTGTATATCGATACATTTCCATCCTTGTCTGTCTTCACTTTGAAGATCCATTTGCAACCAATGGGTGTATAACCCTCGGGCAAATTCACCAAGTCCCAGACTTGATTTTCAAACATGGAGTCCATCTCGGATTTCATGGCCTCTTGCCATTTTGCAGAGTCGGGGCTCGTCATAGCTTGCTTGTATGTCGCCGGCTCATCACCATCCATGACTAGGATGTCCTGATCATCGGTTGAGACGATACCGAGGTATCTGTCTGGTTGAGATCTTTGCCGTTGCGACCTACAAAGGGCAATCGGTTGAGCATTTTCATTGTCAGTTTGATTCTGACCAATCTTCTTAGATGCTTCCAAAGCATCTAGATTGTCAGTTTTGTCAGGTTAACATTTTTGCTCGTCCTCTCGAACTTCGTCGAGTTCGATTTTCCTCCCACTTGTCATTTTGGAAAGGTGATCCTTCTCCAAAAAGACACCATCACGAGCAACAAATACTTTGTTCTCGGATTTATTGTAGAAGTAATACCCTTTGGTTTCTTTTGGATATCCCACAAAGAAACACTTATCCGATTTGGGGTGAAGTTTGTCCGAAATTAATCGCTTGACATATGCTTCACATCTCCAAATCTTGAGAAAAGACAACCTAGGAGGTTTCTTAGTCCATAATTCATATGGAGTCTTTTCAACAGCTTTTGACGGAGCTCTATTCAGTGTTAGTGCTGCAGTTTGTAGCGCATGTCCCCAGAAAGAGATAGGGAGTTCACTAAGACCCATCATTGATCGAACCATGTCTAACAAGGTTCGATTCCTCCGTTCGGACACTCCGTTCCATTGAGGAGTTGCGGGAGGTGTCAACTCCGAAAGAATGCCATTTTCTTTCAAGTGATCGTCGAATTCATGGCTCAAATATTCGCCACCTCGATCCGATGGAAGTGCTTTAATTTTCTTGCCAAGTTGATTTTCAACTTCTTTCTGAAATTCTTTGAATTTCTCAAAGGATTCAGATTTATTCGACATTAAGTAGATATAGCCATATCTACTATAATCATCGATGAAAGTGATGAAATATCGGTAACCTTGTCTTGCAGGTGTACTCATTGGTCCACATACATCCGTGTGTATTAGACCAAATAAGTCACTTGCCCTTTCTCCCAACTTGGAGAATGGTTGTTTTATCATCTTGCCTAATAGACATCCTTCGCAATTTTCAAACGACTCTAAGTCGAATGAGTCAAGAACACCTTCTTGAAGAAGTTTCTTGATGCGTTTGATGTTAATATGGCCAAGACGACAATGCCACAAGTAGGTTTGATTCGACTCGATGGTCTTAGTTCATTTAGTATCATTCCTATTTTCTTTGTGTAAAGCATGCAATTGCAAATTTCGAAGCTGTTTTCTTTCACTCATCTAACTATAATTTGAACATATGTTTGAAAGATAATCTTTGAAACAACTACGTTAAAAGTCTTTCATTTCAAACATCTCGGTGTCCAACACTATTGGTCAAAATATAGTTCAAAAGCATGATAAAACTAGAATTAGTTTTAATTACATCTCAAAGACAAAATGGTGCATGCAAGCACAACCGAAAAACCATCTTCGTCGTCTTCTTGCTCTTGGACCAACACTTGATAAGCTTCTCACTTGGTTCCTGAAAAGGCAACATAAAGTGAGTCATACTTAGTATCCAATACCTTATGATAAGCTTAATTCACAAGTGTTTAGGAAGATACCTGAGGTAGTTGCTCCTTTCCTCTCTTCCTCCTCTCGAAAGAGCTTGCATTCTCTCTTGAAGTGGCCTTACCCGCCACAATAGAAGCAACGCATCTTAGCCTTAACCTTGAAATCCCTCCTTCTTGACGGTCTTTTGGTTGCCCCAAATGAGTTGGCTCGGTGAAGTAGCTCCACCACATTCTTCAAAGAATGTGTCTCCTTCGATTCAGAAATATATGCCCTTAGTGCATCATATCCTGAGTGGAGTGAAGTGAGCATAATATGACCAGCCATTCCATCTTCTAGTGGAATTCCGAGGAGTTCCATGTGCTTGAAGAGCTTAGTCATTCTTGCCACATGTGGTTGGAGGGGAATACCCGGTCTCAACTTGGTGTTGCAGACTGTAGACCAAAGATGGTACCTCTCTTTCGCAAGACAACCTTGATTCGATGGCTTTACATTCATGTTTGTAAGTGACCTAGTCACTTCAAACAAGAGTCCATCATTGTTGTCGTTGAAACTCTTAGAGAATCTCACACCGACAACATCCCTTAGTCCTCCAAGGAACAAGTCCGGGAAAGAGAATGAAAGTTATTCTTTCCATTCTTCCGGGATGGAGTTAGCCATGAGTTGTGATACTAATTTGCAATCTTTTGATCATGCACAATAAGTTTCGTCACTCAAGTGTTTCTTGGAACAGAGGGTTGGGAGGGAAGTATCCAGAACATACTCCTTGGAACAACTCCGGAGAGTTCTCCTGAGTTCTTCTTCCCATTCTTCAAGGTTTGTTAAGTTAAGCTTGATAGCTAAATTTTCGGGGAGTTTCGGGTACACATGGTTGTTTTTTGAGTTACTTGCAGACATTGTTCTACAATTGAAAGAATTTGAAGTGAAAAACCATTCATAAATCAATAAGTTGAACTTTAAAACGTTCATGCATATATTCAATCTTATTGAGAATTTTATCCACGCATTTAAATGTCCCTTATGGGAGAGAATAAAATGATTCCGAGATCCCAAAGATCAAGAAATGGTTAAGCATGCTTTGGCTTGTCTTAATCATTAAATATCTTAAGGTAAGCAATCTAATTGCTAATAGCTCCAAGCTACTCTCGGTTTGATAAAATGTCGCATCTAATGCATCCTTGACATTTTATCTCTTTTACCACGACATCTAAGGACTCCTTACTGATATCCGTTGAGCTTAACCAAGACAACTTGTATACCTAGTATACCTTACGTTCCTAGGGAAGTAGTGATGCCTCGCTTTAGCGTAGTCCATCACGTACGCGCATTAGTTCGGTAAGTGTTGTTCTTGGAACGGCAAATTTTAGCTCAATATTATTAAGGGACCTAGGGTTTCTATGTTGGTTGATTTAAGTGAACTTAACTAATCGTCGCACCATAATAGAAATCCTAGACATGCATCTAGCAATCATATATAATAATAATATATATAAGGCATAAAAATAGATGCATTTGGCAACTAGCATGACCCCTTGAAATCTTCGATTACCATGGGTCTTCATCTTGGCTCGTCTTCATCGAAACGCCGTCTTGAGACATCTTGGCCAAAATGAAAGAAGCTAGCTAGAACGACTAAGATTAATCTAATAGTATAAAAATACTTAACGGTTCGCAGACCGTATTTAGATTTACAAAAATACATAACGGAACGCGGTCCGTATTTTCTATCCTAGTCGGGCCCCACTAGTTGCCATTTTCAAAGACCTGTTTTGAAAAACAATCTTCCATTCACCCATTCACTATTTTTGAATGGCCCATGCAATTTTACGAAATACATAATTAAACACACAAAACTAGTAACTAACTTAGGTGGTTAATCCAATTAACGCGCCTAATTAAAACTAGTCAAAGTTGTTTAATCCATTATTTCTAATCGCAAAATGCTTACGCAACTAATTAAGCTCCCACTAAATTCCGCATCCGTACTTAATTAATCCGATTAATTAAGTCGGCATAACCCATAATTTGTCAAAATTTTGCAAAACCGAAAATCGAGGTTTTTAGCCTCGTTAAAATAATTACCAAAAATATTTTAAAGACGGGATAATGCAAAAATCATAGCCCAAATCTTAAGCAAAATGCCCCAACACAACCCTTTGAAGGTGCGCACCATGGCTGCTAGGCAGCCCATGGCATGGCGCCATGGTGCGTGGGCGAGGCCTGCTGTGCCCAGCAAGCATCGCTGCTAGCCCAGCTGCCTGCTAGCATGCTGCGCATGCTTGCTAGCATGCTAGTGCTTGCGAGCTGCTTGCGTGCTGGGCTGGCGCCTACTGATGCTAGCCAGCATGCATAGGCAGCCCCTGCCCAGCCATTGCCCCACGCATTGCTGTGCCCAGCAAGCTCCCTGCCACACACCCACACGCATCATCATGGCACACCCTTGTGCGAACCATAGGTAGCCACATGTGGGCTGCTGGGCAGCCCGACTAGCCTTGGTGGCGTTTGGGTGTTTTTGCCTTGATTTGCGTGCCAATTCTCGGAATTTAATTCCGATTTGTGTGTGACAATAATTAATTCTAAATTACATTTTAGAATCAATTTGAAGGAAAATTAAATTAAATTAAATTAAGTCCTACTTAAATAAAATTTATTTTATTGGTGCACAAGCCTAAATTATTCAAAAATTTTAATTTTGAACAAAATTAGGTCTAACTTTATGCTTAAAATAAAATGAGCTATGTCCATAATTAATCTTGCCAATATGCAAATTAATAATGGGTTTGACAAATGGGAGTTGGAAAAATAAATTAACCATCCAATGATAAAAAAATTTCCAACTTGCATACTTGTGTAAAATACCAAGATTACATCTTCCAATATGAAGATTAATCAAAAATTACTCACAAGTAATTGAACTTAATGGATTTTAATCAACCAAACATGAAAAATCCAAACTTTGTTCAACATGGAATTTAGGGTTAGGGTTCCAATCATTTAAACCTTTAAAGATTAGAACTTTAACATTATAGGAACTTAAAAATACAAGATCACAACAAGCTTTCACATTTTATTGCAATTTATTTGCAAAATTTGTGAAAAACAAGTTTATGTGAAAAAAATGGTATATCAACTTAAGCACTAATAAAAACTCCATTATTATGCTTAAGGATATTTTAAAACCAGTAGATTAGTGATGCAAATGTGCATTTAATCTAACCTTGTAATGCTTGCATTAATCAAGGCTTAAAAGAATTAAAATTTTAGTTGAAAAACGAAAAACCCTAGAAAAAATGGGTTTCTGGTTCGAATTTGGCTTCTGGACAGCCCTTAAAAGATTGAATCTGTTCCAGAATGTCGATTCCACCCAAAAATCACTATTTTTGAGCCAAAATCTGGGTTCGACAGCCAAATCGAAATTAAAATCAAGTTTTAAAATTAATTAAAACGAGCATCTAATCTAATTAGAAGAACATGAACCAGAAAAATAAATTCTTTTAAAACACCTTAATTAAAAAATAATTGCAAAAATTAAAAGGAGCGTGGCTCTGATACCACTGTAGGGTTTCGTAGTGACCCGACACTACGTGGAAGGAAACCCACCAAGACCCGCCCCTTAATTAAAACAATTAACAAGCATATTAAACTCAATCAAACAAGATTAAGAACAAGAATTATACCTTTGTCGCGTGCTTCGCTCCCAAAGAGCTCTTACTTCAAAATCCCGAAAACACGAGATCTCCGACGGATCGTACACTCGACCCGACCCGAGCGTCTTAAGTCTTGAAGGTTAGTCAAGACCCGGACAAAATAACTATGAGTTTTACGAATCAAAGGTTTACTCTTAATTAGAGTTGCCTTTTTAATTCCACTCAAGGTTGTTCATTTCCCAATACCCAAGCTTGGTATTTATAGGGAAATGAACCCTTGATTTTTCATCCTCCACCAATGTGGGAGTGTTGAAATACAATGATTTATTTAATTTCCAAATTAAAATCAAGTTAATCACATTTCGACAAGTGGCATGATCATATGCAAAAGAGTGGTGGCCAAGGTTAGGTGGGGGACCATATGCCTTGCTCCCCAAGGCCTTGATTTGGTCCCCACATCCTATGCACAAAACCGGGTCAAGGAAGGCTAGCTGGCTGCCAGCTAGCACTGCCTTGCTGCCCAGCACCCCAGCCAACCAGCCAGTGCGTGCTGCTGCTGGGCTGGTGCTGTGTGATGGCGCTGGTGCGTGCTGTTGCTATGCGCTGGTGCGTGCTGGTGCTAGCCCTAGCACTCCCACGCACTGCCTCGCACACTCGCACACCCCTCATGCTACGCGCATCCAGCCCCATGCCTAGCATGCGTGCTGCTAGCGAGCCACGCATGTTGGGCTAGATGATGCTTGCCAGCTCTCCCTCGCATCATGCTACGCACCACGCATCACGCAGCATGCTATGCACCACGCACAACTCGCACACGCATCAGCCAGTGCCTAGCACTGCTATGCTTGGTGCGAGGCACGCACATGCACATGCGCCAGTGCCCAGCACTGCGATGGCTGTGCTTGGTGTGTGTGTGGCCCTGCCATGCGCTCCCAGGCACCAAGGCTAGCACGCTGCTAGCTGCGATGGGCTGCCTGGTGCTTGTGGTGCTTTGCGATAGGCTGCCATGCGCACCTAGGCATCCATGCTAGCATGCTGCTAGCTGCGATGGGCTGCCTGGTGCTTGTGGTGCTTTGCGATAGGCTGCCATGGCACGCCTAGGCTGCAATGGTGCCCCTAGGCTGCGCCTAGAGCTCTTGATGGGCTGCCATGGCATGCCTAGGCTGCGATGGTGCGCCTAGGCTGCGCCTAGAGCTTACGATGGGCTGCCATGACATGCCTAGGCTGCGATGGTGCGCCTAGGCTGAGTCTAGCCATGCTAGGTGCATGCTAGCTCGAACTAGCCTAGCATCCACATGGTTAGACCATTGTGGTGCTACGGCTACACTCATACTTGTCGCTTTGTGATTTTGCGACGCTCGGCCTTGACGCCCTAGGCTCGATATCCGACGTCTGTATTCGTAAAACTCTGTCGACTCATTAAATCCTTTCGGATTAATTCGTCGTCCCGGATCGGTGATTCGATTGGGTTCGACCCGAAGGGTTCAGTTAAGATTAAGCTGTAACATCAATTGTACATTGATATTACTGATCGGAAGCGGCCTCCACCTAGGCATTCCGATCACTTGACCTTATTGAAGAATTAGCTCCGTAATAATTCTGAACCCTCTATCGGAAGAATACACTTGTTGGAAGGACATCATTCCTTTCAAAGAGGGCAAGGGTACGATGGAGCTAGCAACATGAAAGGTGAAATAAATGTTATTAAGACTTTGATTATGAATGATACTCCAAGTGCCTACTACATACATTGTTTTGCTCATCAACTTCAACTAACACTAGTTGTCGTTGCTAAAAAGAATGATAGTTGTGGTTGGCTTTTTGAGATACTTGCAAATTTATTGAATGTGGTTGGAGTTTCTTGCAAGAGAAGAGAAATGATTCGACAAGATCAAGCTCAAGAAGTTGTTCGAGCATTGGATGTAGGGGGTAATGTGAGTGGATCGGGTTTAAATCAAGAACTTGGTTTGAAAAGGCCCGGGGATACTCATTGGAGTTCTCATTACAAGTCTCTTTCAAACATCATCCTCTTATTTCCTACAATTGTGAAGGTAATTGTACACATTGGGAAGCATGGTGTATCGGAAGATAAGTTCAAAGCTCAAATTGTTTTAGGACAATTAGAGTCATTTGACTTTATTTTTATTGCTCACTTGATGTTGACTATTTTTGGATACACTAATGATTTGTGTGTTGCTTTGCAAAGAAAGGAGCAAAAATTGTAAATGCCATGGAACTTGTCACTTACACAAAAATGGTGTTGCAAAAAATGAGGGAGCAAGGATGGGATACTCTCTTAAACAAGGTAACTTCATTTTGTGCTAAACATGGTATTGTTGTTGCCACTATGGATTCTCCTTATGTTCCTCAAGGAAGATCAAGATGTTTTGTTGAAGAAGCAACAAATCAACATCATTTTCGGGTTGGAATTTTTTTAAGAGTGATTGATTTGCTTCTTCAAGAACTTGATGATCGATTTAATGAGAGGAATATGGAGATACTAATATGTATGGCTTGTTTAAGTCCTAAAGATAACTTCTCATCCTTTGATAAAGATAAGGTACTTAAACTTTCCTCTTTTTATCCCGAAGAATTTTCAAGCTTTGATTTGATGACTCTTAAATGTCAACTTGATATATTCATGGAGAATATGCTAAATGTTGAAAGATTTCAAGGTTTAAATGACCTTAATTCTCTTTCTATGCTTCTTGTTAAAACCAATAAGCATAAGACTTTTCCTCTTATTCATTTTCTTATCAAGTTGATGTTGATTCTTCCGGTTGCCACGGAAAGTGTTGAAAGAGTGTTTTCCGCAATGACATGTGTCAAAAATAAGTTGTGAAATAGCATGGGTGATCAACTTATGAATGATTGTTTGATCACTTTTATTAAGAAGGATGTCTTCTTAGGAGTTTCCGATAAAAAAATTGTTGATCGCTGCCAAAATATGAAGACTCGAAGAATGAAAGTGTAATTTTAATGTAATGTTTATGTAATTTTTTTCATCATTTTGAATTGTATGACTAAGTATGTTTTTTATTTTGAAATTTTAATATTAAGTATTAACCAATTTGTGTGTTTGAGTTTTTTTTTTTTTCTTTTTTTTTGTTAAGCTTTTTGTAAGTTAAGCATTTTGTCTCCTCAAGTTGAAAATCCTGGATCCGCCACTGCCAATACAGACACTAAGCTCTTGAATTCTTCTTCAATGCTTGGGCACGCATAAACTCCTGCCCATGCAACTTGCTCAAGCAACATTATTATGACTTCTAGCCTAGCTTGCTCACACTCTAGCTTCCCGGACTTGGTTTTGTTGACTTCCAAAGCTTGAAATGCATAAAAAGGATAATATAGCCATTAGAAATATGCATTTCTCTAAATAACACACAAGCACGCAAAACAAACATTATCTCATAAAAACACGACATAAGAGGCTAAACACGAGTGTAAAACTACGAAGAAAACTAGCTTATGAATGCCATAAATGGCACTCATCAACATTCAAATCATTGGACACTATACTAGGAACATACGTACACTGCCCACTTTAGTTCCCAAATCTCCATCCTCACTATCACCCTCATCTTCGTCAACTTCACGACCCTCAAACTAATGGGTAGCCCCACAAGAGACACCAATTCCCCAACTGGACACCAATTCCCAAACGTCATCGTTTGACCTACAATAAAACGATTGGTGCTTTATTTTGATCCAAAAGGGAGCACTAGGCGAAAAAGGCAAATAGGCACCGGTTCAAACCCCCTCTTTGGCACCGGTTTTGAACCGTTGGGTATTTGAGGGATGCCAAATCTCTGAAGATTTGGCACCGGTTCAAAACCGGTGGCTATTTAAAGATTTGGCACCGGTTAACCGGTGCCAAATACCCTCTTTGGCACCGGTTAACCAATGCCAATTACCCATGGCGCGCTTTTTTTTTATTTCAGTACAATAGGCACCAGTTTTGACTTAGAACCGGTGCCAAAAGTTCCCAAAAAAATTTAAAAAAAACTTTTGGCACCGGTTCTTTTCCAAAACCGGTGCCAAAAATGCCCAAAAAAAATTTAATTTTTTTTTTTTTTTTTTTTTTTTGCATGTTTTTCACTTAAATTGTACCAATTACTTATATATAATCATAATATACATAAAACACATATATTTTCTTCAATAACTTGTAATATTACACTTTAAAAAACTAAAAAAAAAAAACACTTGAGATTTCAGTTGAATGCTGACTACTACACTTGGATCTTGTTCTGGTTTGTTGAGAAGTTTGCTGTGTTGATACTACTGTGGTGCTGTCTGTTTTCCTTTTGCAGCCATGTTGTTGGTTTTCTGGGGAGCTGTGATGCTGAGCTGCTGTGTTGCTAGGCTGGTTCTTGGTGGTGATGCAGATGTGTCTGTTTTCTATGCAGACTGATGTCTCTGTCAGGAGTTGCTGGGAGGTGCTGCTCATGGATTTAGAGTCTGTCTCCTTTGACTTTATGCTCAGCTAGTGCTGTCTGTCTGCCTGTTTTCCTACAGGGCTTGCTGGTGTCTGCTCTGTACTGGTTGGGCTGCTGTTTGGGTTCTGAGCAGTAGTGGTGTGGGATGGTGCTGCTGTTTTGGTGGGCTGCTGGTCTGTTTTTGATTAGGTGCTTTTTTTTATGGTGTGTTTGCTAGATGCGTGTAGGTGTTGTTTTGGCCTCTTGTGTATATGGGCTTGTTGTGTTTTTTCCAAACAATCTATTCAGTAGTATTTGGTCTATACAATCCTCTAGTTAATTGCTTGCATGTAACTCAATTCAGGTCCAAACCATCCAATACACCTGAATTCCCTCACCTCGAACATCAGTCAAGTTTCAACCATACAATTAAAATAATAAACTTCTATAGACTGCTGGAAAAGAAATGGTAGCTGCGATCACATATACCAACAGCAAATTTGGAACTCAATATTTTCTTTTTCTATAGTAATAATAGTTCAAAATTCCATGAATGACACATTGGAGAGGGTCCAACCTTTAAACCATTTGTGCCAAAATTAATAAAGGAAATAAGAAAATAAATTTGCCCAGCAGTTCAAAACTGAAACTCAGATTCAGCATGATCAACAAGAATTCTAAGTATACCCAACTCACCTACCACATCAAGGTGCCTTCCGTCTTTGAAAAACTTTTTAGCTAATTCATCCTGCAGAGAGCAAACTTATAAGTCAGGCAGGAGGAATGTAATTATAGGCAGAATTAAAAACATAGAATTTCAGCAGAACATCTTAATTCCTATCTAGGGTCTAAATATATACCTTCAAATGTTTTAATATACTGTTGAAACATATCCTGTCAAAGTTCCCACATATACTATCCAAAATTTTCCCAACAATATTTGCCTCTTGAATTTAGACAAAACAGACATGCTATTGGGCTTTTTTTTTTCCAAATTGTGACTGTTTCAATAACAACTCCCATCAAAATAAATCATAGGGTGTCATAGAACTTTAACTTCAGCTTATGCATTACCCAGCTAACCAAAGTAAAACTTTGCAAAAACCTATTCCTTTTTAAATTATTTTCTAAACAAAAATATCAAAAAGGTAGCCATTTTATGTGACTTACTATACAATAATCAATTTTCTGTTCCACTCTAAAATCAGAACTTGTATCCCAGGTGCACCAAAAATTGTGACCCTTAAAAGCAAGCAAGATGCTCGGGACAGGCATCCCTGAGACCCTGAGAGCAGGCATCCAACTCAAATACAAGAGATAGTCCCATATATGATGTCGACTTCTAGAATACAATCAAAATCTATTAGAAAATTTGAAAAAAATGTATAAAAAAAAAAAACTATTAAAATTGATGTCGGCTTCTAGCAAGTACGATTTTCTTAAACTCTCACATCTGCTACTTACTAAGAAGCATATTTGAGAATGTCAAAGGTAGTCATGTGGGAAGTTAAGAAAAAGTTACTGAAAAGACTATATATATAACAGGTGAAAGGAAAAACAACTGGAAGACCACAACATATCCAGCAACAACCAGTATAAGTAAGAACACAAAGACGGTCAACAGACTGCTCAAGAATATGGTTTTCATATTCTTACTTTGATACCTCATATGGTTTTCATACACCAAATTATAGATCAGAAATGTACCAGCTGTAAGAATCTTGGTCTTACTTAGAGAGATTTTTTTAAGCCACTTTAGATTACTGAGATCGTCTCAAATGGACGACGAACATGCTAAAGAGGGAATACTGCAGAAAAACATAAGGCCATCAAAGTAGAAGGCAAGAAGCTACTCCGTGATACTTACAAAAGACTAACTAAGATATACAAAGTACTCCATAATTAAGATTAGAAAGCATAAACAAAGCAACTTACATCTGCTGTTGAGAGTTTCAAGTCAGCAATGATTCCAGACTGTACAGTCTAAGTAGGACAACAGGTCAAAGCAGTCTTAATGAATATTGAAAATAGCCTAAACAACAAATTAAATCAATGAAGTGGAAGCACGGCAAAAAAAAAAAAAAAAAAAAAAACAGATTAATCACACAATTAAGACTGTAGAAGAGTGTATCCCTCTCATAGAGTCATTGGTAAAGAAATAACCTTTTTGCAACACAAACAAACTACAATAGATGGTTGACAACGAAAACAGGCAAGAACCAAAATTAGTATAAACACCACATTATCCATGTTACTAAAATGGAGATGCATATTACAAACGCGTAAATGTTTAGTGGAAAACTAAGGGTTCCACTGACAAAAAAATCATTAATCACCACATAAACAATAAGAATAGCTTTCAAGATGACTCCTTTCTGTAAAGCAATGCTCTCCTTTTTGTACTCAGCACTAAATCATCAAAGTTACGTGAGTTCAGTTCAACTGATGCACTGGGCTCAGACGACTTTTCACTTGATCCTCCTGATTTTCCATTTAAATGATCCTTCATAAGTGCCTTTACCTGCTCACAACTCACACATCTCAACATTTGTGTGTTCTCTTTCCAAAAATAATTCAGACTATGCTGGCCAAATATGCATCAATAGTTTAATCCGTCAACCACTTTCTTGTGATAAAAAAAAGCATGCAAAAGCAGGCACGTTCTCCTGTTAAAATAAATCCCAAAATAAATGAAAGGAAACTCATCTTCTAATTTATTTCTTACAAGCTACATACAAACTTTAAAATCAGAACGTAAACCCCCTTTAACAGAAACCATTCTATACAAACTACGAGATATATTGGCCAAATAATAGTGAACAATTCTACTTTATGTTCCTTCAAACCCAGGCATACATATTACCTGATTCCTTACCCCCCCCCCCCCCTCGAATTGAGAAAGGAACATTTAAACATGAATGTGGTACATTATGCCTAAATTGACAATACTCAGTAGTGAATAGAATACACATATCCAATCTCATACTAGCCAATTTGGTAGCACTATTCCATACTTTGCCATGTATCTATGCACATAGCCACCCACGCATCAACATCAACTCCTATTTGTTGATAAGAAAATATTGCGATGACATCTACTACTATTTTTAGAGACCAACCCACACTAATACAATCCAAAAGTAGTACCATTTTTATCAAATTAATCGAACTCAAACAATTTAATTTAGTTCAATCCAACTCAAACAATTCAATTCAATCCAAGTACAACAACAATACCAAGACCAAATCAAACAACAATTCGAACAACAACAATCCAACAACACCTCAAAACCAATTCGAACAAGTAAACAACAGCCCAACACCAATTTGAATAACAAGTAAACAACATCCCCACCCGTACACCAATTCAAACAACAAGTATACAACATCCGAACACCAATTCTAACAAGAACAAGTAAACAATACCCAAACAATAATAACTCGAACATCAACTCCCAAAACTGATTTCATCCTAATTTCATCGAATTACCACTAAAAAACTAATTTCATCCAACCTCATTTACATAAAATTACAAATAAATAAAATTTAAATTCAAACTAAAAATTAAATTGCTTACCCATTTGATTTGAATTCAAAAATCCTTAAAATCAACATATTAACTTCGATAATACAACAATGAAACCCCAAAAACTAAAATAAATTCAATTATCTAATTAAAATTCAAAAACCCTAAAATCAAAAAAATTAATTAAACAATTCCCCACCCAGCCCGACAGCCACTCCCCAGCCCAGCCCCGACAGCCACCCCCACACCCTCCCCCTGCACCACCACCGAAACCACCCTCCTTCCAGAGCCACATGAGCGCAATAGAATTCCCGCCCCAGCCCCACCAACGAAACTGCCCAAAACTTGAATTCCCTAACCCAAAACCACCCTAAACTCCCATCCCTTTCCCCACCCGAAACCTCCACCCCTTTCCCTGACCCTAGTTTACAAGAACTAACCCTAAATTCGAATTTCAAATCAACAACAAACCCTAGATTGTGAAACTGAAATCGATAATCTAAAAAGGACAAAAACACATTCTTACCTGGAAGCTGCTTCAATGGAGGTGAGAAAGCTCGAATCCGCTTCAATGGAGAATTAACAGTACGCGTAGTGGAGAAGTGATATGGACAAAGCTCAGAATGCGCTTCAATGGAGAACTACGAGCACGCGTAATGGAGGAGAGATTTGGAGAAAGGTGGAACTTCAGAGGTGGTCGAAGCTAAGAGAAGGGCGAAAACGAGAGTTAGGGAAAACCGAAAATGAAAAGCAAGGGGAAATAAAGAAAGAAGAAGAAGCAGAGTAACGCATACCTTTCTACTTTTTTTTGTTTTTGTCTTTTTTTAATTCGCACCGGTTTGAACCGGTGCTTATTACCATAGTTGGCACCGGTTTAAGGCGAACCGGTGCCAAAACCGAATTTTTCAATCCCGCCCATTTCTTTTGGCACCGGTTTTTGGGGGGTGCCTATTTCATTTTTTCTACTAGTGGAGAATGATAAAGCACAACTTTCTGAGGTTGTTCATTTCCTTTGATTTCTTTAAAAATTATTAATTTAATATCAAAACACCATGGCCACCTCACTAAATTTATATCCTTATCCCTCCAATCATAATATTGAATAGCAAAAAAGATTAGGTATGAGAGCCCTAATCACTAGTTTTTTCGTAAGCATCCATACCTTTGTCATGGCGTTCTTGAACGCTTCTACATCATACGGACACTTTGTTGTCGATTTGCCTATCAATATTACGTGAAAATTTTCATTTGGGCCCTTTGATTCTACTGTCTACTATACCTCCGTCATCATCATCCAATCTCAAGTTTGCATAACGTTCAAGAATCTCATCCGTCATTGTAAAAAAAGAGACGCGCAAATTATCAAAAATCGACTCATCGACAACAAAACCCTACTTTATAGAGAAAAAATCCTTTCTTTTGATGGAGTCTAAGGTGTTTTGCTTTAATTTGCCTTGTACAAGTTGAAAACGAGGGATAGCTAAGTGGTTAGCGGACAGTAATTAAATTACCGAACGTTTTCCCTGGATTTTTAAAAAAAAAAATAATTTGTAAAACGCTGTCCCAGACAGCGTTTTACCGTTTGACTTTTTTTTAATTTTAAAAATTCTTATTTTCTGTTTATTTTGTGTGAAAAATCAAATTCACATAAGACGCTATCTGGGATAGCGTTTAATTACAAAGTATTTGTTGCAATAAAACGATGTCTGAGGCAGCGTCTTATGTGAAAATTTTGTAGTTGTAAATAAACCGTTGTCTGAGACAGCGTTTTATGTACAATTTTTTTTTGTACATATACCGCTGTTTGAGACAGCGATTTTCTGCTGGACTGCAACACCAACAGCCAGCAGCCTTTCTTCTCTTTAATCTTCCCCATTTCTGCCTCCAACACACCACCCCCAGCCTTCAATAAGCCACCACCCTCAACCACCACCCCACCACCAACCCCTACCGTCGACCACCACCTCCCACCAATTTCGACCACCCTTATGTACTTCAAAACACTCCAACCACCCCCAATAACACTACAACCAGCTCCACCACCAACCCCAACCTTACCACCACCACCAACAACCACTAACAGCACTACAACCACCATGAACCACCACATTAACCACCACGGGTCTTCGCTTCTACCCCGTTTCTCATTATGGAGCCCAAATGTCTTGTGTTTGATATATATCAGCCTAGAAGGATCTATTCTGACGGACATAAGTCCGATTTGGACAAATAAGGAAAGTAAACTTCAAACGACACACAGATTCATTCAAAAAACATTTTTTATATTAATAATATAAGTGTTATATAAAGCATTCTAGAAAATCCGAGTACAACAAATAAATCAGCTAATACTATCCCGACTCATTTATTGGGGTTAACGGTTCGCTATCCTGTCTATCGACCCTCCGTCTGACATTATGCCGCGTGTAATGAGTAATGGTGGTGAATGGGTCTCGGCACGGTGGGGGAGTCTGCTTGCTGGACGATGGGCCCTCCTGGGTGGGGGTGGGTGCAGAACTATGGATGATGTAATCCTCTGCGTCTGTGAGTGTCGTAGGATCACCTCCACCGCTACTCTGGCCGGGGTCGAACTGTGCATGGAAGGAGGATCCACTGTCTTGACCGTCCCGCTGGTGGATGAGATAACCGTGACCATGTCTCTGTAAGGAAGTCATGGACATATCTCGCATCCGCTCGACCTGGGCTCGGGTGGGTCCGTCTGCAAGGGCGAGTGACAGTGCATCAAACATCGACATCATATCCGCCGCCTACAGTAATCATCGGTCAGTCAGTTACATGATATATAAAAAAATAAAAAATGAGGACGATAAGTACAATAAAAGCAACTCACATATCCATGAATGACGTCATGTGCTGGCTGGTAATGTATGGACGGTGGTGTGTAGCTGGGGTTGATGAAACGGCGTGTAATACGCCTGTACCACACCATGTACGGATCGTGAGGATCCATATCGCCCTGCATCGGGTCACCGCCAACGACAAACTCCTGCCGTTGCTGCCATAGCTCAAGGAAACGCCAATGCTCCAATGCCCAGTTCGTCTCCCCTTTTCCCCGACGGTCAATGTCGTGAAGGCGTACACTAGTGTCACATTGCTGGGGAACAGGCTGGCGTAGTTGGAACTGTCGCATGACGCGGTCGGGTAGGTGACTCTCCACGACCTCGAAACAAATCAGGGGGACTCTGGCACGCCACTCTGCCTGATGATCCAGTAGATGTGCAGGCATGGCATCTACCAACGCCGGTTCATATGGATCCCAAATGATCTGCAATAACACATCAAAATAAATATTATAATTAAGTTAGTCCACATACGGTATACACAGCACATAATTGTTTACAAATATCTAAAAAGTTTCCACCTGCTGCTCAGTGAGTCGATCAAGGGCGTCTCGGTAGTACGGAAGACCCGTCGCCGCATGTGCCTGTGTGAATCTGGGGACCACCCACCTATGGCAACAAAGTTGTTTTGTTTGTTAGCAAAATGAAACCGTATGGGGGCAAAAAAGACTGACAAATGTTACAAACCTACAACTGTATGCCTCATTAGCTGCAGGGAGCGGTGGAGAGATGTACGGCTCATACTAGTCATCCATGTCCTGCTGCCCTCGACGATGTACAACATGCCTACCTGGTCTTCCTACGTGGATGTGCTCCCAAGCCCATGACTACAATAGCAAAATACAAAACTATGTTAAGTATGATCCGTGGTCATTACCTAAATAGCTTGTGAAAACTAGGTTGGTTACCTGAAGCACGATCAGAGGTCCACAGATCTCGACTGCACCACTATGGGAGGCCCTACAGAGGTTGCAATACAACATCGCCAAACAGGCACTACCCCAGCTGTATCCACGGATATGATCTCAGTCGTGGTCTAACAGCTGTAGGTAAATAAGATGCATATGGCTCCCGCTCTTGTTCCCGAACAACACGCCGGATATGAGCAAGAACAGGTATGCTCGAGCGTATCTCTGAACTGTGACGTCATCAGCGTCCGCAGGCATGTGACCAAAAGTATCTCGTAACCAGCCGGTCCTCAACCCGGAGCCCCTAATATCGTCGGGACCCGGCTGCATCCCGAGAACCTGGACTACCAAACCATCTGGATCGACTATCGCAGATCTTGTCACCAAAGTCCCATGCACAGGAAGGCGCGTCAGTATCGCGACGTCCCGCAATGTAACGGTGGCCTCCGCAACTGGTAGATGGAAGGAGTGCGTCTCCTGCCTCCATCTCTCCACTAGCGCAGTAACAAGTTGTTGGTCGATCTCCCTGAACGCCACCCAATGAATACCACCAAAGTCAGGGTACTCGACGTACGCAAGACAGCGTTCATCGACAACCCAGCCGCCCAGAGCCTGGGTAGTGTAGTGCCTGCAAATCAGCGCCTTCGTTATGTCACCCTGAAAAAGTATGATCCGTTTGTAATTAATATTAGATAGTACATCAATGAATCCAGAAAAGTAACAGATGAGATATTACCGTCTGGTTCCATACGTCGACGCTCCAATGTGTGTCCTGCAGAGTCGGGACAGAAGGGTCAAGGGGTCCGAGTGTCCAATCCTGTCCGTGCATGGTGTCTGTTCATTGAAAACGTTACATAATATACACCAACAGAATAACTGGACTAGCAATTTAACATAAGATGGACGGTTTAGATTTAAAGGCAAAGACAGAAAATTTCTTACAACAGCCAAAGTAGTACATATAAATCATCCAAGTGACATATAAATCATCCAAGTGACCGCAATTTTACAGACTTTAGATAATCTGGTAAAAAATATTCAAAATAACACTACTAGATACTAGTCAACAAATAACAAATATAAACTAAGGTCCTACGTCGGTCTAGATGGACTAGTAGTTCGGTTGTGACCCTGCTGGTGACAACGACTGCACTTGGTCGGGGGCCAGTTGGTGTCATCCATTTCATTGCGTATGCGCTTCGTTCTTGGACGACCTTTTCCTCGAACCACGGTCCCGTCCGGAATGAGTTTAGGGCCAACGTACTTTTCCCATTGTGGCCAGGTTGTCTCGCATGGGATAGGCTAGAATTGCGGTGCATAGGTGTTCGTGTAGGCGACCGATTGCAGCAAAGGGTCCACCCACAGCCGCTCCGACATTGAATACGCCGCACAAACTGCTAGAACATGAGAACATGGGAGGTGGAATATCTTCGGTTTGTTGCATGTACACGTTCTCAACTGCCAGTTAATAGTATGCTTGTGGCCTCCTTTACTACCAATTCGCTCTCCCTTCTCTGTTGTCACTTGGTAAATATGCAAACGGCGATTATACGCATCCACTCTATGATATCTGCCTTTTGCGGTGTTTTTCTCCAGGATCGCAGTGACTTTTGGGGGGTATGGAAGTCCCTGATCAGACCTAGCCTCAGAAGACTCCCTTCTCAGAGTGAAATACCTGTTAACCCTGTGGAAGGTTAACTCGACAAGGGACATGATCGGTAGAAACCGAGCTCCCTTCAAAACATTGTTAAATGTTTCCGAGAAGTTTGTAGTACATATCCCATATCTGCGACCATTGTCGTGAAAGAGAGACCACATAGTGAACGAGACTTCAGCAATGTACTCCATGGCCTTGGTACATGCCTCACCAATGAAACACAAATCAGCTTGAAGTTTTCTCCCCTGCCTTTGGTACGCCGCAGCCTTGAACATATCTCTCATGTCGTTACTTCGCACGTGAGTCTTCAAGTTAGATGCTATGTGGCGGACACAAAACCTGTGATAGGCTCGCGGCTGGGTGAATCCTACATTTAGATCATTCATTGCTGCAATGATCCCAGGATGTCGATCAGATATAACATAGAGGCCATCTCGTTGCGTGACACGATCCCGAATACAACCCCGGAACCAAGACCAAGTGGATGTGTTTTTCCCTTCAACCACCGCAAATGCTAGAGGAAATACTTGGAAGCTTGCATCAACACTTGTAGCAACCAACAGTGTTCCTTTATACTTCCCGTACAAGTGCGTCCCATCGATACAAATAACAGGCATACAATGTTTAAAGCCATCAATACAAAGACCGAAGGCCCAAAATAGTCGTTCAAACACTTCCATGTTGCTATAGTATACACCGTCCACCAAAGCTTTGTGTTTCCATACGACACATGTACCCGGGTTTGACCGTAGGAGTGCTTGCATGAAGTGCGAAAGTCTGCCGTAAGAACTCTCCCAATCCCCAAATATTTCAGCTATAGCTTTCTCCTTGGCATACCACGCTCGTCGATACGGGACATCAAAATGAAATTGCTTGGAGATGAGTTCCTGTATGAATTCAACTTTCAAGGACGGATCTTTCCGCACAAAGGACTTCACATACTCTGCTATTATGGACGAATCCAAGTGTGGGTGATCAGTAGATAGTACTTTAGTGACACATGTCTCTCGGTGCGGCCCTTTGTACGTGACTATGGTAAAACCACGCGAGTGCTCACTGGATTTGGTACCCCGTAGCATCCAACCATATTTCTGCTTGCATCGTAGATGTAGGACACCATCATTCGAGGTCACTGTGGTGTAGAATTGATTCCTTTATATAGAATACATCTTCACCATTCCTTGAAGCATTTTCTTGCTTTCAAAATACATTCCCTTATGAAATTCTCCCCCGGGAACAATCGATGTGTGGCTACCCGATTCGGCCCAATACTGATCAACTTCATAGTTCTCGGGTACCTCACTGAACCAAGGTATGGGAGTTCTAACCAAGGGCTCGCCAACTTCTATCTGTGCAGGTTCATCATCCTCCTCTCCGTTCTCGTCCTCATCATCCATTTCCGCATACACATCATACACCGACAATTCATTATTCACAATATAATCAAAATGATCTGGCTCTTCTCGAGACAGTGATGCTTGAACATCACCTTGCATAGGCGAATAACTATGCAGTTGCATCGGTGAAGGTGCCACGGTGTTCGATGACGAAGGACCGGGTTGGCCGAACATTGTCCCACATCCCCCCGCATGTACTGGTGAAACTATATGAGAACTTAACGACATGTGAAATTGATCGTCCCGCAGCATTCGACTAAAGGGTCCCATCCCATATTCATTCGCTGGAATGTGGTTTGAGGGCACTTGGAAGGACGCGGTGTTGCAATCAGAGACATATGTAGTTTGTTGTTCTGCCCGAGTACTTTATTGGGTACATATAGGCACCGTTTCTACATATATCTCATTGGGAACACCCTTCATTGCAACAATGCTCCTCAAAGCTTTCAAATGTCTGTTCGTAGAGACAGGTATCACTTGAACCCCGTGACCAGTATCAAACCTCATTTTAATGTTCAGTTCAACATTCATTGGGTTTGAACCAATACTACTATGAACCTCGTTCATCAAATCATTAACTGTCACTAGACGAAAATCCTAATTTGGCACCGGTTCAAACCCCCCCCCCCCCAAGGCACCGATTTTGAACCGTTGGGGATTTGAGGGATGCCAAATCCTCAAAAATTTGGCACCAGTTCAAAACCGGTGCCAACTAAAGCATTTGGCACCGGTTAACCGGTGCCAACTACCTTGAATTTAATTAAAAAAAATTGGCTCCATCAAGTTGGCATCGGTTAACCGGTGCCAATTAAAGCATTTGGCACCGGTTAACCGGTGCCAACTTTAGTGGCGCCAGTTTTTTTTTTTTAATAAATTCAATGTAGTTGGCACCGGTTTTAATCATGAACCGGTGCCTTTGACTTGTGTTTTTTTTTTCGGAAATAATATATATTAATATTAATACTAATAAATATAATAATAATGAGATCATGCACATAATACCGATAATTAATAATAATAATAATTATTATTATTATTAATTTTAATAATAATTATTATTATTATTTTAATATTAATAATAATTATTATTATTATAATATTAATAATAATTAGTATTATTAATATATTAATAATAATAATAATTGAAAATAATAACAAGGACATAAATATTGATAACAATACCAAAATATGATATTAATTAGAAAAATGTGTCATAACTACAAACGAACAAAATTAATTAGTAATAATGTCGTACACTAAGCTAGTTAAAACAAAAACAAATGATATTTACAAATTAAATGTGATGTAGGCCGCCAACATGTCTCGAATTACATTGAGTTCCTCGCTCGTGAACGGATTTCCCGTTTGTCCCTTGCAAAACTTGGAATACATACACAAAACGTAAGTTAGTAGGAGTGCATGAACTCATAAATAGTCATAACATGTCTTTATCACTTATTTATAGGTTCCTAAGGCTTGAAATTACAAGAAAATAGCAATTAAGGGGTTTTAGAACGCAATTTCAACCAAAATGGCCCGAGTAAGGCCATTTTGACTACTAGGATGCCTATTTCCTACATTTATTGTCTAGTGAACTCATAAATAGTCATAACATATCTTTATCACTTATTTATAGGTGGCCAAGGCTTGAAAGTACAAGAAAATAGCAATTAAGGGGTTTTAGAACGCAATTTCAACCAAAATGGCCCGAGTAAGGCCATTTTGACTACTAGGATGCCTATTTCCTACATTTATTGTCTAGTGAACTCATAAATAGTCATAGCATATCTTTATCACTTATTTATAGGTGGCCAAGGCTTGAAAGTACAAGAAAATAGCAATTAAGGGGTTTTAGAACGCATTTTCAACCAAAATGGCCCGAGTAAGGCCATTTTCACTACTAGGATGCCTATTTCCTACATTTCTTGTCTAGTGAACTCATAAATAGTCATAACATGTCAATATCACTTAGTTATTGGTGACTAAGGCTTGAAATTACAAGAAAAGAGCAATTAAGGCGTTTTGGAACGCAATTTCAACCAAAATGGCATACCTCTTCAAGTTGTTGTGTGTCTGTATAATGACTCATCACTATGTCATACATGAATCTCATCACGTATATGCCACAATCAACTCCGTTTTCCTGTTGTGCGCACTATCATGAGGAACAAAGCACATGAATCACAATGCATAGCAAATTAGCCACATCTTACGCATTGTATATTTAGAATATCACAACATCATGTGGCATTACCTTGGGTGCTTTCCATGTAGGACCTCGAGGAGCTCGAGGATTTATCTTCTTCAGAACACTACATACAAACGTAAGTTCATATTTGATTAGTATAACTAATACATATGAGTTAGGTTATGATAATCAATAACAAGAATTGAAACAAACAAGATATTTACTTTTGCAGTATGGACCTCACGAGGCGCTTTCTTGGTTGAGGTAACCGAGCAGAATCAAAGAAGAAGATTGTGTTACTGGAAACACAAATCACCAGTAGGGTCCAATGATAACTATACACGAGACAAACAAATCAATATTTAGCCTAGTACAGCATATAAACTGGGAAAACAAATAAATTTGACAATCATAATCAGACATACTCCTCATAATATGGGACGAATATAACTTGTCTCTCGCAGCCACTGATTCTCTGATAGCCCATTCAACATAGTACAACACGTCAACGGAGTTGCCTAAGATTCTAGCAGTGGACATCTGCTCAGGGCATAACCATCCAATTTGACACGGAGATTCAAGCTCCCATATTTGCTCCTGGAGTGCTCTGCATGCATGATAATAGAATGTTAATCGAAAACCAAACGACAATCACCACTAAACTGAATAACATAAATTGAGTACTAGTTAAATTACCTGATGCATATTTGAATGAGGGAAATGTTAAGCATTGCACCACTTAGAAATTCCTTCACATCTTCTTTGAATAGCCATGCCATTGCATCATCATCGTAGTGGAACATTTCCTTAGGTAGTGGAACTTGAATGGGGCTATCACTAGGCAACACACAAACACGGTTGTGCAGATAAGTTAACTTCTTAGAGAGCGATTGAAGCACCGTGTCTTCAACTAGTGGAGTAGCTTGCATAGCTGAACCTCGCGAAGAGCTCTTGTTCGACGCTTTTCCACTCATCGACCCATGTTCACTCCTCTTCTTTGACATCGGTCGATCAATGCTCTTTTGCCCCTCCACCCTCTTCTTTGAAGTTTGGCTTTTCCTCGATGGCTAATAAGACAAATTAAAGCACACAAATGGTTAAAAAAGAATTTCTTCCAACTCTTGGGATTAAAATCGGGTATAGAGTAAAGCGTGAACTCTAAAGGTAAATTACCTGGGTCGTAAACCGTATCCAAGCACATGGCCATTGCACAAAACTACCTTTGGCTGCCCAAAGTGTAGTGAACTCATCCTCCTCTACGGGCACAGGTATTAGGATGTCCTCGAACCCGACCACCACAGAATTGATCCCAACCGAATAGTGCTCTGGCCGAAGCGGTCGCAAATGGACCGTACGTTGTTCGGCCGGTTGAGCACTTCCATATGCAACCAAGTTCAAAGCTCCACTGTATGAATCGCCCGGGTTTAAGAAGTTCACAACGGGTTTCTTCCTACACCAATTAGGAAGATCAGTTGTTAGAACCAAGTAGAACAAAGAAAAGCAAAACAAAAAAAAAAAAGTAAAACAAAAAAAAACAGCAATAACACAGTAAAAACAGCAGCAACAACGCAAAAACAGCAGCAACGCAAAAACAGCAACACATCACTGTTGTCTGCTGCACTGGTGCACTGCTGCAATGTTGTGCACTGGTGCACTGCTGCCAGCTGTTGTGCTGTGCAGTGGTGCACTGTTGCTTACTGCACTGTTGTGCAGTGGTGCACTGCTGCCTGCTGCTGTGCTGTACAGTGGTGGGTTGTGCACTAGTGTGTTGTGTTGTGCACTGCTGTGCTGTGCACTGGTGTGCTGTGCACTAGTGTGTTGTGTTGTGCACTGGTGTGCTATGCACTAGTGTGTTGTTCTGTGCACTGGTGCACTTGTGCAGTGCTGTGCACAGCAAGCACATCATTGCTAGCCCTTGTGCAGCAACAAACCAACAACAACACACAACACTGGTGCAGTGCACTGGTGCCAGCTTGTGCACTGGTGCACTTGTGCACTGCACATCATTGCTACCCCTTGTGCAGCAACTAAACAACAGCAACACACAACACCAACAGCAGTTCAATAACAACACATCATTAGCAACTCAACCGCAACAACATACAGCACAAAACAAAGCAAAAACCGCACAACACAACAAACTTCACAAATTCACAGCTGAATCAAAGAACCAATATCACCATCCAAAGAAATAACTACACAACTCACCTGTAGAACCGGAAAGTCATGAGGTGTTGGATTTTCAAGCTCGCTAAATTACGCATGTGCAGGACTACCAACCTGCAACAGTGTATTGATAGTGCGAGGCTAATTAGAACCCATGTAACTCAACAAGTCAAAATACTTATAGATTAGAAACCACTTAATCATGTACCTCCTCGTCTGCATGTATCTCATCTTCTCCTTGTTTTCGTGGGTAACTACAAGAGTCGACCGGTGTAGTCGAGGAGAAAGGAAAGCTCGGCAAGTTCATTTGCTTTACCCATGCATTGAACTCTTCTCGCATCTCGTTGCGCACTTGTTCCTTAATTGATGCCATCGTAGCATCCAAGTTGACCGCTGAGTTCACACTTGCCCGGGATCTCCCTGATTTGGTATATTCCGGACCCATCACCTTCTCCCATCCTAGCAAGCTCCCCCTCCCCCCCCTGCACCCAATACGCGTCCTGGATGGTAGGGCTTTCCCAAAGCCAAGGTGAAAGGGTCCTTCTCCACTGTTAGGACGAACTTGCCTTCAACAAGCTCTCCAGTGTACTCAAGCTGTAGCAAAAGCAAAAAGGAAACATCAAGTTAGTGTTTATGTAAAGTGATATATATACAACAGATTCATGCAGTTCACAATTCATAGTTGCTTACAAGTTTATCTGCCATTTCTTTTGTTTCCGGAGCCTTGATGGACCATTTTCCGGTTTTCTTGTCACGAGAATGCAAAGAACAGAAGAAATCTCCAGCACGACTCACCAAAGTACTGGTCGTGGAGTCAAAGGGCACAGTGGAGGACCCTAGTAGCGAAGTGGGGTATACTCCCTCACTCACCCACGTCTCCCTCCATTCATCAAACGTCATACACCCCATACGATGGTAGTATTGCTTCTGCAATGCATTCTTGGAATTCTGCTCTCTTATTTCCTACATAATTAGACATATTAGTTTCAAAACTACCAAAATATTAAATATATTTTACAATTGTCATCAGAGTTACTTGAACTTACAATTGCTTCTTTTTTGCTTTTTTGAAGAACGAAAGCATCCCAATATTCCTTTGATACACTAGGCCATATTTTCCATGGGAGTTTCTCTTCATCGATGATTTCTTCATCCATGCCACCTTCTTTCTTGTTCTTTGGTTTTCTCACAAGCTTCTTTGTGATAAACAGACGAACTAAGGTGGTCTTGAAGCCTCTGAATCTTGTCGCAAGTAAGGATTCAAACACCCTTCGCTTGGCGTACTCATTTGGAATGTTAAATAGACTCTGCAAGCACAAATAACAGTCATTATTAGTTTGCCCATTAAATAACAATAAAGTGAAGGAATTTACAAATGTGGAAACAATCACTTACCCGTGTATCATTCCAAAACGTGTCTATCAAGCCAATAGGTACGTCGCTCAAACGAAGAGTAATGGGGATTTTGCGCGCACAAATCCCAACTTGAACACCATACTGACGACGCCATTTGCCTGTAGGTTGTCCTACCCTGTCATACTCCAAGACCATTGGACCGACAGGTTTCTTGAAACTTGTAGTCGAACCCCTCAGCTTTTTCTGCGCTAGTCCCTTCACCCCCCCTCCACTTTGATCCTCGCCGAACGACTCAGACATTGCATTCTTGATAGGAGGCGCTTGTTCAGCTGCAATTTCAAACTCATCCAGCATACGATCCAAAACATCTTGAGCCTGATATTTTGCCTCACCCAAATCAGGCTCCTTGTTCACATCATACAACTCGTCTTCATCCCCAGATGATTCATCATCATCATCCTCTACATCCTCCACTCCAATACGGTAGTGATCATCCGCCATGAGATGTAAAACCTGTCATTACAAACATAACACGTTATTAGTTGTAATATAAATAAATTTGTAAGGTAAATTTATAATCAAATATAAATTGCTGAATTATAATACAAATTAACATAGAAAATGGGGAACTAAGTTACTTCATTCATTTAAAAGAAAATAAGAAAAATGGGCAAGTAAGTTAGCAATTTCATTCATTTTCACCTAAAAATGTGATTTAATAATACTTTCGACGCCTACAATTTCAAACTAACAAAAAATAGTACCTCAATCTAATATTCCTTCGTCGTGGTCTGATCGCATGTAATTGGCTTGGTCGTCTATCTCATTTGGTACAACAGGTCTAGGAACAGTGAAAGGTGCTGAGTCATTTAACGCATCATATTCTTCCTCATCCTCGACATCTCCAACGCCAAGGATTCTTCTTTTGCCGGCTAGCACAATAGACCATTTTGAGTCGGCTGGATTACTTACGTAAAACACTTGGTTGGCTTGAGATGCAAGGATGAATGGTTCAGCACTATCATTCAGGTGGCCAAGATCTACAAGAGTAAAGTCATCATGTTTGACGTTACGCCTGATATTATCAACCCACTTACACCGGAAAAGAGCAATCGTGAAGTCACAATAATCAAGCTCCCATATTTCTTGAATTCGACCGTAGTATGACAACTCTGCATCAACAGGTGATTTATCCTTAGCACTTGCAAACTCCCTTGACGATGTCACAAGCATTATACCACTGTTTTGGGTTGAGGATGATTTCAAATCCTGACGCTCAGTCCAAAATGTGTACCCATTTATGTCATATCCCTTAAATGAGCGAATGTCATCCCTAAGACCATAAGCAAGCCACCTTACTGTATCTGTGACACTCTCATACTTTCCACCCATCACTCGATCACGAAACCAACTCACAAACTTCTTATTATGCAACTGCATCAGTGCCCGTTCACCTTTCGATGGAAATTCATCACGCAAACTAGCCATGTGCTCGTCTAAATATGGGTGAGCATCTGCAACATGGTGCAACACATATAGGTGCGCTTGTAAGAACTTATCTCGATCAGGTGACATTCGTTTCGACCCGATTATGCCATGACCATCAAGTCTCCATTTGTGTCGAGAAGTAGGAATACCAATAGGTTTAGCAACGGCTATATAGTCGGCCACAAAATTACCGACCTCCTCAGCCACGGTCCCTTGAATCATACTTCCTTCCGGGTGAGCCCGATTCTTGATTTTATCTTGCAATGTACCCATATGTCTTTCAAAAGGATAGCACCACCGCATGAACACAAGACCGCATAACTTAATCTCACGCACCAAATGAAGAATCAAATGCACCATTATGTTGAAAAACGAGGGTGGGAAGTACATCTCAAATTTGCACAAAGTCACAACCACATCCGCCTGTAAAGCATCAAGTGTACAAGGATCAAGCACTTTGCTGCATATTGTATTAAAAAACAAACAGAGGCTTGTAATAGCTTCTCGCACGTGCTTTGGTAAAATACCACGTATTGCAATTGGTAGGAAAACTTGCATCAGAACCTGACAATCATGGGATTTCATACTTGTCAGCTTCAATTCTCTATTTAAAGATACAAATATTTTCATGTTAGATGCGTACCCTGATGGAACCTTAATGCCATACAGACATGCACAAAACATCCGTTTTTCTACCCTTGACAATGTGTAGCAAGCCGGAGGTAAATAGGCCTTGCCCTCCTTGGCTTTTCCCTCATTTTTCTTCTTCAACGCATCCGTGGCCTTTCCCTTTCCCTTGCTCTTCCCCTTTCCTGTTTTCGAACTCAATTTATTTTCCTTTTCCTGTTCTTTTCCCTTACTAACCCTTTACTGAACCCACAATTCTGGACGAACCCCCATCTTTTTCAAATCGTCCCGTGCACCCTTTCCGTCCTTTGTCTTGCTTTGAATATTCATCAGCGTTCCCACAAGAGCATCACACACATTCTTCTCTATATGCATTACATCAAGACAGTGCCTAACGTCATGTTCTTTCCAGTACGGGAGCAACCAAAAGATTGATTCTTTTTTAAAGAGAGTAGTTGACTCCGCCGCTTTTTTCTGATTTCCCAAAGACTGTTCATACACCCTTTACTCGAGCGTAAACCTCCTCACCAGTCAACGGCCTAGGAGCAGTCCCCTCTTCCACTGTCCCATCGAAAGCCTTTTTCTGCCTACGGTATGGGTGATCGCGCCTGAGCAACCTTCGGGTACGCAAGTACACCTCTTTGTGAGAATGATCAAGGCGCCTGCTTGGCGTATCATCAATACAAATGGGGCATGCTTTTTTCCCTTTGTTCTTATACCCGGACAAGTTGCCATACGCAGGAAAATCATTAACGGTCCACATAAGAGTTGCACGCAATGTGAACATCTCATTCTTATGAGCATCAAAAACAAAAACCCCTTCGTCCCACATCTTTCTCAAATCATCAACAAGAGGCGCAAGATAAACATCTATGTCGTTTCCAGGTTGCCTTGGCCCCGATATCAATAGAGAAAGCATTACGTATTTCTGTTTCATGCACAACCAAGGAGGAAAATTGTAGATCACTAACAGTACCGGCCATGTGCTATGCTGGGTACTAAGAGTGCCAAATGGATTCATCCCATCCGTGCACAAACCAAGCCTTAAATTTCTAACTTCATCACCAAATTCTCCAAACTTGATATTAAGGTTCTTCCATTACGGGGAGTCGGCTGGATGCTTCAGCATTATGTTATTCTTTCTTCCCTCTGCATGCCACCTCAAGTTTTTAGCGTCTGTTGGTGTTGAGAATAGACGCTTAAACCTTGGAATAATGGGAAGATACCACAACACCTTAGCAGGCGGTCCCTGCTTACCAGCATTGCAACTCATGCACTTGTAGCGCGACTTCTTACATCGTGGACACTCCTCCAATATTTCATATTCATTTAGATAAAGAATACAATCATTAGGACATGAATGTATCTTCTTATACTCCAAACCAAATGGACACATGAGCTTCTTAGCGTAATAGTAAGACTTAGGAATTTCATTCCCGTCGGGTAACATCTCACTTAACACGCTCAACACATAAGTAAAACTATTGTCCGCCCACCCATGGTTCGACTTAATGTTAAAAAGTGTTAGCACGACGGATAGTTTAGAGTATTTTTTGCACCCAGGATACAAAGGCTTTTTAGAAGCCTCCGATAATGACTCAAACACGTCACCTTCAAAACCACGCATCATCTCATCCACCCCTTCATCCTCGACCTCATCCACATGATCATCCTCAAATCCATCCTCAGCACCAGTATCAACAATATGTTCATCATTCTTGTATTCCTCGTCCACACAAATGTCATTGTTTCTATCATCATGCACATCATTCCCAATAACATCCCCACTGTACCCTCCTTCTTCACCGTGCCAAATCCACACATGGTATTTAAGCCTAAACCCACAACAAACTACATGATCTCTAATGATATCAACACTATTGACCACCTTCACATTATTACAATCAACACAAGGACAATAGAGGCAATCGAAACCCATTATGCGCTGATAAGATGAAGCCCTCGCGCAAAACTCTTGAACCCCATTAAAGAACTTCAATATATCACGTCTACCATACATCCAGCCACGATCCTTCTCCATTAAGTAAATTGTCTCTAAACAGGGCAACATATTACGAATCATATATAATTGCTACTATCTATTATATATGTAAATCAAATTCAAACACACAACATGCATATAGCATTCATATAGATACAAAAATGCATATATGCTTCCAAAGGGCCCTTATCACTCCAACCTAACCCATCCTTGAACGTTTACTCTCACTAGTGAATGTATGTCGACTTTCCAATTTTAAGGAAAATCCGGCAGCATTTCCCCCAGTTCTCCAAGTACACGACGTAGGTAATTACTTACCCACATATGTACCTAGAGAACATGGTGATCGAGGAAATGGTAAGCCAAGATGTTCCTTAAAATCGAAAAAAGGACATACATTCACCGCCTAAGTGAGAGTAAACGTTCAAGAACAGTCCCAACCGGGGACTATTCAAGACTTTCTCCTAATGAGAAAGCCTTGAACGGGTATCTAGGCATATGATGGTACATGCAATCAATTAAAAAAACAATGGATTAATCACACATCATGATAGAAGTTGCACTAAAGTTATATCATACACCATCTCCACAAAAGTGTGCAAACAAGAACTTATATATAGCACATAAAGTTATATATATACCTAAGTACCTATAAAGTCTCAACACTCTCAAATAGAAGGTCAATGCCAAGGTCAATGCTTCGCCCAAAAATTCCTCTGAATCTTTTTCAGTATAACCTATATAGAACACAAATAGAAAACCAGATTAAGGGAAAAGATAAGAATGATATTAGTGAGCAAGAACAAGGACAGTCAGAGTAAGATACCAGGATGCTTTCCACCCACTCTCCAAACTGATGATCTTACCCTAGAAGCCCTTAACACCCATTTCTTAGCCTGAAACATAGTGAGAACCAACTCGTAAAGAAAAGTATATTCAAGGGAAGTTAAATGAAGGAAGCAAAATGTTCGACGCTTAAACTCATAAGTTACATAAACCCTAAACCCTAAACCCTAAACCCTATACCCTAAACCCTAAACCTATAAATGCTTTACTCTTATATACTTTACTCAATATCTAATGCTTACTTATCTCATTTGATACGCTTTTTAGTAGAATTTGATGAGCTACTAATATAAATGAACTACTATTATTAGCTTCCTCTCAAATTTGTTCTCTTAAATAAAAAGTACTAAATTATCCTATAAACAAAATAAAATTCTCAACTTTATTAGTGATGATAAATAAAGTTCTCATAACAATTTAGAATTATAGATAAATGCAGGTTGTACTAAATAGAATTCTCATCTTATAAACAGCAACAATAACAACTACAAAGGACTTACATTTGTGGAGGGGCAGCCTTGTGCATTTAATGGAGGGGGAGCCTTGCACGTTTAATGGAGTAATTAAGTAGCAATTGCCAAGCCCTAAAAATTACAAGAAACTTACAAATATTAAACTAAAGACCAATTCCTCATAAAACCACAACAATGGTGTTAATGCAATACATGGAGAAGCTAAATGAATGGAGGAGCGTTATTACTTACCTAGGTCGAAGCTGCTTCAATAATGCATGGAGGGAGGCAGAAAAAAAGAACTAAGTGCGTGCGTGCGTGAGGAGGCAGAACAAAGCCCAGCCACGCTACGTGCGTGAGGAGGCCGAAGCTTCAATGGAGGAAGAGTTTGGGAAGAGGAAATGCGGAAAATTGAAGTAGCAATGTGAGTAAGGTCTCTTAGCTTAACTGCTTCAATGGAGAGGAGAAAGCTCGCACAGCCTTTCAATGGAGGTGGAGGGAGAAGAGAATAGGGCGAAAATTTCTGGGAATTTTTGAAGCAAAAATGAGAAATGAAGAAAGTGTCGTTGAATTGAACAGGTTGAAGCAGCAAACCGAGCAAACCCGCGTTTTTTTTTTTAAATGCCACCGGTTTGAACCGGTGCTAACTTGCTTATTTGCCACCGGTTTAAGGAGAACCGGTGCCAACTCCTTCCCCATCCTTTTTTTTTATTTTACAAGTTGGCACCGGTTTGAACCGGTGCTAATTGCATGCTTGGCACCGGTTTGGGTTAGAACCGGTGCCAACTCTTAATTTTTTGGCTCCGCCCGTTTTATTTAGCACCGGTTTTTAAGAACCAGTGCTATAGGGGGGTGCCTATTTAATTTTTTCTACTAGTGTGTCATGTTTGGTTCAAGTGTTACTGGTTCCATATTTCCTCCACTATACTCAACATTTGATCCATCACACAAAATTTCACCTCCCCACCGGCATAACAACACTACATTTTGTCCAGTCATATTCTACATAGCCAAAACACATATTAGGATAATTGAAATCTAGAGCGAGGTAAAAAAAGTTGCCCACAAACTACGCAATGGCTCCATTTATAAACTCTTAGTTTAAGTTGCAATGCAAAACGATTACTAACAAACTAATATTTTAAACAATAAACTAATATGAAATGGTAGATAAATTATCAATAATGAAATAACCGTCTTCTCACCAATAATCTAAAATTATCAACAATTATATTTCACATATTACCATCAATAATTTCAACTATTTCACATATATGTACCACATTACCATCAACAATTTCAACAATTTCATGAACAATTTCATCAACAATGTACCACATTACCATAAAAAAATTATCAACAGTTTAAAACATTTTCATTAATTATTAGCAACAATTTGATACAATTTGAACAATTAAGAGGGGCATCAATTATCAACATTACACTAGTTTGAACAAAGCAGCAATTTGAACAATTTGATACAATTTGAACAATTCAACAATTATCAACATTACACTATTTGAATTTAGGGTTTACCACGAAATTGAGTGGAGAGGGGCAGCAGCAACTCAGTGGTGGCGGCAGCAGTGGTGGCAGCCCGGTGGTTAACTGTGGTGGCGGCAGCGAGATAGAGTGAGAGTGAGAGTGATGAGAATGAATTGTAGCCTGCGACGCACGAAAACAAAAACCATAGAAACGCTGTCTCAGACAGCGTTTCATTTAAACCAAAAAATCACTAGAAACGCTGTCTCATGCAGCGTTTTTATTAAAGACTAAAACGCTGCCTCAAACAGCGTTTTAGGTAATTTTCTTTTTTGTTCCCAATTTATTAAAAACTCAGAATTTAAGAAAATTTCAATAAAAAAGTCAACAACTAAAAACGCTGTCTCAGACAGCGTTTTTAAGTTTAATTTTTTTTCTTACAAAAACCAGGCATAAAACACTGTCCGAGACAGCGTTTTAGCCTATAAACTTAGTTTCGTAAATACTTTTGCCACGCAACCATTTTGGTTAATATTTAACAATGCAAGTGAGGTGATTAAAAGTGAATATTTTATTCGCTTGAATGCATCTTTAACTTGTTTAAGATTTCTTTTGGGGCAAGGTTTGGCATTTCGTGGACATGATGAAAGCGATGAGTCATATAATAGGGGTAATTTCCTTGAGCTTTTGAAATGGTTAGGAGAAAAGGTTGAGGAAGAAAGACAACATACTCTTGAAAATGCACCTAAAAATTGTCAAATGATTGCCCCTTCTATTCAAAAGGACATTATTAATTGTTGTGCCAAAGAAACAACTAGGTGCACAATAGAAGAAGTTGGTGATGATTACTTTGCCATATTAGCCGATGAGTCAAGTGATGTGTCCCAAAAAGAACAACTATCTCTTGTTTTGCGCTTTGTTAATAGAGATAGTGGAAAGGTAATGGAGCGATTTTTTGGCATTGTTCATGTTGGTAATACTACCGCTTTAACTCTTAAAGATGCAATCATGTCTTTACTTGTTAAACATTCATTGAGTCCATCTATGATAAGAGGGCAAGGGTACGATGGAGCTAGCAACATGAAAGGTGAAATAAATGGTCTTAAGACTTTGATTATGAATTATACTCCAAGTGCCTACTACATACATTGTTTTGCTCATCAACTTCAACTAACACTAGTTGTCGTTGCTAAAAAGAATGATAGTTGTGGTTGGATTTTTGAGATACTTGCAAATTTATTGAATGTGGTTGGAGTTTTTTGCAAGAGAAGAGAAATGATTCGACAAGATCAAGCTCAAGAAGTTCCTCGAGCATTGGATGTAGGGGATAATGTGAGTGGATCGGGTTTAAATCAAGAACTTGGTTTGAAAAGGCCCGGGGATACTCGTTGGAGTTCTCATTACAAGTCTCTTTCAAACATCATCCTCTTATTTCCTACAATTGTGAAGGTAATTGTACACATTGGGAAGCATGGTGTATCGGAAGATAAGTTCAAAGCTCAAATTGTTTTAGGACAATTATAGTCATTTGACTTTATTTTTATTTCACTTGATGTTGACTATTTTTGGATACACTAATGATTTGTGTGTTGCTTTGCAAAGAAAGGAGCAAGATATTGTAAATGCCATGGAACTTGTCACTTACACAAAAATGGTGTTGCAAAAAATGAGGGAGCAAGGATGGGATACTCTCTTAAACCAGGTAACTTCCTTTTGTGCTAAACATGGTATTGTTGTTGCCACTATGGATTCTCCTTATGTTCCTCAAGGAAGATCAAGATGTTTTGTTGAAGAAGCAACAAATCAACATCATTTTCGGGTTGGAATTTTTTCAAGAGTGATTGATTTGCTTCTTCAAGAACTTGATGATCGATTTAATGAGAGGAATATGGAGATACTAATATGTATGGCTTGTTTAAGTCCTAAAGATAACTTCTCATCCTTTGATAAAAGATAAGGTACTTAAACTTGCCTCTTTTTATCCCGAAGAATTTTCAAGATTTGATTTGATGACTCTTGAATGTCAACTTGATAAATTCATGGAGAATATGCTAAATGATGAAAGATTTCAAGGTTTAAATGACCTTAATTCTCTTTAATAAGCATAAGACTTTCCTCTTATTCATTTTCTTATCAAGTTGATGTTGATTCTTCCAGTTGCCACGACAAGTGTTGAAAGAGTGTTTTCCGCAATGACATGTGTCAAAAATAAGTTGCGAAATAGCATGGGTGATCAACTTATGAATGATTGTTTGGTCACTTTTATTTAGAAGGATGTCTTCTTAGGAGTTTCCGATGAAAAAATTGTTGATCGCTGCCAAAATATGAAGACTCGAAGAATGAAAGTGCAATTTTAATCTAATGTTTATGTAATATTTTTCATCATTTTGAATTGTATGACTAAGTATGTTTTTTATTTTGAAATTTTAATATTAAGTGTTAACCAATTTGTGTGTTTGAGTTTTTTTTTTTGTTTTTTTTTTGTTAAGCTTTTTGTAAGTTAAGTATTTTGTCCCCCCAAGTTGAAAATCCTGGACCCGCCACTGCCAATACAGACACTAAGCTCTTGAATTCTTCTTCAATGCTTGGGCACGCATAAACTCCTGCCCATGCAACTTGCTCAAGCAACATTATTATGACTTCTAGCCTAGCTTGCTCACACTCTAGCTTCCCGGACTTGGTTTTGTTGACTTCCAAAGCTTATGTTGGGCTTCCTCCTTGACATTTGAGCCTCGGAAAGTCCCGACACACCTACAAAACAAGCCAAACAAAACGAAAAGCGAGAGAATAGCAAAGAAATGCATAAAAAGGATAATATAGCCATTAGAAATATGCATTTCTCTAAATAACACACAAGCACGCAAAACAAACATTATCTCATAAAAACACGACATAAGAGGCTAAACACGAGTATAAAAACTACGAAGAAAACTAGCTTATGAGTGCCATAAATGACACTCATCAACATTCAAATCATTGGACACTATACTAGGAACATACGTACACTACCCACTTTAGTTCCCAAATCTCCATCCTCACTATCACCCTCATCTTTGTCAACTTCACGACCCTCAAACTAATGGGTAGCCCCACAAGAGACACCAATTCCCCAACTGGACACCAATTCCCAAACGTCATCGTTTGACCTACAATAAAACGATTGGTGCTTTATTTTGATCCAAAAGGGAGCACTAGGCGAAAAAGGTAAATAGGCACCGGTTCAAACCCACTTTATAAGCCACTTTAGATTACTGAGATCGTCTCAAATGGACGACGAATCAGCTAAAGAGGGAATACTACAGAAAAACATAAGGCCATCAAAGTAGAAGGCAAGAAGCTACTCCATGATACTTACAAAAGACTAACTAAGATATACAAAGTACTCCATAATTAAGATTAGAAAGCATAAACAAAGCAACTTACATCTGATGTACAGTCTAAGTAGGACAACAGGTCAAAGCACTCTTAATGAAAATTGAAAACAGTCTAAACAACAAATTAAATCAATGAAGTGGAAGCACGGCAAAAAAAAAAAAAAAAAAAAAAAAAAAGATTAATCACACAATTAAGACTGTAGAAGAGTGTATCCCTCTCATAGAGTCATTGGTAAAGAAATAACCTTTTTGCAACACAAACAAACTACAGCAGATGGTTGACAACGAAAACAGGCAAGAACCAAAATTAGTATAAACACCACATTATCCATGTTACTAAAATGGAGATGCATATTACAAACGCGTAAATGTTTAATGGAAAACTAAGGGTTCCACTGACAAAAAAATCATTAATCACCACATAAACAATAAGAATAGCTTTCAAGATGACTCCTTTCTGTAAAGCAATGCTCTCCTTTCTGTACTCAGCACTAAATCATCAAAGTTACGTGAGTTCAGTTCAACTGATGCACTAGGCTCAGACGACTTTTCACTTGATCCTCCTGATTTTCCATTTAAATGATCCTTCATAAGTGCCTTTACCTGCACACAACTTACACATCTCAACATTTGTGTGTTCTCTTTCCAAAAATAATTCAGACTATGCTGGCCAAATATACATCAATAGTTTAATCCATCAACCACTTTCTTGTGATAAAAAAAGCATGCAAAAGCAGGCACGTTCTCCTGTTAAAATAAATCCCAAAATAAATGAAAGGAAACTCATCTTCTAATTTATTTCTTACAAGCTCCATACAAACTTTAAAATCAGAACGTAAACCCCCTTTAACAGAAACCATTCTATACAAACTACGAGATATATTGGCCAAATAACAATGAACAATTCTACTTTATGTTCCTTCAAACCCAGGCATATACATTACCTGATTCCTTACCCCCACCCTCGAATTGAGAAAGGAACATTTAAACATGAATGTGGTACATTATGCCTAAATTGACAATACTCAGTAGTGAATAGAATACACATATCCAATCTCATACTAGCCAATTTGGTATCACTGTTCCATACTTTGCCATGTATCTATGCACATAGCCACCCACGCATCAACATCAACTCCTATTTGTTGATAAGAAAATATTGCAATGACATCTACTACTATTTTTAGAGACCAACCCACACTAATACAATCCAAAAGTAGTACCATTTTTATCAAATTAATCCAACTCAAACAATTCAATTCAGTTCAATCCAACTCAAACAATTCAATTCAATCCAAGTACAACAACAATACCAAGACCAAATCAAACAACAATTCGAACAACAACAATCCAACAACACCTCAAAACCAATTCGAACAAGTAAACAACAACCCAACACCAATTCGAATAACAAGTAAACAACATCCCCACCCGTACACCAATTCAAACAACAAGTATACAACATTCGAACACCAATTCTAACAAGAACAAGTAAACAATACCCCAACAATAACAACTCGAACATCAACTCCCAAAACTGATTTCATCCTAATTTCATCGAATTACCACTAAAAAACTGATTTCATCCAATCTCATTTACATAAAATTACAAATAAATAAAATTTAAATTCAAACTAAAAATTAAATTGCTTACTCATTTGATTTGAATTGAAAAATCCTTAAAATCAACATATTAACTTCGATAACACAACAATGAAACCCCAAAAACTAAAATAAATTCAATTATCTAATTAAAATTCAAAAACCCTAAAATCAAAAAAATTAATTAAACAATTCCCCACCCAGCCCGACAGCCACTCCCCAGCCCAGCCCCGACAGCCACCCCCACCCCTCCCCCTGCACCACCACCGAAACCACCCTCCTTCCAGAGCCACATGAGCGCAATAGACTTCCCGCCCCAGCCCCACCAACAAAACCGCCTAAAACTTGAATTCCCTAACCCAAAACCACCCTAAACTCCCATCCCTTTCCCCACCCGAAACCTCCACCCCTTTCCCTGACCCTAGTTTACAAGAACTAACCCTAAATTCGAATTTCAAATCAACAACAAACCCTAGATTGTGAAACTGAAATCGATAATCTAAAAAGGACAAAAACACATTCTTACCTCGAAGCTGCTTCAATGGAGGTGAGAAAGCTCGAATCCGCTTCAATGGAGAATTAACAGTACGCGTAGTGGAGGATTGATATGGACAAAGCTCATAATGCGCTTCAATGGAGAACTACGAGCACGCGTAATGGAGTAGAGATTTGGAGAAAGGTGGAACTTCAGAGGTGGTCGAAGCTAAGAGAAGGGCGAAAACGAGAGTTAGGGAAAACCGAAAATGAAAAGCAAGGGGAAACAAAGAAAGAAGTAGAAGCAGAGTAACGCATACCTTTCTACTTTTTTTTTGTCTTTTTTAATTCGCACCGGTTTGAACCAGTGCTTTTTACCATAGTTGGCACTGGTTTAAGGCGAACCAGTGCCAAAATCGAATTTTTAAATCCCGCCCATTTCTTTTGGCACCGGTTCTTGGGGGGGTGCCTATTTCATTTTTTCTACTAGTGGAGAATGATAAAGCGCAACTTTCTCAGGTTGTTCATTTCCTTTGATTTCTTTTAAAATTATTAATTTAATATCAAAACACCATGGCCACCTCACTAAATTTATATCCTTATCCCTCCAATCATAATATTGAAAAGCAAAAAAGATTAGGTATGAGAGCCCTAATCACTAGTTTTTTCGTAAGCATCCATATCTTTGTCATGGCGTTCTTGAACGTCTTCTATATCATACGGACACTTTGTTGTCGATTTGCCTATCAATATTACGTGAAAATTTTCATTTGGGCCCTTTGATTCTACTGTCTACTATACCTCCGTCATCATCATCCAATCTCAAGTTTGCATAACGTTCAAGAATCTCATCCGTCATTGTAAAAAAAGAGACGCGCAAATTATCAAAAATCGACTCATCGACAACAAAACCCTACTTTCTAGAGAAAAAATCCTTTCTTTTGATGGAGTCTAAGGTGTTTTGCTTTAATTTGCCTTGTATAAGTTGAAAGCGAGGGATAGCTAAGTGGTTACGCGGACGGTAATTAAATTACCTAGGTCTAAAATAGTCTCTATGAATGAGAAAACTATTTCCTCTTGTCAACTACTACTCCCGCCCTGCATTTTTGTTATTCTCAGTCTCCGCCGCCGGCGCCACCGTAAGCCTCTATCGCCGCCGACTTTTCGACTCGTCTTTCAGCCGTCACTACTTCAATTTATCGACAATACTTTCTCTCTCCTAAAACAGCCCTAAAACCTGATTAAACCCTCAATAACAACAATTAAAGTAGTAAATTTGTAGTTAAGGTAGCATGGGTCGCTCAAAAACACCTTCCAAGAAACCGCAACCTCGTGGTATTGATTTCAAGGTATGAATTCATCTTATTGCGGAAGTGTATTTTGTTGAGTTTTGATGAATTTGTGATTAATTTGATATTTTTTGTTTTTGTTTTTCAGAAATTTAAGAAGAAATTGGGCAGGAAGTTGCCGCCGGCTCATAATGTTACCAATACTGAAATTAAAACCAAAGGTATCATTATAATTCTTGTCTAAGTTTGCAATGTTTATTATGTTTGAATTTTTGAATTGAGGTGATAAAAATTGAATTTTTAATTATCGTATTTTGTCAGTGTTATGTTCAAAAATGAACCTTTCAAGTATTGTTTGTACTGATGACGTTAGAAATTGGAATTTTTTGATTAAAGTTGCAATGTTTGATGTATGTTAATTGGATGGTGGAGGCGTATGCATAGTGCTCACTATGCATCGTTAAACATCAAGCACTTCAAAGAACATGAGGACTAACTCCAAATCTTCAATGAACATAAGAGCTACTTCGTATAACTAAGATGATGTTATGCTCATTGGAGTTTATGTTCATAAGAGCTACTTCATATAACTAGAGTTTATTTTTATTTTATTTTTTTAAGAATAACTAGAGACTATTATGTTCATTGGAGTTAGTCTTCATGCACTTTGAAGTTAGGATTGATGTTCAACGTATGCATAGTGAGCATATGCTTCCACCATCATTTTTGCAGGGGTATGTGTATGTGGAAGTGTTAAACTGCTTTCATGCTGAGTTTCTTTTGTTTTTTGAGCGAATAAATGCTTAATTGTATAAGGCCTTAGTAGCTGGTTCGCATTCACATTGGGTGATAAACGTTAAGGTAGTTATTTAGCTTATATTCCCTTTCTTTCTATTTGTTCTTTCATTGAATGGGTTGTCACAAATACAGAGCCAAATTGTGACAATTAATCACGTGAGATCTTGATAGATTTGTCCCAACGTGTATTTTCTAAATATTAACTTTTTAAATCTTACAACCACGTAATTTAAGATATACCTTTTGAAGTTTGCTAACAGGAAGAACAAAATGGAATGAAGGGATTATTAAGTACTTCGAATGTTCTAATGGATCAGTAATTCATGTCACTTTGTTTTCAAATATTATTAATTTTTTTTTTTCAATTTATGTGTTGATTCCCATGATCCGATGGCTGGTTGTTATTGATTAATGGTTTCTTTATGTTCTGGTGTTTGGGCAGCTATAATTCTTCCGGAGCAAAGTGTGGCATTGGATAAAGAGGGTGTTGCTGTGAGCAAGAAAGGCCTGACATTAAAGGAGCTGTTGCAACAAACATCTCATCATAATGTCAAAGTTCGTAGAGGTCTGTGTCGACTTGAAAGCCTTTACTCAATTGGTGATATAATACATCTCTTTAACGCAGAAATAACTTATCTTTATGTGTATGCAGATGCGTTGGTAGGTATCAAGGACTTATTGCTTAAATTCCCAGCGGAGCTGAAATTGCACAAGAATGCTGTTATTGAGAAATTGCGTGAACGTATCAGTGATGACGATAAAGTAGTTCGTGAAACTCTATTTCAACTATTTAAGTCTACTATCCTTCCAGGATGCAAGGAGGTAAATTTTGTTGTGTAGCTTCATATCTTGTCTTCCCTAGATGATTGGTGGTTTTAGTATTTAAACTTTTTTTTTTTTTTTTTCTTTACAGTTTGGTAAAGCTATGATGGAACTTGATAATTTATTTTGCTGATTCTAAAAGTCCGAGTCAAGAATATTGTGTGACATAATATCTTTTTGTAGATCTTTTTTTATTGTTTCATTATATGCAAATTGCATGTCTAGTATGGGTAGTACTTTAGTACTTTTGAAATATCTTTTCGAAGAAAATTGTACTTGTAAAACTCTTCCAAGCCTTTTTAGCTCTACTTTTCTCTTTTAAATTTATTTTCCATGATTGATGTGGTGGTGAAATTCAAAGCTTCTTTTTGCCTTTAGTCATATAACACCTACTCGCATATAAAGAGTACGAAAGCTAAATGACTCATGATTATTGTAGCGTATATACTGAACAAAGAGAAAGGTCTAATAGGTAATGATTGGTTCATATATATTATATGCAATGGGTAGTTATCCTATAAAAGTTTTATAAGCTTGGAATTTCACTTCTTGGTTTCGGTATCTCAATAAGATTAATGCTCTTCATGTCCTCTGTATTACGGGCACCATGGATTCAACCATTTCATAAAGCATGGCAAACTCTATTAAATGGGCTATTGTGCTGTACGTTATTGTAGTTGCTATTACTTATCTAATTGGCAATGTAATCTATGGCTACATCTGCATAGGGTTGTTCAACTCAGTCTTGCTTTATTTTTTCACCATTTGGATTGATCATGTTCAATTTGTTTGTTTTACTTTATTTGTGATATTGTTCTCATCTATATGTTACTTCTTTTTATCTTTTGAAGGACATAAAGGGGGCTCCTATATCTCTTATTATGGCGTATTTATTTAAAGCAATGACAAATTTAGCAATTGATGTTCGCTTTATGGCTTTCAAATTCTTTGATCTTGTGGTTCAGACTCATCCTCCAGCCTTTTCCACGTATGCTGAAAAGGTATAATGTGATGAGCCTTTTGCTTGTGTTTCAGTTTCTTTATTGTTGACTGTTATGAATTGGAATTCTTAGGTGTTTATGGGTACAGGTGCACCCAAGGCTTTATTTCTACTTATTTGCTTCCAAATGAACAACGAAGAAAGTCCAAAATGAACAAGATATAGTAGCTTTGGGTACACCTAGATCTAGGTGTGCACTGTAGTGTGTGCCCGATTAGAAGTATTTGTGGCCTTTATTATGGGTTTTGCCAACCTTGTTTCCTTAGTTCCTGCAAAGTTTTTATCAATGATGGAGTTTATGAGTGGAATCGTGATTTGTGTGAAGTCCCAAGAAACCAATTGAACCTTATGCTTTGCTTTGCTTTACTTTGCTTTGCTGGCATTGTGATTGGAGAGAAATGGTGACATACTTGAAGATTTTATCTAATTGCACTCTTTTGTTAAAATGTTGAATAGAGCTATCTTTTTCCTCCTATTGCTCTCATGGTCAGGTTTATTTATTTATTTTTATTTATTTTTTTACTACTTCCCTTTGCAATGCAGTTAGAGTAGTGATTTTAATATCTGTTAGTGTGAAATTGGAAATGGGGAATGAGAAAAACTCAAACAACACACACTAAAGGAAACAAGGATCACAAATTCCTTTTCTAAACCTCTAAATCAAACATGTCTCCGCTCCTTTGAATTATCAGTAGGCAGTAGGAACTTGAGACATCTGGTTAGTTTGCCAGTGCTCTCCATGTCAAGTTCGTACACTTGGAAAGAATGGAACCCATACTGTTTATGGTAGAACTTCTCCTCATCAAAGTTTGAATAATCTTTTAGGAATAATAAACAAGAAAAATCCCAACTATTAGGGTTCTTCTCATTTTAGTCCGAACTATACATTAACTCAAATTAACCCCAACTATGAGAGAATCTTTCTCAAAACATCCAAAATGACCTACTACTTCTAAGACTGGTAAATTATTATTGCATTTTTTTTTTCTATTGAACACTAGCTCTTTCCTTTTCATTACCTTGTCTAGCTCCTATCCCCATCCGACTTGGACCCAGGCCCTAGACCACCGCAACATTGCTCACCACTCCCTCAAGACCACTGTACCACTAGACCAACTCCACTACCTCGCCCTAGTCGGACAGCTAAGTGTGTTGGTGTTGGGTGGAAGTGCAGCGAAAATTAAAGAAGATAGAGGCATAGAAAGAAAGGGAGGCTAGGGAGGGTGAGGGAAAGGTTGCTTGGTAAAGTCGACAGTGAAAACTATGGCATTATTAATGAATTTGGGACTCTCAATTGGTTGATTAGCTTATTGAATTAGCTCTCTTAGTTAATAAAGGTGAGCGTAGTGCCGGTGTCTTTTGATGGAGGAGGATGTGCGAATTACGCAGCTTCAAGGCGGTAGTAGCTGTTGTGATTTTGAGGGAATGTTGTTTTTTGTGGAAAGTTTGTGAAGGTGACCCCGGTGATGGTTGGCTGTCGATGGTGGTGGTTCAAGTGGCAAGTGATGGGGGCGGCTATCGTGGATAGTTGCTCCTCCATACAATGTTGGAAAATTAGGGAAGGATTTTTTGTATTTTATTTTTTTTAACTGTGGGTAAAATGCATGAAAGGAAAAAAATTAATTAGAAAAAAATATAAATATAAGCAAAGTCAATTAAAAATTGACACACCAACCTTTTAACCCTGTTTAATAGGTTAACACAAAAGGGAGACTGTTTTGAAAAGGCTACCAACATAAATGGGATGATTCTAGATTAAACTATAATTTGGATTTAAATAAGAAGACAAGTGTAGGTGAGATTATTTTTATAATTTTTCCTATTTTTGTTATTTTTGAGGCTATTTTACTCTTGGAGTAAAGTTTGATGCTCTTACTGATACTTGAGGTTTTCTGATCATGTTAGATGAGTTGCCTCATGATAGCTTGAAGGCATGCATCATTTTGCTCTTAGCCCTCCTTTTGTGTTATTTATACGTGGGTGGACGGGATGGTATCCCCTTGGCATCTCTTTTTTATCTTCAAAAATAGTCAAGAAAAGAAAATTGCCATTGCTCTCCTTGATTGAAGTGTTGAAAAGACAGAACCAAATGAACCTAGCTATCAACTCATAGTACTGTAGCCTGTAGGAGTCATATAAGCCTATGATTGTAATGTCATAATGAAATCCTGCAACCAGAGATTTACCATGACTGGTTTTATTTTACTTTATTCCATTAGGTAATTTGTTGTATTATATTTTTCCATGAGAAATACAATAATACATCTCTCTCTCTCTCTCTAACTCTACTCTTCCTCATCTCCCTCCCCATTCTTTCTCATCCCGGTGTGGTCTTTGATTTTTTTTCCCTTTGTATGTTCTGCTCTCCTGATTGACTGCAGGCTCTGGAAAATTATACAGATCTACTACAGAAGAACCAATTTCTTTCGGAGGAGAAAAGCAAACTCAAGTTTGTTCTTTCTTCCCTGGTGCGCTGCTTGTCGATGTTGCCATCAAATGGAAAAGAATTTCATTCTTCTGGACAGGTGCCATCCTTTTTATTATTAATGTTTCGAACATCTAACCTTTGGTCTTTTTATAAGAAAGAGTTGGTTATTTTTTATTTTATTTATTTCTTGCCAATATTGTTTTTTATTCTGATTTAAATTTAAAGTTTGCCTTTTTTTGTTAGCAACCTGGACAAAAAATAATGAACTGCTGTCCCCCCCCCCCCCCCCCCCCAAGTAATTGTTTGAAAATCACATGAAGAGTATCTTTGAATTCAGTAAAATCACATGAAGAGTATTCTTAATGTTTGGAGTTATTGACCTCTGAAAACAGTTCTTATTTAACTCAGTCAAAAATTTGACCTTTAGAGCTCATGAGAATTGTGTTCTAATTTATACATTGATGTTGTACTTCCCTAGTTTGCTTAAATCAATAAAATTTAGATCTTACTAGGTCTTTGTATGGCTTTCAATTCTACCAAGGTCTTAGGAAAGCTTTTGTTTACAGAAAATGAGCTTGCGATTCAACTTCTTCTTCTTTTTTTTTTTTTTTTTTTTTTTCTTTTTCCGTATTGGTTCTTAAGCCATTAAATTAATGAAATCTTTGACACTGACGTTGTATGCAGTCGGACAAACCAGATATACAGTATCTTTCACTTGTATCTTTTTGCAATGCAGCCATTATATTTTGTATATAAGGGCCTAAGAGACAAGAGGAACAAAAGTAATGAAGCCATGAGCTAGTCCAAAGATTCACTTATCCCAGTTAATTTGTAACCCTAGTCAGTTAATCCATGGTCTTCAAACTCATTGTTTTAAAAAAAATTGTTCATACTGTCTCAATTTTGTAATGCTGACTTTCGTAATGGTTACCAGAAAAATTGCACTAAGGACTTCAACTTAGTAATGCAGACTTCCAAACAGAGAGCACAAACCCCCCTAAAAGATGAAGTGTGCATGTGACCTTGTTCAAGCACCTGTTTACTTAAAGTAGATTTCTCTTTTATATAAGGCAAATAAGTACAGATGAAAGATAATCTTTGAATGGCAGGCATTAATGTGCTTTAGCCAAGAATTGATACTGGTGCTGTATCCTCAGTTGACACAAGGAATACGGAAAAGCCTTTTCTACCAATGATATGATTCTACACAACTTATAGGGCTCTACACATGACGAGATACCATGGTGTTTGTTGTTTCTGGATGATATATATTATTGGGGGATGAGACTTGACTTGTGGCTAATTCTGATTGAAGCTGTGATTGCAAAATTTAGAGCGGTGTCATTATAGTGCTGTGGGTTTGAATGAGGATGTAGTATCTTAGATGAGGCATGTCCCATCGATGAACGTTGGACTTTAGATTGATATGAATACGTTCCTGAACTTATTTGTTATTTGCATGAAACACTTATCATATTTGGCCATATAATTGCACCTTCTACTGCTATTTTCTGTCAGCCTTTTTAACTTCAAATCTGAACTCTTACCATGTATCTGTCTTTAGATAATCAGTTTTCAAATAATTTATGATGATGCAGACAAATGCTGAAAAAGAAGTGCTGCATGCTTTTGAGAGAGACGTGCCTAATGATTCTACTGGTATGCAATGATTCTCAATACTATGCTTTGATTTTTCCTTTTTTTTTTTTTTTGCTCAAGATATAAGTATAAATTATTTAACTGTTATTATGAATAAAGATGATTGAAAAACAGTGCTTACCTGTGCTGTAAAAGCTTTCTTGTTTGTGATCATAAAATTTTGTATGCCTCGCGTGATAATCAGTAATTTTCAATTTCTATATCTTTTCTGCATTTGGAGGCAATTGCTCAATGCTCAGTGTTTAATGATAACTTAAAGAATGACAGTGTTTTCTTGACTTAGGTGACATACTCAAATATTTTTAACACAGATTTTCATGACAATTCTGTTTGTTTTGTATACTGTGTTGCCCTTATTGGTACTGCTTCACTGATGAGATTTCTGCTTACTCTTAAACAAAATATTATTACTTTTATATTGTTTCTCTAAGGTCTTACGAAGAAAATCTTTCATTACAATAATTTAAGCCCTAAAATTGCTGTTACATTTACTGTTTTTGTCCCTTGTGGTTATATTTCTTAAAGGTTTCCGTTAGTTCTTCATTTCTTTGGTACTTCTCTATTTCTTATAGGAAAATAAAGCTTGTCGTTTAAAATTTTCCTCCAATCCCTGGATCATAGTGCTTACACCATTAAAATTTTGGGCTTACTGTCAAAATATCGCCTGTTGGATTTTGATGAAGCAATTTATGACGAGCTTCTCTTTTCTGTTTTTGCAAAGCATTTAGTTCATTAGAATCTTTGGTTTAGTTTTCATCTGCTTCAGCAAGTTGAGCTACTTTTTGCCTATTTGGATATATATGACTAGGTCTTCTAGTCGCAGCTTTTATATCCTACCTACAAGAATGTAAATGTGACAAGGAAGTTTTACTAGAAAATTTTTTTCATGCCTTTTATATAATCTGCCTTTTGTGCTTAATATTGTCTATCTTTGTCACTTATTGACTCTTTGACTACCCACAAAGTGACGGTCCTGTACCACCTGATAAAGCACCACCTTGTAAGCTGTGAGAGAAAATATGATATCATTAGAGAGAGAGAGAGAGAGAGAGAGAGCTGGTGTTTAGGGAGAATGCTTAACTAGTATATTGAATATATATCACTTAACATATTGAGAGAGAGAGAGAACTGGTGTTTAGGGAGAACGCTTAACTAGTATATTGAATATATATAACACTTAACAGATTCAATTGGTGTTTAGGGAGAACGCTTAACCAGTGTACTGAATAAGAACTGGTGTTTAGGCAGAACGCTTAACTAGTGTATTGAATATATATAACGCTTAACAGACTCAATTGGTGTTTAGGGAGAACGCTTAACTAGTTTGTGTGAGAGAGAGAGAGAGAGAACTGGTGTTTAGGGAGAATGCTTAACTGTATTGAATATATATTTCAACTGGTGTTTAGGGTCTAAAATGCTTCTCTTCTTCTTATATGAGCCTAGATGTTGTTTATAAGAAAATGTCTTTTCTATTGTTTTCAAAAAATGATTTATAGTTAAAAAAGAGGATAAGTTTTCATTTACTATATGTCATGTGGTTTTGGAGGGAAAATATTCACACAATTACTTAAAGTGTCCCCCACGGTTATTACTTTAATAATAATATATAGATTATGTCCACATGCTGGCTATGGATAGGATTTTGAGGAAAAGATTTCAAAAAGAAGCTAATAGATAGAATTAATGACATGATGTGATACTGTTCTCAGCTTGGCCTTGTGGTTGAATTTGAATCTTGCCATCCCACTGCAAGATGAGCTTATGTGTTCCACCATGTTGGCAATTTAGTTTCTTGAACCTCTGTCAGAAAGTGGTGTGTTCTTAAAATAATGATTTTGAAAAAAGAAATTTTATTTGTCATGTCTTCAATGTAGGCCATATTTTGATCGTTGGCAAATTGAAGGATCTTGTTCCAGTTCTTGTCAACTGCTTCTATGGCTTAATGTCAGAAGCCTACTCTCAACCTCAACTTGATTCACATTCTTTTGACTGCATGCAATCTATACTTCATAGCATAGATCTAATTGTCCGGTACAAGGTGTATGGAATCAGCAAGTATCAACAAGATCTACGTACTTCTATGTCCTCTATTTCAAGCACAGAGATCCATGCACAGGATGAAAAGTTCCCTTTACTTCTGTTGGATAAGTTGTTTGCTGTTTTCCCCATGCAACCAACTCGTGCTCTTTCTGAGGAGGTATTCACTTTTTTTATAAGTGATTACATACTTTTTGTGATCCTTATGACTTTCACAAAACATGTTCTGTTGTGATGTCTGCATGATATCCTGAATATTTTGTTTTCGGAATAGGCTGGTGGAGTAGCATCCTCATCATTTCCAAAGATATTCTGATGATGAAAGTAGGATAGCTCCAATTTTAATTGCTTGCTAGGAATCTTGCGTAATAATCTAGAAACTAGAACCTATTGAGATTAAGGTAAAAGTATTGTGAAAAAATTCACTTTTGGACGGTTTTAGTGCTTTTTGGCTTTGAAATTCAGTCGGGGCTGCTTTAAAATCAAGAAATTTTTAAATTCCTTAGTTTTCTGGTTAGATAATTTCTTCTCCAAGTGCTTTTGCTCAAGTGACTAAGTGTTAAGCATGGGATTCAAACCCGTCTTATCTGCTCTAAAGTGGAGAATCTGACCAGCCTCGTTTTCATGGTGATTGGGTGAACTTCCACAAAACTCAATTAATTCTCAAGTCAGATAACACAACTGAGGAATAACATAGGGATTAGGCTGTATATATATGCTAAAACAAACTTGGAAAGCTAGAAACTACTATTACCAAACTAAATACCTAGAGTGAGAATATCATTTGCTACAACTATTATGAATGCGAAAGAAAACATAAAATGAAGAAATGCACTTTTGGGCCCATGATTCATTCCCATAATAATTTAGTTGTGCATCTACTATTAGCTGTGTAAGGTGAGACATAAATTCCATCTCATCTCTCTTATAATCTAATTTGGTGAAGGTGACATTGCTAAGAACAGTGTCTTGTATGTATATTCTTTCAATGAGCTTGCTTTTTGTACTTTCATTGCATGATATTGTTGCTTGCTTTTCATGGTTTCTCAATTGTGTTCCTCTGAACATAGAATTATGCATGAAGATAATATCCTATAAAAGTTTGAGTTGCTTTTCTGCTTGTGTTCTCCCCTGAAAGATTTAAAGAAAAATGTCTTATAAGCATACACTGGCGGACCTACGTTGGAGCAAGGGGTAGCACGTGCTACCCCTCAAGGGGCAAAAAAAAAAAAAAGGCAAAATGTTCAAAAATGCTAAAGCAGTGATTTTGTACATATATTATTCCTTGTTTGTAGATTTAGTATAATGTGCGTTGCCCTGGTGGTGCGGAAATGTGGTTAAAATTGATATATGCCTGTGCAGGTCAGAGGTTCGAGACCTCAAGGCTACAAATCTAGTTTAGTTTTTTTTTTTTTTTTTTTTTTTTTTTTTTTTAAAAGTTTCCCATTTTCTAATGAATTACTATGTAGAAATAGCTTTCTAATCTACAATATTCTCTCTATTCATAGTAATTCTTCCCATTTCATGCATATCTTGTTCTCAAAAGCTTATATTTGATCATTAAATTATTTAGTTTTATATAAGTAACAATATTTATGAAAATTTACATTGAAATGTATATACTAAAAAAAAATCGCATGTGAGTTTTTTTTCTTATATTCAACGCTTCCCATAGTATTAAACTTTGACCGGTTGATAGATAATACTAATACATATAATTCATGGAACATTTAAGGGAGTACTTTTTAATTTGATTATGGTATATTATTGATAACTAGAATATAACTTATGGATAAATTAAAGCACTAATATTAGTCAATGTGGGGTTTTGTTTTAACAAGTCAAAGTGGTATATGTGAATAGTATAAAGGTCAAAATTGTGCATGCACTTCAAAAAAATAGGGAAGGGGTATACGTCAAGACAACACATTATATAAAAGTTAACCCAATTCGTTCGGTTGGTTGTTGTATAATTCGACAATCTAAATAGTTTATTATGACTTTATGTTACGGTTTTTTTTAACAAGTTATCTGATCTAATGCGTAGTGCTACCCCTAGTTATAAATCTTGGATCCGCCACTGTATGCAAATGTCTTATATGTATGGCCTCTGTTGTCCTATGGAAAATAATTGTTACCTGTGCAACTTGTTTAATCATGCTAGCTGTTGGATTTATAAATGGTTGTGGTGGTTATTTGATTCGCCTTTTTGTTTTTGGTTGACAGGATGATCACTATGATCGCAGATATTACATATTAAATGCTGTAATATCCCGAATATTCTTTACTTTCAACCAATACATCTCCCCGCTTCCTGTTTTGTGCGAAAGGTTCTTGAGCTTCTTAAAAGACTGGCTTTTTGAGGTTTGTTTCTCTTGTTACATATTAGTTGAACTCAATAAATAATATATAAGACTGGCTACAGATTCCGCATGTGGGGGTAGTGAACTGACTTTGAGGCCTTAAAGGTAAGCTGGACAGGGGCATTTGGGGAATGAAAATATAACATCTTTGAGCTTGGGTGTGTCCTTCAAATATTTCCATCAAATCAGGCTAGACCAGAAATGTTTTACCTCATAAGATTAATACCTGTAAATTTTTTAATTAAAGTAGTTTATTGTAGGGGAAGAGAACACAATTTTACTGTGGGATAAACTAACTTTGCTAGCGTATATTTATGGGCTAAGGCTGCTGGCGTTTCCTTATTTTGTAAAATCATTAAGTAATTCTTTGCAAGACTGTGTCCTTTTGTTGTCTTTTCTTATTTTGCTGTGTTAATTAATAATTTTCTTATATATATGTAAAAAAAAGAACTAATTTTTGTAGGAAATTAAAATAAACACCCTGAGTATGATACTGAGTCTTCTGGCAGATCTTATTACATGAATCAACAATCTGCATGGGATAATGGATGTGGCATGTACAGAAAACAATTGATAATTATAACTGATGGATTTTATTTTTCTCTGTAGAATATCATAGTTGTAGAAATCATGTGATGATGAGTCTGGTAAACTGTAATGAGAATCTAACACAATTGACTTTTGTTATCTGCCAGAAGTATATTTTCGAGTTCAAGTTAAATTCCGGCTCTTGAAATAACTTTTCTTCACTGGCCTTCCCCTAATTATTCCGTTGCAAAATGGACATTAGCTGCTTTGATGACGTATGACGCCCTTATTGTCATTACTGCCAACTTATTCAACGAGTTTAATTCTCTTGTGGATTTGCAGTCATCGACCCATTAGTCACTTCGTAGACCTTTTCTTCTGGCAATTGTATCTCTATTATTCATATTATTTTGGGCCTATCATCCTTGGAAAATTGATAGTGTGAGTATTGCTATATATTTCTCTTCTTTATCTACTATGTAATATGTTTTTGGTTTCAACTTGCAGTTGTATAGAAGTAACGTTTCTGATAAAGCATTTTATGACAAGCAACTGCCTTCTCTGGTTCCTTTTATTCCATACCTTGTATCAACTGTAGATGACCAAGATCATCACCTTCTAAAGGTCTGTTCCCTCACTCATATCTTGATTTTATTCCACTAAATTCCAAAACTTATGGCAATGACTTTGTAGATCTTGGCAGGCATCTTCTTGTGTAAAAAGATGTGATCTAATAAATTCAGAAACTATGGCACACGCTTTGAGGAAGAGATAAAGTAATGTAAACATACAAATTAATCTAAATAATTTATACACGTAATATCTAACCCATCTGCCATCTCTAATCTTGGTGTTAAAATTATTTGATCAAGTTGCTCGTTTACCTACTTTAATCAACTCCTAAAAAAGCGTGCCTATAGGTTGTGTTGCAAATAAAAGAAAACAGAGGAAGTACATCATTACCTTCTGGATGTATTGGAATTTTCAGTGGTCTGCAGAATCGTCGAGATTGTGATTCCAATGTAATTTATATTTCCATGTTTTCCGATAATTTTTTTATTTTTTTTATATTGACATATTGTACGAGATTTTTTTTTCTTAAAAAAAATGCACCAAGGATTGGTTTCTGCATAATGATTTCTGGTCCATCTTGATGAAATAACAAGGGAAGGCAGATTTAATTATTATAGTGTAAAGCCATTTATAAAAAATAAAAATAAAAGTGCTTATATAGTCCCTTATGTGAAATTTGTAATTCTTGTAAAAGAAATCAGAACATAAGTGCTGATAACAATGCAATACTAGTTGACTTGATTAAGGTGGAAACCTGGGACATTAAAAGAAAAGTAGGTCATGTAACTCTGAACTAATTAGAAATAAGGGGATGTTTGGTTTGGATGGCTTATAGGGAATGAAATTGAAAGGGATCAAGGGGAAAGGAAAGTATTACCCTTTGATATAATGTGCTGTTTGTGTGAGTTATTCACCTCCCTTCCTCTTCTCTCCACCAATGCTCCACCAACTCCATCACTCTTATGTTGATCAAAGGTTGTTGGATGTTTAAGGTTTAGGGGTAAGAGTTATTCCTGAGTGTGTATGTGTGTGTGTGAAGAGGGGTGGGGGAATTATGGTAGAAGTAAATTGGGGAATTGTAAGCGTAAAGGGGATGAAAAAACTGAACAAACAAACTTTTTTTAAGGGAATTAAGATAGTTTATTACCTTTCCCATGAAATTCCCAAACCAAACTCCCCTTTATTGGTAATGAATAATCTACTTCAAGTTGTTTGGAATTCTATAGTTGTGGTTTTTCTGTGTAGAGTTGATGAGATATTTTTTTCTGTCTGAACTGTGGTTAGGAGAGACCAGATGTTATTTTGTGAGCTGGGATAGGTCAAGGGTGGTTTGGGTTTCGAATGTATAGTTCCTGAAAATAATTTTTTGTTGATGATGAATGTGGGCTTGTGGCACCAGTTCTTATGAATTCGGAACTCTATGATGACCATTTGAATGCCATTCAGGTCTGAGAGTTGTGTTTATGACTAGGATCTATTAACAGCAATAACACTTACATTTAGAAGTCTTTGGCTAACCACTCGGGGCTGTTCTATCTTTGTTTTATTCAATAAAGAAGTATGTTGCTCAACTGAATGTTGGCTGGAGGACATCTCCACTTTCTATCCAATCATAGTTTTTTTTCTTACTTGAGACTGTTAAGGTTTAATAAGTGTAGAGGTGTTTTATTGTGTCTCTCTTTTTGTGTATCTCCGGCCGACTTCAGCTGGGGAAAAATAGGACCTACAGAGGATCAATGCTCTTTTTCCTGTTAGCTTAAAGCTGGATAAATATGTTCAATGGAAAGAGAACATTTATTGACCAAAATGGAGAGTTACAAGCTACATAAATGGGAGTAGGTTCTGCTTGTAAATTTATATTCTTGCTCATGTAAGGGAAAAAAGATATCACCTATAAGCTGATATATTTATCTGGATTTTGCACAATGGTGAATCACGTGTACAAGCTGTTACTTCTAATTAACGATTATTAATAGTCTTAGTGTCTTGTATAGTTTTATGGTTGTTGAACTCTATAAGAAGATAATCTATATTCTTTATCTCTGCTGAAAAATATATTGGTTTTGTGACTCATGATGATTTTTGACAACATCCCTGATATCTGGATAATACAGTGTTCTAATTGATTTTTGTTTCATTTAACCTTGTCTGATGCTATAATGTTTTTGTCCACTTACGTATACTTTTTTAATATAAATTGCAGGCTTTTACTACAGCATTTGGGAATTGCAGTCCTGAATCATCATTAAAAATGGCTTGCCTGGAAGCTGTTGAAGAGATGCTTGTTCTTGTAAGCTATCATAAACTTGCATATATGGTTTTATATTTGTTAACAAAATAACTTCTACAAACAGAAGGGAAGTGGAGAGGACTATCATCCTGGTATCTTGAGGATAATATAAATTACTGTCTTAAACTGCTGAAACTGGTTTTTTTTTATATATAATTCTAATAAGCTCAGTAAAGAGAAAGATTTGTCATCAGCTGCTTTACTATGTGAAGACTGTGAGAGTGAAGATGGAAAAGCTTACTTTTGTCATCAGCTGCTTTACTATGTGAAAACTGTGAGAGTGAAGATCGAAGAGACGAGATAGAGAGAGTAAGGATCAGTTGCTTAGCTATGTGATCATTGTGAAAATGAAGACAGAAAAGGGAAGGAAACTTGGGGAGAGAAGGGAGTTGAAGGAAACTAAGTTTATGTGATCATGGTGAGAATGAAGATATAAAAAGGGGGAAAAAACCCCGTGGGGGGTTGGGGGGGGGGGAGTGACGTTGTTGAAGGAAACTGAACAGAAAATATTTGTTGGTCAATATCTTCCACACGTACAAAATTGGCCATCATGGTTCAGTTTTAAAATAAGGAAAATCGACTCTAGCAGTCCCAACTATCAACGTTCTTCTTTAAAAGGGTCAAACTATTGATTAACTCATAGCAATCCCAATTATAGGGGGATCCTTCTCAAAAAGTCCTTGACCTCTTATGAACGGTTAATGGCGCCATATGTCACGTATTCATTATATATATATATATATATATATATATATTTTTTTTTTTTTATATATATATATATATATATATATATATATGAAATGGCAACGGATCGGACTGGGTAGGATCCGACTCCGACCCGCCACACAATCGGACCTAAAATCCGAATCCAACTCCAAGTAGCTGAACTCCGAATCCGACTCCGGTATCTTCCGCAACCTCCGGGTCCGACCCGAATCCGAACAATTAATGATATAAAATTTTCACTTTTTTATGAATCTAAATCATTGAAGACTCTACATTCATGTATAATTGCAAACGAACAATTGATAAGACACTTTTGAAGGAGACTTGCAGATTTGCACCAACACATGCACATAATACGAAGCAAATATGGTTTCTTTGTTTGATATGAGATAAGAGAGATAGTCTGATGAAATAGAATCATAGAAATAATATAGAGGGATTAATAAAATGGGAGATTTGAATTTTTAGGAGAGAGAAAGATGAGTAGAGGAGAAGATGATTTTTTAGAGCAGGAGAGGAAAAGAAAGCGGCGAAAGTATTTAAAGAGTTTTGGGCTTTTGGCTCTTAAATGACCCACAAAAAACTACACTATAAAACCTACTCCGTATAATTGTATTACATATATAATGGGTCGGACTCGGATTCGGGTCAGGTCCATCGGACCTCAAGCAAGATCCGAGTCCGGTCCGACTCCATTCGGATTCGAACTTTTTTAATTAGACTCGGATTTTCCTTTTTTCGGATTTGGATCGAACTTTTTTCTTCGGATCGGATCGGACTTGGATCGAATTCGAATTAAATTGCCATCCCTATATATATATATATATATATATATATAAACGTCAGGCACCTCCCTTCTTTTGCTATCTCTCTCTCTCCTTTCCTTTCCTCCCTCACGCCCTTTGGTTGTATGAGGCAATATTTTGAAGTTGGTCATCTTATTAATTTTATTAACCTTAAGGTGTCATGATGATAACTGTTGATTTTGGATTACCATGTACTATGTGATAACCATGCTAAAGCCACCTTTGCTAATTGCAGAAACAAGAAATCCTATTTTCAGATGCCGGTGATAAAGAAATACTGGACTGTCAGAAGACTTGGATACACGAGATTGGGCTGCTTCTGAATTCAATTAGCAATAAAAAGCCATCAAGCTTCCATGTATGAGCACAGCCTTTGTAGTTATCACAAATAATGGCTTGTCAAGTTTTTTGTGGCATGTTATTATTTTTTTGTTTCTTTTTGGCTTTTATAGTGACTTAATTTCCCCTACATGTCATTGCATCAATTTGACAGGCAGTGTTGCATCTTTTGCTTCGCCTAGGACAAATTGGACTATCAAACAGCGATCTTGCAGTGGAATATGACAAACTACAGGATGAATTGCAAAAGTATTACTGCATAAAATCAGAGAATGGTGAATTAATAGCTCTTTTTCTCTTTTCTTTGCGGGTGTCATCTTCATCATCAATAGTGATGTATAGGATAACAAGATGAGCGAGAGGAATTACATTTATACTTGAGACTAATTATTATCTAATTATCTGTTAACTTGACTGTTTCATCCTCCAATCATTGGTGTGCTCAATTGTGTAACTAAAGATAGTGGTATTCATAAAATAAAGCATTCATTTAATACTATACCCTAATTGGCTCTGATGATAAACAGGATGATTGGAGGTTGCAGGGAAACACCTCCTTTTAGTTTTCAATTTGTTTAAAGTTGGTCACAGCAATTTTACTATTAAGATGAGATTAATTACATCTCTAGGATTGATGTGGTGTAGCCATAGTGAAAGGAGTGATAATCTTAATGTGTACTATATAGTTTTCTGATTTTATTTTCCTTTTTGGCTTCTTCATTGTTCATACCTTTTTTTAAAAAAAATGTGTTTCATATACATTCATCTCTTTTCCTTGCTTGTCAATCTTTTTTGCATATGCTCCACCGCTTTCTTCTGTTTGTTTTTATATTTGGTATTAACCCTTCCCTCCATCATATTGTGCTGTTCTTTAATCATATTCTTTTTGTATTGCAGGTCATATATGTTACGGCCCTTTTATGGAACTTTCCAAAGAATCTCAAGAACTTTCCATTTGCTGTCTCTATTACTTTTCTTGTCTGAAAGGACAATTACTTGCCTCGCTGGCATTATGCTGCTTATGTAAGCAATTTCTATCTTGTATGCTAGAAAACTGATGTCAAATATAAGTTCACCTGAAACAACATAATTGGTAGTAGCATGTGGTATTATACATTGAAGTTCAGTACTTACTCTGTTCTTTGTTAATTGCAACGTTGAGGATTTCACACTTGCAATGCATATCTTTTACCATTAATAACTTTAATTATGTTTTAGTAAGAATTGTATAAAGTTGATATTTTGAAAGTATACATCAAACAAAATCTCACATGACTATTTTTCCAAATGTATAAATAAAATATAGGCGATCAAAAGGGTGTGTGAATAATTAAAAATTCCAAACGTTGCGATTAAAAAAGATCGGAGGAAGTATAATATCAAGATTCATTGGAGCATGTCAAAAGAGACTATTTATGCTGCTTGCTACAGTGTCTGGATGAAATAGTTTAGCTTAATTCATGAGTAGTCGTCTTCGGTGGAGCCTTAAACCATGAATCTTGATATTTGGGAGGGAAGTTAAATCTTTCCTTTCTACCTATTTGGCTGCTGTACTTAAAAAATTTATTTCTATTATTGATTTCAGCTCATTCCTTGGAGCCCTCTGTCTTATTTCGGATCATAGAAGTCCTACATTCATCTTATAACGCTGGTCACATCCATGTTGTTGACTACATCAGTTTCTTGGTCACTTTACTTTCACAATATGAAATATCTGGTAAGTGATGTACCCATTTCATTACAGATTTACAGGTGCCATTGACTCAATTCAAAATTTTGATCCAGTTTAAATAATTTAAGATCAAGACGGTAGAGTTGAAAATTCCATCCCTATGGAACACAATAAGCAACCTCAAGGTGATGACTTTATAGTACCTTCAGTGGATAGGATTGTTAGTGTGACCCTTGCTAGTAAAATGATGCACATTTACATGGCCTTCATCAAACAAAGAGGTGAATTTGAGGTACCCATTGGGGGTGGGTGGGGTAGTTTTGAACCCATGGAATTGGCTCTCTATGGAAAGAAAAAATGTGGAATGAATTTTGTAGCAATTGTTAATTGTGATGTTTCTTATCTAAAGAAGGTATTCATCATCAGGGTTTGATTTATTGTTCTCATTGAATATATTGAATATTAAGGATGTCTTGTGACTCTTGTCCTCGTTTTCCTCGTGTATGACAATCTATTTTTCTTATTCAGTCAATATAATATAGTTTGTTGTTTTTTGCCTTGTCATTGCAGAGAAAACCTGTAGCACAATATTGAAGGAGGCTAATCTAGCAACTTTTAGATCTGTCGCTGGACGTGTCTGCTGTTTCCTAAGTCAGATGGGAGATCCATCACTGCTTTTTCAGATATTAGAGGATGTTGTTCTTGACCATATAGTGAGTTGGCTAATTTTTTTCACCTTTTGAGTAGCTCTCATTGTTGTTTACTTTTTCTCTCGGGTCTCAGTCTTTTATATTAATCCTACTCTTTAGTGGACAATGCAAACTATATCAATTTTGAATATGCTGATTCATCCATACAACTGGTGTAATTTCTCAGGGAATTTTGACTGTATTTTTTTTTTTCCTCAGTCACAGAAATTACCTATTCATAACACTTGTGCATTGATGGGAATGCTTATAACTGTGGACTCCAGACCGACAAGACTTTCAGAGGAAAGCATCATTAAACTTGGTGATATTATGTTGAGTTACATGATTGATGTTGCACTTGTAAGTGTTATTTTGTTTCACTCTTGCTCCTTAACCTCACCATTATTCTGTCACAATTGGCATGCCTATATGCACACACTTGTGCCTTTTTTTTTGTTTTTTAGGCTTGCTATCCAAAATCGTATTGAGTGATTATTTTTTTTTAAAAAAAAAAAAAATTCCATTTATGTTCTCAAAATTGTGTGAAAGTTGCTCTTGTGGAATTGTCACATTTTGATGGCATACCTCTTTTTTCTATTGACCATGATTGTAAAAATTCATTAAGCCTTTTTTGTCACTGCTGCATGTCTGAACTCATTCGTTTTTCTGATTATATTATTTTGCACTTTGAATGTCTTCCATCTAGATAAGTACATCTCCAAGCTTCCATCTTGATTTACATTTATCTCCTCTATTCTTTTTTTTTTTTGGTTTGCTAATGGTGATCAGATTCTATATGTGCTCTTTTCTGCATGATATGTGTATATAGGCCATAAATACTTTTTAGGCCATTGGAACATACTTTTTGGCAAGTTTTTAAATCTTACATTCTTGCAGATCTTTACAATAATAGAAAGACATAGTTTATTAAAAGAAGGAAAATGAATCCTTTTTTATTTTCTATCCCGCTCCCTGTTCTATACTTATACGTAGTATAATTGAAAATAATTCCCTCTAGATTTCCTTGAAATTCCCTAGTCCAAAAACACTATCTGCCTGATAATGATGATTTTTTTATTTTTTTTTTCTCTTTCTGGTATTATGAACTTCTGTTTTCAATGGTTACTAGTCGATTGTTGAACATTATATGAGGGCTCACCAGAGTTTATGGTCTTTATGCAGTTGTTTCCGGTACCCGAGGAGGAGCAAAAGGCATCCAGTAACTTCTATGCATGGCACGATTATCTCCTTCCTTGCTTTTTCCTGCTGGATAGAAGCTCCACATTTTGTAAACTTCTACTAGATAAAATGGTGTCTTTGGTTGGTGAATCTGGCGAATTACTTTTCTTGAGAGACACTCAGCTTACACGAGATCATCCTAGAAAAATAAGAGCTCTTGTTTCCATTTTTATAATGATGTCCATGGATAGCAAAATGCGAACAGTTCTTTCTACATGCCAGACAGAAATTGATAACATTTTTCAGAGCATACTCTTACTACAGGTTTGTGCATTGGTTATGACTTTCATCTCTTGAAATTCCTTTTTTTTTTTTAGGACAACCCTTGAAATCCTTTTGTTTTTGAGAAATGCGATCCTTTGTTTCTGAATTCAGGGGTAATGATAGAATAATATTGCTTTTGCATTTGATCTCTTGAAATCATGGACTCCTTTGTTACATTGTGCTCCACAGTATCAGTTTTCATCTTAAAATTGAGGCTTAAGCTTCTATTAAAGCTGGAACTGAGGCTTTTTGAACTTTACGTAGTGTTTAATTTGACTCTTGGCACAACACGTTAATTGCCCTGTTCTTTTCCTTTGAAGCAGTCCACCATTATGAGCAGCATGAACATTGAACAGCAGCATCAGGTACAAAGTCTTGTAGAGAGGTTGAAGAAAAAAATTAGTGAGATGTTCAGCATGACATCCTGATATCAAATGCACTTTCAAGTCAAGTAGTACAACATACTTGATCTTCTATCCCGGTGTTATGTGGTAATAATATTCATCTTATTGGGCTTAATCTTTTGCTCTCTTCATTAATGGCATTCTCTCTTATTGTATTGGTATATCATATTCAGTGCATAATCTTCTACCCCCCTCTTCCCCCCACCCTCGAAATGTTTTTAAGAAAGCCAAAAAAAACAGAGAACTGTGTTGAGAGATTGGTATGAGCATATAACTTTATGTGGCTTGTGACCTCTGATATTATCTTTGCAACTTTATTTCTGGGGAAAAATATACATCGGAAAAGGCAAATTCTCAGTCAGAATTTAATTTTTGCATCGCCTCAATTCTTCATTATCAAAGATAAGGCAAAGAGAATCTTTTTAATAGAGAGCGCCACTTTTGTCATCACCGTGTCCCATACTTTAAGTAGTGGTATATCTGGAAAATTTATCTTAACACCATTACTATATTAAGAAAAATAACATTTTGGAGAGAAACTGAAGTACTACACGTGATTGTATATTTTGGATTGCCAGCCTCATTTCTGCAAATGCTGTAATGTTCTTGAATCTTGATTTTTGTGCTTACTGATTCCTCATGTTTGAATTTTTTTTTTTGTGTAATTACCTGTATTCTGAAAATGGTTGATAGTCATAATAATCCGTACTTTTTTTATATTAGGTGTACTGAATTAAGACATTGAGTCATTTCTGTATTGATGATTTTAAAATATAAAATAAAAATGTATACTTCTTTTCTTTTTAAAAATTCGTGATTTCCTCTTTTTAGTTGTACTTTGCCTCTTTTCTTGTTAAACTTCGTGAATTATGGCCATTTTCTACTGATATATACAAAAATAGTCATGTGTGATCTTGTTAGGAAATACATGTTTTGTTGATGAATATCCCATTCTTATGGCATAGAATATTGGGTGTTCGTTTCAATTTTTCTCTTCAGTCTCTAGTTTGTAATTTGGCCCCAGTTTGGTCTTGGTCATGTATCTCTATTTTCCCATTCTTCATGCGGCTTGTTTTTAGATTTCAATTTCTCACTTTAACTTCATGTAGCCAGCTTAGGCATCTAAGCTTCATTTATCTCTTCTGCTTTGAGTGTTGGCCACCTGATCACATATGCTCTGCTTCGTTTTAAGTAAATTGTTATGATGGCAAGTGTAAAATACAAATGCTTCCAAAACTAGTACAAAGTATTTATTTCGAATTTTATGAAAAAAATTATTGTTTCGACTTTAGGCTCTTATGGTCATTTGCGTAGTAATAGCTAGCTCCTAGATGATCTACTTAAAAGTCACTGCCACTCGATTTATTCAAGGGTGAAGATCTAGTTATCTAGGCGCATTAAGGTAGCTAAGTTCAGAGTATAATAGAAGTAATTTGTTTGTGAGAAATATTTTGCTTATTCTTTGCTCTCTTCTTTTAACAGGGATTATCATCGTGAAAATGGCAGATAAATCACCAAAATTCGATTATTTATTTCTCCAGGCTACCAGAGTTGTCGAAGCTGCAATTCAGATGACGGGAGCAATGTTGGGGCTAGTCGTCACTCACACAATTTTGTTAGGTATATGCTAAACTTGTCTCTATAGTTTAGACTTGGGTTGTTTATGTACATTGTGGAGCATACATGTCTTCTTATATGCAGATGATTCTTTCAATAATTTTAGTTCTGTAAACTTTCCTGTAATATGATTGAGCCCTTCTGAAATTCTTACCCGGTAAATACGAAGCTGATTTCTGCTTAGTTTATCGGATCATATAAATATACGAAGTATATTTTATAGAAAATTATCTCCATACTCTTGCAATTATATCATTCTGGTGTTTTACTATAACATGCGCACATCCATGACTATAACATGTACTGTACGTATCAAAGCCAAATCTATTTGTGAACAAGCTACGGAGTATATTGATTTCAAGCCATTTGTAAGTGAAAGTATGTGAGGGGAAGGGAAGTAAATTGCCTGCATACACTGGTTCTGCTATTTGAATTTAAGGTTAACAGATGTAATGCTTCCTAGGCTCAATTTTAGTTGATATGTTTTCTTTATCACGTTTGACAACACATAGGTTCAATGATTAGTAATTTTAATTATCAACTAGTAAAAATCATAGAAAGTTGAGATCATGAAAATATACATTGAGATGATTCTAACAATGTCACACTTGTATTTATCATTTATAACTATAAATCGCAAAAGCTAGTTATAGTATATTTTGTAAGTGTTAAAAGTCAAAGTATGTCAACTAAAAAAGAATGAAGAAAATCTGAGTAATATATATATGTGGCAAGACTAACACTGTAACACAACATAATAAATAGGGCGAGCCAGGATTAAGTAGAAAAGTGTAGAATTTAATGAACAATTGTGGCTATGGACTATGGTTATCTTGGAGCGATTCCCATAAAAATAAAATGCTAAAAGATGACAAATTGCTATTCTAATCTACTGTCTATGTTAGCAAAATAAATTAACCTAATTTTTTTGTATTATTTAATCGTACAAAATCGCTAGCGGTTAATAGATGCAAATGTTTTTTGTAGCCATTTTTATCAGTTGCACAACTAGCGTATGAATATGACTGTAAATAAGGAAATTAACAATTTGTTAATTTGCAAACATGGACAATAGATTGGGAATAATGATAAAAGGGGTGTAAATAAGGAAATTTGAAATCTTCTAGCATTTTCTATGGAAATTGTTCATAATATTAGTAATTACGTTGCTATTGTAACAAATTGATCTAAAACAATAGATCAGTTAAAAGTTCTTTTCTAAAACTCTGCCTTTTGTGGAGGCGCCCCAATCAATCAGTCTGATTGACAAAATTTGTAAAAAAAATGAATAAATAAAAAAAATCACTACAACTATCTACCACGAGCCACGATCAGCTCTCCAAAACCAGATCTACAGCTAGTCAGCCACCTCTCCGACGACCACCGATCCCCCGATCACCACGACGGTACACTTCTTCCCGCCGATCAACCACGAAGGCTTCCCCGTTCCACCACCGAAAAGGACGAGAGGAGAAACCCTAACACCACCAGCCTTCCTCTTCGTCGTCTTCTTCAACAACAATGGTGGAATGCCCCCAATGGCGCTTCGCGGCGGTAACAAAATGATACCCTAGTAGAAAAAAAGTGTAAATTAGGGCCATATCAACCCCTTAGGGGAATCCTCTTCTTCGTGGAAGCAATTTTAACCACCATAGGTGGTGGTAGCGGTGGTCTGCAGTACAGATATCATGGAAGAAGAAGGTGGGTTGTTGACTTGTTATAATGGAAGAATGGAGAAGGGAGGAAGAAAGGGATGAAACTTATAAAATTATCCCTAATTAAACAAATAAAATTACCCATTTATCCCCCTGATTTACATAGCTTGTCAATCGGACTGATCAATAAGAATTTCCTAGCCTTTTGTTTATGAAAAATATATTTTTTTTTAATGCAACTAAATTATTGAATCAATGAACTTCATCTTCTTATTGAATCAAAAGTTTTATTGACCCCAAATTATTGTGAATCACAACTTTTAATCAATCATGGAATCTACCAAAATTATTGAATAAAAAAAATCATCTCCATCCTTGAGTACAAAACTTTCTTGGATTATCTTCAATTTGTCTACAACTCTAAGAGACTACAACCTTGCTTGACCACTTGATGGCATGGAGCTCCTTTTACTTCAGGATTTGCGATAGTCGGACCCTTCCTTCTCAAGATCAATCCTTCAAGCTTTCCCCATGGTTGGACTTGACTATTTTCTTGAGCCAAAATTGTATGGGGTACATATGGACTAATGAATGTAAGAAATTGTTTTTTTTACATCTTGAATTTGAACTACCCAAAACATCCTAATAGAGTGATGGTAATGATCGGGAAGATGATATGGCTATGTAAACTTCTATCCCAACATACAGATTTTCGGCACCTGGAATGTTGAGCTAAAGCATAAAGATGTTTAGGAGAAGGGCATTCTTAATCCTTATCATACATGCTGAAATTCATTACATATCCATCATACAATATACTGACTGCAAAAATTTTGCGTAAAAAGGAAAACTCGAACAGGAGATCTATTGTACACTTATCAACTTTAACATCAAAAACCAAATACAACATTAAATGATATGAACACAAGTGATGTGAGAAGATCACAAAGAGAATAAGGAGAACAACAAACTATATCTACAAAATACAGAACATATATGAACAATTACCCTTCTCTATCTACCATCAGCGGAGGTAAAGGATTCCGCAAACCCAGTAGGCCTAGCTGGGATACTACCCTTGCTATCTTCAAGATCTGCATAACTCATGTCTTTGCCCTCGGCTTCTTGCCATCCCTTCACCATCTGATTTAGTGGGAGACTATAATCAATACCAGAGTATTCTTCAGAATCGTCATCCCATGGTTTCCAGATCTCGACTAGTGGAGCCAGTACGTTGACAGCATGGCCCATATCAGGCCGTTGATTGGGCTCTCTGGCTGTGCAGTGGCCCGCTAACTCTGCGATTGCTACAATGCTCTCAACTGTTTCCCCTTTCACATCAAGAACTGGATCAATGGAAGCCAATAGCTTTTCTCTGTCTGATTTAATCCGCCAGAACCATGCTGCTAAGTACTGCTGTTCCTCAGGCCTCTTGTCATCAAGTGCCATCACTCCCATTAATAACTCCATTAACACAACACCGAAGCTGAAAACATCAGTTTTCGTCGTGATTTTTCCTGTGACTGAAGCAGATAAACATAGGGTTAACTAATGCTTCAGCATTAGACTTTAAAGGTAAACACGTACTAATCTACTATTTTATCGCGGGATACTGCAGGACTTCATCTATAAAAACCAGCTTGAAAGGGACAACCCAATGACAATGAAAGATGTGAAAAGCACTGAGGACCATGTATGAGTACTCCATGTATGACATCTATTCTATTGTGCTGTGAAGAAAGCCAAAATATCATATTTTGTTTCTTATATTCTCTATTATGCCTTTTTCAAGAGGTAAGGAGGAAATTCCATTAGATAATGAAATCAATATCTATCCATAACTTACAATGCATATGTATAGCCACTTTACTATGCCTTTTTTTTCCTAGTTAATTTTTAAAGTATAAAGCAACAGATATATATTCCTCCATCTTATCTGAGCAATCCAGTATCTGTTTAATTAGGCAGGTCAGTAATTCACAATTCTTCGAAGACGACAACTTAAAAAATAAATTAATGAACTTTTTGGAAGAATGTTGTGTGTTAAAATTTAAAAAGCAGATATTTTAACTTTTAATCCAATAAGCTTTACAAAAATAAGTAGAACAAAGATAGCTTACCAGCATATTCGGGTGCCAAGTATCCAAATGTTCCAGCCAGCCTGGTGACCACTGATTGTTGCCCCTGATCAGGAGCAAGTTTTACCAGTCCAAAATCTGCAACTTTTGCTCTGAAGTCATCACAGAGCAATATATTGGAAGGTTTGAGGTCTCTATGTATGAAACTCTGGTGCGCCAAGCTATGAAGATATTCCATCCCTCTTGCAACATCCAAAGCAATATTTAACCTCCTTTTCCACGAAAGAGGCTCCAGATTGTAAGTTTTCCAATGGAAGAGATGCCTGCTAAGAGCTCCTTGAGGCATATACTCATACACCAAAATTCTCTCATTGCCTTCAACTGAATATCCCAAAAGAGATACCAAATGTCGATGACGGACTTTAGACAAGACTGCAATTTCAGATTGGAATTCATCCAGTGCTTTGTTGTTAATTACAGCTGCTTCCATTCTTTTCACAGCTATTTTAGTTCCATCCTCCAATTCCCCCTGATAAACAACTCCAAAACCACCACGGCCTAGTTCATTCTCAGGGGCAAAATTTTTGGTCACATTTCGGAGAACTTGAACTGATATGACCAAATTTCCAGCTTCAATGACATGGGACTCACCCATCCCGCTGCTATTCATACTACCAGAACCGCTTCCAATGGATGTATTGCCAGCGATGTTATTAGCAACAACTACTTTAACGGTATTATCTGTATCTGAAGGGTCTCTTGGGTGAATCACAAATGACTCCGGGGCTTGGTGGACATGTTTCTTCCTCTTACATAAATAAATAGACAAAGGAACTACCATTAACAAAAGGGCAGAAAAAGCTGCAACAGGAGCTATGATTGCAACCATATTGAATCTTGGAGGATTTCTAGTTTCGGATGCCTGAGAAGAGCCATGGGAAGAGTCAGGGGAAGAGCCAGAGCCCTTGGAGGGTGAGGATTGACCATTAGGTGCCGAAGGTTGTGATTGAGGGGGCAAAATAAGTCGAGAATTACCATCAATAACAATTTTGACATTTTTGCTAAATTTTGGCCATGGAGGGGAAAGCTTGTTTTTACTCAAATCTACTGTTGTGAGGGACTTCAAAGCTGTCCAGTTCGAGGGAACTTGACCAGTGATATTGTTATTATCAAGTATGATTTTTTCAAGGGATTTGAGCTTCCCAAGCGAGGGACTTAGTGTACCATTAAGGCCACGATTAGGCAAATTAATGACACTAACCTGTTTATTGTCATTGCAAATCACTCCCAACCATCCAACACACGGGTTATTAGTTGACCATGAAGTACTAAGGATTGATGGATACTCTAACCCACCCAAGAATTCAATAAGTGCCATAACTTCCGGAGCACAAAGAGCTCCTTGAGTCTTTTGACAAAAGTTATTCGAATCATACGTAACATTCTTAGTCTTAAACTCCGGAATTGGACCCATGAAATGGTTATTATTTAGATCCAATTGATCCAATTCCATGTCAGCCAAACCAGCCGGAATCAACCCAACAAGTTGATTCGAGTTAAGATTAAGTTTCTTCAAACTAGCTAACCTCCCAATATTGGAAGGAATCACCCCACTAAACTGATTCCCATGAAGCCAAACAGTACTTAATGACTCCATTGTCACAACAATATCAAGAGTACCAGTCATCCCACCACCATCCTGTCCATTCAACCACAATGTCTGCAAATTCGACCCATTAAAACTCGATGGAATCCCACCCGAGATTCGATTCATCGACAATCGAAGCTCGGTCAATGACCCCAAACTACCTAAGTAATCAGGCAATGGACCAACTAAATTACTAGACACCAATGACAAAGTAGCCAACTGAGCTGAATCTTGCAACCCAACAGGTAAAGACCAGCCATTACTACCATTCAAATTTGGGTTATGATCTAATGCCATTACTTGTAAACTAACTAACCCATCAAAGAAATCAGCAGGAATTGAAGTAAAATTATTAAAATCTAAATATGCAAATTTCAACTCTTTTAACCCATTAAAAGAAGGTATCATACCAGTTAATTCATTGTTCTGAAGCCCCAAATTGGAAAGCATTTCCAATTTATTGAAATCTAGAGGCAAAGTACCCTTCAACCCTAAATTCTTAGCTTGAATTTGAGTAACTCTTCCATCTGAACAAAACACAAATTCCCACTTATTTCCACATGGGTCATTATCTCCATGACTAGGCCATTTCAAAAGCTCAGAATTTTCCAGGTTTTTTCTGAATTCATTAAGAACTGCAAGATCTCCAGGATCTGTAACACTGTAAATAACTGTGTTAAGAGAGAAAAAGAGTGTAAAAATGAAAGCAAGTTTCTTCATTTTACAGTGAACTTTCATGGCTGACTTGAATGAAGGAAAAAACCCAAGTGAATTTGCATGATTTTAGAGAGAGAAAGCTCATAGTGAGCTGCAAAGAAGAAGGAGGAGGGAAGAGGTGGGGTGTGAGGCTTGGATAGTAGCAATCATGGTGGATGATATGGACCGCTTAGGCGGATCTAGAGAGAGAAAGTTTCAACGCTTTGAGTTAATGTAAAACTGTATTTTTGTTTTGTTTTTTTTTTTATTATTACAGTATTTTATTATTAAAATATTTGTAATTTAATTATGTTTAATTAATTAACTATTAGTACCATTTACCAATTACTACCTCATTTTCATATTTTTTGCAACTTTGGAATATTTTATATCTCACAAATAATACCCTGAGTTGCAAAAAATATGAAACAGAGGTAGTATATCAAGTAATACATCAACAAAGTGTTGGTTTAGTTGGTAAGTTTTTTTTACCTCAGAGTCTTGAGGTCTAGGGTTTGAATCTTATCAAATGAGGGTGTTTGGGGTAGAGATTCTCTTACCTCTTCCCTCTACTCTCAAGTGTTTAGCCCGCAAATACCGATCAAGAAAACCATGAGAGTTGAGATCTGGTCTAATCCAACAATATACTTTATTTAATTATAATGACATTTTTCTATATTTTTTTTTATAAAAATATATCTAAAAATATTTACATTTATTAGTGCATATTTTTAATCATTAACATTTTTTATTTATAGTACAACTATTAACATTTATTATATTCTATTTAGCAAAAGTTATCAAATTGTAATATTTTGAAACTGATATTGAGATTAGTCAATCAGCAACGTATAGAGCATAGCATATTGACAATTTTTTTAATATATATATATATATGTATGTATGTATATATATATATGTATGTATATATATATATGTATATGGAATGTAGTTATAAAACTAATAGTCAAAAGTAGTGAATTAAAAATAGCATGCAAAACATAAGGAATATGTTTGTGTTTAGCTTTGGATTCTTCATCAAATTAGACATAATTATATTTCCTCTTACAAGAACAATTGCATATGAGCAAAATGACAAATGTATCCAACCAAATCAAGTCGAAATTGATTTGTATTTATATCAAGTAAAAAACTTTCGCAATAAATTTAGGTCATGTTGATATAAATTATGTTATACCTATAAAAAGGTTTAACCTAAAAATCACATCTTTTTTTTCCACCCGAAAAAATAAATAAAAAAAAAAAAAAACACGTATTTTTTCCAACTTTTTAACGATTCCCTTTTTAAAATATTTGCTTAGAGTGTAAAAAAATAAAAATCTAATGAGAATTCTGTGATTCTCATTTATCTACCGGTATAAATGTATAATGGTCCATCCACTTAATTCCATAAACACGATGCCACTATCTATGGGACTATGTTGTACTATTGGTGGTGAGGAGAGAGAAAGAGAGAAGGGCAAAGCCGTCATTTTCTTAAGTGGGGTAGTCAAAGCAAAGCAGAGATTATATTGTAATTAGTAAAATGGACAAAAGGCATTATTTGAGTGGGATATGATTATTGCTGCATGAGACTGTTTAAGCCTTGTTGAAGTTGATGAGCTGGAATAATGCTACATGTTTTTTGTTGGTTTCTTTTTTAGTGTAAGGTGCTATTGTTTGTTGCCACCTTAATGAATATCATTATTTTATGCTGCCACCGAAATTATCGTATTTTCTCCGTTTCAATATCATTGTACCGCATATATAATTTTCATTTTAAATGTAATTTTTCTCCATAGAGAGAATAAATGAAAAGGGTTGAAAAGAGTACCTGCAAATAACGTATTTTACTATGTTGTAATCTTTAGAATCTGAATATATATGTTGTCTTTAGAGTGAAGTTAACAAACTTTGACGATACATTTACAATAGTATGATAAAATTGTATAGCTAATCACATATTTTTCTTAATTACTCATGTACAAAGCACGTAGAAATTCAAATTAGTAGACGCGTTATCTTATTAGTTGTTGGACCCGGACGACGCCTCGAATTCGTTATTACATGTATAACAATAATTGCGCATAAATTTACGATTCAACTCTACTTCTATGGATTTGTTACGTGTCATCTATTTATTGACACATCATATGACATAGTTAAACGGTTAACCTTCTAAAATTCTTTAACATTGAGATTAAACCACAAAGGAAGCCGGGTGAGTATCTTGTGACGTGTGGACTTATTTCGAAACGCTTTTTAATATATATATAGCACGGATAGATATCTTTAATTATCAATAATTAAATATCATACTCCGTATGTAGGAAGTTAAAATTTTAATACTCGTATTATGGATTGAAGGGAATCTAACAAAATATAATATAACTATATTTTTAGAATATACATATGGATTGTATCACAAAAACAATGTTAAAAGTCAACATGTATTAACTGATTTAAAAACGTATAAATTAAAATGCTTTCGTGTATATATATATATATATATATATATATATATATATATATATATATATATATATATATATATATATATATATAATTAAAAAAAATTAAAAAAAAAAAAACCAATGTTAAAAGTCAAAACGTATCAGCTAGTTTAAAACAGATGAATTACATACTCCATTCGTATATAAATAAGTGAAATTTTTGACTTTTTGCACTATTCATCTAATTCACTTTTACTATTGTTTGTAGTTCATACTACATAAGAATAAATATAGTCTTGTGAGTACTTATTAAAACCGTTTCAATAAATAATTTTTTAATATTCAATTGTTATAATTTTGCTTATTAATAGTTAAAGATATTATCACTCAAAGTTTTACATTAACATACATGGATAAGAGAAACGTTTAACTAATTTAAATACGAAGAGATACTATATATTCCATAGAACAAAAGCATTAATTTGTATTCACTTGTTTGAGGGAATGTAAGTAGAGGAATCAACTACTATTCAACTCCCAATCCAATCCTTTGGAAAAGTTTAATTGGCATAATTTAACAAACATTATAAAATGTAAAATATTAAAACAAACACTGTACTAATCTCGGTGGTGTCGGAAACTTTACTAGTGTTTAGGTTTGGTTTTATAAAGAAAGAATCATAAATTGAAGATACAGCTGGAGGAAGGAAGGAGGTGTTGCGTTATTGATAATCGTGTTTGAATGGTCTGATAACAGAAAGTAGATCATAGTGGGTCCCAAATATCTTTATTATTGTACTAAGGACAACATGCTTGGATTCGATGTTGCTTCTTTCCATTCCTTATTCTTACCGGTACTACCACTACAATTTTTAGTCCGATAACTACCGTCATCCAATGATTTCCCACAACAATGTAAAAACGAAAACAAATTCCCTTTATTTATACATAGATTTTAAAATAAATTCCTTAGGTACCGTTCATATAGAATTGGTGTAGGGTTTAATTTTGGTTCACAGTAAAACCGTTAATAACAACAGCGGTTTTTGTTTTAAAAGCGTTAATCGTATTAGCGGTTTTTAAAAGAGACCACATTTTATTAATAATCGGTCTCTTTCTTTTCTTAAGTGCACTGAACACTTTATATGTGCAAAAAGAGACCATGTTTTTAAAATAACAGGTTTATATTCCTTTAAAACAAAATAAACACAAACCCTTGTAGGTATCCTTTTATAATAATAAGAACAAAGACATCTGATTTCTGTGCAACGGGTCTCATTGTAATTTTTTTTAAAATAAAAAAAACGATACTATCGTTAGCGGTTTTTTAATAAAACCGTTAACGACGGGCTTGTTTGGCATTGTTTTTTGCTTTCAGTTTTTTGTTTGTTTTTTTAAAACCAAAAACAGAAAACAAGAAAAAGGTGTTTCCGCTTTTCTATTGTCAGTTTTCAAAATTATCATGATTTTGATAAGTTGGACTATTTTTTGATTCATTATATGATATATATCATATGTTTTTGAAAAACAAAAAACCAAAAAACAGAAAACCACAGCGATGCCAAACGAACCCGTAGCGGTTTTAAGCTGAACCAAGCATCGATCCTACTTGGATGGTACCTTGGGAATTTATTTTTAAACCGATGTATAATGGGAATTAATTTTTGATTCAACTATATTGAGGAAAATCACTCAATGTATGGAGTTACGTACTCCATTCACGAGCTAAGTTGGACCTAGGGGAAAAGAGTGTACCTTTTAACTTCAAGATTAGGGATTCAATCTCTGTTAAGGTGCTTTGAGGGAAGAGATCTCTCACTCTTCCCCCATCTCTAAAGTATCTAGTCTCCTAACTCAAACTAGATTGACTTGTAAGGGATTCTGACTTGATAGTGTTTTTCAACTTACCTACAATATCTATAGTGATTTTGAAAAATTAAAATTGGATTGGGAATAACTATTATTTCTATCCCAAATTACTTGCAAGTTGCATCATTTTAACTGAAAACGATTTCCTATACACAAAGCACAATTTTGACCATTAATACCATTAACTATATATTTGTAAACATTATAAAGGTTTAATATTTGAAAACCAATTTTTTATGTGTGTCCATGGGCACACATTAAGAAAACAGATTCCTAATGAAAATCTGATAATGAGAAATATCTACAAGCTTAAAAAGGGTAAGTCTAACACATCATTTGGAAAATTAATAAATTTTTCATTATTTCCTCTATTAAAAGATTTACCACATTTTCCTAAATCTCTCTCAATTTATTTTAGCTAACATCCTACGAGGATTTTTTTTAATAAAAGTAAAAAATACACCACTTGTTGCCTAACTTTTACAGAAGAATGTAATATTGAATAGTTCGTTGGCTAATTTTTACAGAGAAATGGCATCATAATTTGCTAAGGAGTAGCTTATTTTAGGAAAAATTAACATAAATAATCCCAACTATTAACCACCTTCTCATTTTAATCCCAACAACACTTTAACTCAAGATAATCCTAACTATTAACTAACCCTTCTCACATTAGTCTCCTTGTTTGGATAACCTATTAAACCGGTTAAAAACATGATATGTCACTTTAAGATTGGTTTGCTTTTAATATAATAACCTTCTTCCCTAACCTCTCTCCCTTCCCTATATTCCTGAATCCTGCTTTCCATAGTCCATAATATACTCTGCAAAACTGCCTCTACCCCAACAAAAATTGTTCATCTCCTTGAATTAACAGCAAAACACTAATCCTTCAAATAAAATAAATAAATAAATAAATAAAAGAAAAAAGTCGAGCTGTAGAGTTGGACATAGCAACGTCACGGTGAAGTTGCCATTAAAGGTTAGACGGAGAAAAAAGAATCGGACCCTCTTTGATTTTCTTTTTGGTCAAATTAGGCTAGGAAATGAACAAAAACTATATACTTTTGCTCCCAGTATCACAATTTAGGACTTGTTAAAACCTAAATTTATCCTTAAATTCAAATCAAAATTGCAGAAAAAAATCTGAAACTCAAGAATTGCACCTACACAACTTAAATGGTACAACAATTTTACACTTTTGGAGTTAAAATTTAGCAAACTTTCAATTTTGGAGAAGCATAGGAGAAACAGGGGATTAAGTTGCATACGAAATCACATTGCAGACTTCAGTTGCTTTTGATCTTCAATAAATTACATGGAAATTTGGAATATTATAGTTTTGTTAGTAGTTGTGCAATAAAGCAGATGTTCCCTTTGATTTTAGAAGTGAACATCCAAAGACCAAAGCAGAAATGAAGTATAGAGTAGTATGCAAGAGAAGGGGTTGGTTGAATGGCTTGGCAGCCGTTAAGGTGGTATGGCAGAAATTCTGTGCTAAGGACTAAGGTTATGGAAATGGTGGAGGGAGAAAGTAAGGGTGAAATGTATAAAAAAAAAAAGTAAAAAAAAAAAAGAAGGGGGATAAAAATTGTTAACCGATATTATAGGTAACCGATAAAAGAGACTATTTTGAGAAAAAGCACCCAATAATTGGGATTATTGTAGGTTAAATAATAGTTGAGATTATTTTGAGAAGGACGTTCATAATTTGGATTATTTTTGTTAATTTTTCCCTTATTTTATCCTCCTCTTAATTAAAAATTTAAAAAATGAAGCATATGCAATTCCAACCTTTCTTGTTGCAATCAATATATAATGCAAAAAATTATGTTGATTGAACTACACAATAGCAATAGTGATCTCAAGATATTATTATTATTATTATTATTATTATTATTTTATTTATTTATTTATTTATTTATTTATTTATTTGGACAAAGGTTGAAAAGGTGAAACAACACAACTACTACACATTACTATTAAAACAAATTAAATGGACTGCAGCCTCCCCTACAATTTAGGGAGTCCAATGAACACGCTGCCTATCTGCCTTGTAGATGCTACAATGCCGAAAAGTCGACCTTAGAAGTTTGATCTGTTGTACTAGCCATAAATAATTGATGTCACCGCGCCCGTCACCCCTTAAGAGAGTAACAAGATTATAAGAATCAGTAAACAAAACAGGCGAATGGATGTTAGAATTTGAAGCCCATTGTAAGCCGCACAGACACACCAAAGTTTTCGCATGTAATGATGAAGTACATAATCCATAATTGCTTCCCCTAATAATCCGTTCATCTAGAGAATCTGCATTGTCGAGGCACCAACCCATTCCTACTTTTTTGGAGTCTTTGAACCACGAACCATCAATCTGTATCTTCACTGAGTCCTGGCCTGAAAGAGTTATCCCTAAATGTGCCACATGAAACCCATGCGGGGGAAAACCGTAGTTTAGAATAGGAGAATGAGCACTGTCCAAAGTTGAGTCCTCATCCAAGAAGATAGTATGAGTTTGTAGAATATCCATAATTTGCAATGCGATGGGTTTAGTAATAGGTGAATCGGGAGAGAGGACCCTATTATTCCGGAATAACCAAAGCCCCCAAAGAGTACCAATGAAGGTGCTAATCTTGGGACTCCAAATCCCATCCAGACTAATAAAAATTCGGATAAATATTGGATCCAATCTAAGAGAGAAAGGTCTCCATGTACTTCTGAGTGGATGCCTAAACTTCCACCCCTCCATGTTGTTCTAGTAATTTCGCAATTCCTAAACAAATAGCTAAAATCTTCAATTTGCATAACACACAAATCACATGACACATCCAGTATCGGAACACCTCGGCGATGAAGCTCACTCTTTACTGCTAAACCATTATTGAGTAACTTCCATAAGAATAACTTCCACTTCGATTGTATATGAAGGGACTGATGAGTGCCATTTATGGCACTCATTTGATGAATTTTTAGGTTGTTTTTACTTTCTTTTTATAGCTTTCTTTCTAAATAAATGCTTGGTTTTGTTCATTTTCTCTTTAATTTCCTTATTCTTTCTTATTTTGTGCTTTTGTCCACCTTTGTGAATTTTCTAGTGTTTTCTCCTTTATTTGTTCTCTTTACGTGGTTGTAGGTATTGTACGAGGTTCGGGTCTTGATATTGGTGGCTTACCAAGTTGGAAGATGCCTTTGGAGCAAGTTTATAGCATTGGGAAAGCTCAAGAAATAAGAAAGTGGCATTCTCCAAGTTCTAGATCTTGCGCTCTCAAGCCGCGCTCTCATGAGATCATGGTGTTGAACCCATTGTCAACTCCATTTGAATCTTCCATACTTGGTGACTATTATGAAGATATTGCGTGCGCACACGAAGACCCATTTGCAAGCACACGAATCTACGAAGCGTCGAAGGAACCCAAAAGAGCGCGGGCGCGCAAGCCACGTGTGCGGGCACGCACACCCAGCAGAGCGAGGGCGCGCAGCTCTCGCGCGGGTGGATTTCCTTGTTTTCCGGGTTATTTCGAATTCGTATTCCCGCCTCCTATAAATACCCTTTTATAACCGATTTTTGTAAGAAGTTTTTAGACATTATTTTCCTCATAATTTTAGCTAGGTTGAGAGTTTCTCTCTCTAGTTTTAGGGTTAGTTTTAGGAGTAGATTTAGAGAGAGAAAGTGAGAGATTTCAATGGTGATTTGATAGATTGATGATGCAAGGGTGATAATTGTATTAAAGATCTTCTCAATTATCAATGAGAAAATCTAACTCTATTTCATCTTATTGCTTTGTTTAATTTCATGTTTGTTTGATTTGGTTTTGATGATTGAATCTTGATTAGTGTAGTTGTTCTTCATATTTGTTGATCCTTGCTTGATTTCATTTACTTGCTTGTTGATTAGATGATGATTCTTGAGTAGTTGTTTTGCTAGGGTTTGGGTGAAACTTGTATGAGTGATTGTTTGTGATGGATTTGGGAATTATGTTGATTGATTGTTGAGATTAAAGTGATTAATGTAAGTTTGCATGTGTGTAGTTTGGTTAGGCCTTGAGAGCTATGCTAGATTGCATTGTGATTCCTAATGACATGACCACTTGATTTAGGATTTGCAATTGTTGATTGGTTTGAATTGTGATTCTCCTAGTTTGTTATTCATAGAGGAAACCTAGCTTAACGATTAGGAGATAGCTCTTTGATTCAAATTGATAGCTCTTATCATTAGTCTTCACAACATTGATTAGCTTAACCTTCCCAAGTTGTTGCAATTGTCATTATTTCTTGTTGATCCCCATTCATTAGTGTTTCATTTGTTTGCTTCTTTTATTTGGTAGTTGATTAGTATTAGTTACTCTATTCTTCACCCTTGACTTCGATCTAGCTTAGGCGCTTATTGGAAACATTTAATCATAACCGTTCCTAGTGGTTCGACCTTTGACTTACCTCTATACTTGTATATAGGTTTGTTAAGTGATTATAAATTTTGTTTGGCTCTAGAGGATTAGTCAACGATCTAGTTTTCCCTACGTCAAAATGGCGCCATTGCCGGGGAACGGTGTCTATGTTTGAGTGTTTTTGATTGCTCGAGTCTAGGTTTCTTTTATTTGATTTTTGTTTGTTTTGTAAAAAAATGGCATGTCTCTCATTTCCTTAATATGACAATGAGCCTTTTTGTGAATATTTCCATAGACTTGTGAGGTTTTTGAACTATAATTGTTGTAATATTTTGGAGGCTTGTGAGATTTGTTATTACGGTATGAATGAATAAACGAGGAATGAAGTTGAAAGCAAGTTTGATGGCGAATTTCTAGCATTAACAATTGGTGATGCTTGGAAGTTCTATGTGTGGTTTGCTAGGGATGTATGCAATAGGGCTTGTAATGTTGCTAATTTTGATTCTCAATGTGACAATATTTCTATTAGTAGCATGAACCCCCATAATTTGTCTTGTGATCCTATTAGTGAACCTAGAACAAATGATTTCAACTCTGTATTCTCGTTTGCTCATGATGATGAGGTACATGCTCAAGTTTATGCTAATGGTGTGTTTCAATATTCTTCATTATTTAGCATACCTTCTTGTGATGTACTTTGTTCCCTCAATGACGAATCTTATGTGCTTGATTGTGCCTCCTCTCCCCAATATGATGAATATGCTCATGATTTTGATGTTGATTCTTCCAATATTGGTAGTTGAGACTGGCAATTCAAAGCATGAAAGAATATGATATGTCATGGCAACAAGAATAAAGTTAATGAAAATTAACTTCTGAGATTGAGAAAGCCTGACAGTGTTCAACGTCGAGATGCGCCCTAGAATTTTGTCGACAATAAACTGGAAGCTATCTTTTTTCTTTCCTAGAAAATCAATGGGAACCCCAAGATGATGATCTAACAAATGTACTTGTTTCATTCTAAAGATTGCCTTAAATTCTTCTTGAGCAAGTATTGTTGTGTTGGGACTAAATTTAATCAGAGATTTTATAAAATTCAGTTCTTCCCCCGAAATTTTTGTAAATCGATGAATGATCTCAAGGACATTAGAACAGGCAGTATTATTAGCTCGGAAAAAAATCATGGCATCGTCGGCGAAGAATAAGAGAGAGATAATAGCATTCTGGAGAAAATATCCATACAGAAAAGGAACAGGTAGGGGGAAAGAGGGTCACCTTGACGTAGGCCACAGTTAGGCCTAAAAGAATTTGAAGTATTGCCATTGATGAGAGATATATAAAAGACAATAGAAATGCATTGATGAATCATTTGCAGCCATCGAGCAGGGAAACCATAAGCTTTGAGAATGCGTAATAAGAAACTCCAGTGAATACGATCATAAGCCTTACTCATGTCAATTTTGAGGGCAGCTAGCCAATTATTAATAGTCTTACAAGAGTTGATTTTTTCCATTAATTCATGTGACACGAGAATATTATCTGTCATAACTCTCCCTTGGACAAAGGCATGTTGAGAATCAGAGATGAGTGAAGGCAGGTAAGGACGAATCCTAGCAACTAAGAATTTGGAAGCACATTTATAAAGTGTATTACAAAGGCTAATAGGGCGTAAATGGCTCACCTCCGTTGGTGTGGCTATTTTTGGAATCATGATAAGGAGAGATCGATTCCATTCCTTTAAGAGAAACCCAGCGTGAAAGAAATCTTTAATAGTTGCAACCACTTAATCACCTACAGTATGCCAATGAATTTTAAAAAATTTTGCCGTAACACCATCCGGACCAGTGGATTTACCATCCCCTAAATCGAACATTGCATCCTGTATTTCCGATGAAGTAAAAGGCCTTTCTAGATTACTAATCTGAGGAGAAGTAAACGTAGGAAGATGCAATTCTTGCACTACAAGAAAACAGCTCAATTCCGACGGAAATAATCCGTCGGAAACATTGAAAAATCCGTCGGAATAGGCCTTTCCGACGGAAATCCGTCGGAAGAGGTCTGTCGTAACGACCCTTGTCGGAAAATGAACGTTTTCCGATGAAAATTCCGTCGGAAGCCACCTTTCCGACGAATCTTCCGACGGATTTACGTCTGTCGGAGCTGATTTTGACTTAAATTGAAAGTCCGTCGCAACATTCCGACGAAATTATTTCCGTTGTAAATGGAAGACTTCCGACGGAATTTTCCCTCGGAATATCATACCTTCCGACGGATTTTGTTCATCGGAAATGTGGGTCTTCCGACGGACTTTTTTGTCGGAAATGAATTGCTTCCGACGGATATATTCGTCGGAACATAAAAAATTCCGACGGATTTTTCCGTCGGAACATAAAAAATTCCGACGGATTTTTCCGTCGGAACCGCTTATGTTCCAACGAATAATTCCGTCGGCCACGGGTTGAGGAACACCAACCTTCTTTCTCATGTATTTACTACGTAACACCTTCACCGGAAGCTATACATTTCCGACAAAAAAGTCCGTCGGAAGGTTCCTGTTTAATAAGCAATAATTTAATTTATTAATTCGATTTTGGTCACCTATATCCTGCACCTAATTTGTGATAATTTTGAATTGACGATTTAAATATGAAAATATTTTCATATATATATTAACAATAATATTAATGTATATATTTTAATTTGTGCAACTATACAACATAATTTAAAACTAAATACATGTCCAATTATGTACACAAATTCTAAGCTACTGGAGTACCTATCCCTGCACCGCCGCTACCTGGGTCGTCGTTCGTGGGGTCTCGACGCTGATGTGGAATGTTGGAACATGAGTCGTTGCTGGAGAATCGACGCATCATCTCTTCATACCTCTCTTGGTTTCTCCTTTCTATTTCGGCCAATCGAGTCTCCATCTCGACTTCCATTTCACTCCGCATCGCTTGCACCCTCTCCTCCAACCTCTGCTCCACCCTCTGGTCCATCTGATCTTGCATCTGGGAAAGAAAGGAAGGCGTGTACTGCTGGGAAGACTTGGAACTCTTCCGGCTGCCGTAATACAGCTCCGCACCTTGGCCAAGTCCCTTCACACGACCCTTCTTGTTTTGACCACCTACAGTTTCCCAGTACAACTCATTTGGACTCTTTTGAATCCCTTGGGTGCTTGCTTCTTCAACTTTCTTATAGTAGGCCTCCTACAAGATAGACATATGAAAAGTTGCACAAATTAAATATGTAAGCTAAAATCAAAATCCTTTGCCTATTTTCTACATTTTTTAATAAATGAATCATTTCTTTATCATACCATGTTTATTATAGATAGTTTTAGATGTATATGCCTTGAAATCACAAAAAAAAAAACCAAGTCTCATAGGTTTGGGAGCGAATACGACCAAAATCCAAATTCAGGTGCCCACGTGTGATGTATTCATTTTAAATAGTATTTTATCCCCGTCTCGTGATCATAGTTAGGAGTATTTTGGGCTCTTTAGAGCCAATTTTATTACTAATATGTGTTTTCTAGTGTTTTCGTAGTTGTGGTATTGTTCTACAGGAAACTGCAGATTTGGAACATTTTCCGGCACTTAGTGGAGCCACCGCGAGCATTGGAGACGAGACGCATTTCTATGATCGTATTCCGAAGCCCAGGACCGTAATTGATGATTCAATCCGGTGATTAAGGGCTCAATGAGGAGATTTGGAGCTTGGGCTATTCGATCCAAGAAGGATGACGAATTGGGCTAAGGTAACAAGGCCCAAAGGACGAAGAAGAGTAAGCCCAAGCATCCGCCCGACCGGGAAGTGCCCTCGCCCTAAGGCGCGCCCGGCCGGGCGAGAGGAGAAGACCATAGGGCGAAGGTTCGCCCGGATGCGCGCCCGACCGGGCGCGAGCAAGGCTTTAAGTATGAAAAAGGCACGCCCAGCCGGGCAATGCCTCGCCCGACCGGGCGCGTGTTCTATTTAGGATTTTTATTTTCGTTTCTCTTTTTCTTTATTGAGGATTTTAGTTTAGTATAAATACGCTTTTGTTAAGTGATTTTAGTGGCGTCTTTGACACGGACGACTTTTCTTTCTCTCTCTCTTACTTTCTCTCTCTACACTTTATCTCTCTACACACTCTTGATTTGTACAATTCATTATTTCCTTTAATTTTGGTAACGATTTCTTCCCTCTTTACTTTCAATAATTTAATTGCTTTGATTTAATTATGCTTTCTTTAATTGCTTTGCTTAGTTTTATATTAAATATGTGTGAGTAGTTTAATTCTAGGGTTATGGGGATCCATGAATAGTACGAAGGGGTAATTGTTTATTGTTAATGGTTAATGATTGATTAATTTCCTATTGATTGATTTAATGTTATGCAATTAGATTTGCGCAGATTTAATTGTATGAGTTTTGCAATATTGATTCGAGATTCGAGAGATGAGAATTGATGTTTAGGCTTAGTTTCAATAGGCATGTTAATCTATTAATGATTAGGTGGAGATTCGAGAGATGAGATTTAATACCAGTAGATTAATTATGTGATTATAATATGTAGCGACAACCCTGTATAATCTGGTTAATTTATGCATTGATAATTGATCGTATGTTTTACCCTGGAGTATTATTTATTGGTGAACCTATACCCTAGAGCTTTTATTATTGATTATTCCTTTGTTTAATTTTCTTAGCTTTAATTATTAGTTTAATTCCTTCAAATACGATTTGGTTCCTTAATAATTTAGATTATAATTATTGATTAGGAATAAAAGAACACTGTTTCCCTGTGGATTCGACCCTACTTCCCTATCTGCTTTAGTTAGAGGACTTAGGAATTCCTTTTGATTAGGTGATACGACTAGAACCTGTCAAAATTTGGCGCCGTTGCCGGGGAAACGGTTTTATTTTTTATTTCTGATTATTTTTGTATTCTAAATTATTTTCTTTCGTCTCAGAGAACGCAAGTTCTTTGGGACAGTTTCTCATATCTGTTTATTTAGTTCTGTGTTTATGCCCAGGAGTTCTAGATCAGGTTACATTACGTTTGACCCTGAAATTGAACGTTCTTTTCATAGACAAAAGAATCTTTTTAGACAGGTATGAGCTACTTCCGAGGGTACTATACCTTTGGAACCACCATTTGATTCTAGTGATACAGAGGTTCATTCAGAATTAGAAGCAGAGATGACACACCAACCACCTCGCAAGCTCAGCGATTATTCGCAGCTGACCCTGACAGATTTCCCACATCTTACTCCTCCACCTACCCTCGAAGGAGTATAATTTGAAATCAAGCCCCAGTTTATCACTATGATTGAAAGGAAGCAATTTAGTGGAGCTAAGGGTGAAGATCCAAATATTCATATTTTAGATTTTTGCCAGTATTGCATTACTATTAGGCAAAATGGGGTCACGCAGGACCAAATCAGGGAGATTCTTTTTCCCTTTTCTTTGTGTGGTAAAGCAAAATTGTGGTATAATGGATTGAATAGAGTTGCTCTTGGTATTACTAACTGGGATGCTCTTGCTTTGAATTTCTATAATAAATATTACCCTGCAGAGAGAACAGCTCTACTACAGAGTTCAATCACAAATTTTTCCCAAGAGGTTGATGAAAGTTTATATGAGGCTTGGGAAAGATTCAAGGATCTGCAGAGAGAGTTCCCACACCATGGGATGCAACAATGGCAGCTTATTCAAGCCTTCTACAACGGGCTTGGAAATTCTTCCAGATCAATCCTTGATTCGGCAGCTAATAGGAGATTTATAAATCTGAATGAAGATATAGCAGGAACGGTTATTGAAGAGATGGCAATACACAACTCCCAATATGGGAATCCTAGAGGTTTTGCCAACAAGGGGAAGCATAGTGTTGATTCAGTATCCTTTGTTCAGGCTCAATTAACCTCTATTTGTCAGAAACTTGATAATCTTAGTACTATTATTCCTGCTCCCGTAGCTAATGTTTCTGCAGTGAATAATTCTAATGATGCTTTTTGTGAAAATTGTGGAATTGCAGGTCATTGGGAACAAGATTGTAGGAGTTCCATGGAGCAAGTTAATGCCTTCCAAACCTATAGGCAAAATAACCCATACTCCAACACTTATAATCCTGGCTTTCGAGACCATCCAAATCTCTCCTACCGGAGTACCAATGTGCTAAACCCTCCACCTCCACAACAACCACAGCAACAAGCACATCAACAATATTATCAACCTCCCAACCAAAGGGGCCAACCACAAAATCCACCTCCACCCACTGACCCTGCCTTGTCCGAAATTAGAACTATGTTAGCAAGTATGCAAAAACACATGCAGAGTAGGGATGCGCAAATTGATGCACTTTTAGCACATAATAAAATCGTAGACAATCAAATTGCGCAACTTTCCTCTGCCCTACAAACTCGCCAGCAGGGAGCCCTACCATCGCAGCCGATGCAACCTACAGATCACGTGAATGCAATTACGCTAAGAAGTGGTTCAACTTTCGATGGGCCTCCTATGCCCAAAGATGATGAACCTATAATTACAAAAATTGTTAATCATGATTCTGTTACACCAAATATTGTTGTTACTAGCCCTGCAGGGCTCCAAAGTAAAACTAACATTTCTGATGAACATTGCAGGTTGTAACTCCAAAGAAGGATAAAAATCAAGACAAGAGTGGGGATGTACAGAAACCAGTTATCAAACTACCATTCCCAAATAGACATCTTAAGAATAAGTTGGATAAGCAGTTTGGTAAATTTCTGGAGGTTGTCAAGAATTTGCAGGTAACAGTTCCTTTTACAGAATTAATTACTCAAGTTCCTGCATACTCTAAATTTATGAAAGAGATCTTGACTAGAAAAAGATCTATTAGTGAGGTAGAGACAGTTGCTTTTACTGAGGAATGTAGTGCTATACTACAGAATAAATCTCCACCTAAGCTAAAAGATCCGGGTAGTTTTTCTATTCCTTGTCACATTGGAAATTTGATGATTGATAAAGCCTTATGTGATTTGGGTGCTAGTGTAAGTGTTATGCCATTATCTGTGAGCTCTAAATTAAATATGGGTAAATTAAAAGCTACCAATATTACTCTACAAATGGCTGATCGTTCCCTTAAATATCCTTTAGGTGTTTTAGAGGATGTACATGTTAGAGTAGGTAAATTTTATATACCTGTTGATTTTGTTGTTCTTGATATGGAGGAAGATTTACAAATTCCAATTATATTGGGTAGACCATTCCTTCATACTGCAGGGGCAATAATAGATGTGAAAAGTGGTAAACTTACGTTATGTGTAGGGGATGAAAACATTATTTTTAATTTACATAATGCCCCCAAAAGCCCCATGTTGGAAGAAAAGTGCTATAGTATTGATGTGGTTGATGTATATAATTTTTCTAATAAGCCCCAAGCTCTCGTTAGAGATCCCTTGGAGGCGGTATCTTGTGTTACATCTTCCACAGGAAAAGCTACTACATGGAAGGATGAAGTGGATGCTATAGAAAGGGCTCTAAATTGTGTAGGGCTTGGGTTTGACGAGGAACAAGTGGAGAAAAAGGAACAAATTGAGAAAAATCGGACTCAAAGTGCTGTCGGGCGCCCGACCGGGCAACCTCTCGCCCGACCGGGCGCGAGAGGAAGTCCGTATACGAGCATACTCGCCCGATCGGGCGAGATCCCGCCCGACCGGGCGCGAGAGAAAAGAGGATTTTGCCCAAAATTCGCCCGACCGGGCGAACAACCGCCCGACCGGGCGCGAGAACAAAGGTCGAAAAAAGAGCTAAGCTCGCCCGACCGGGCGAACATCCGCCCGACCGGGCGCGAGATCGCGTCAGCAAAACCGGCCAACTTCAAAAAGCCATAACTTTTACGTTTCTTTACGGAATTTTGCGTGTGACCTGTCATTGGAAAGCTCTTCAAGTCTACTTTCCAATTCAATTAGAATCACTGCATTATCATTTTTATAAAAAAAGTTATGATGAAAATAATGAAGCTGACTTGTTTTTACCTTTTTTCTTATTAACATTTTGTTTTTTTCTTGTCCAGAATTGTAACAAGGTGATGCATCGCAATGCTTGGGATGGTGGAGGTTATGAGTTTGATGATGAGGGGTAGTAGCCTGGGTTACTTTCTTCCCTTTGAGCCAATGAGGACATTGTCTGGTTTGGCTTGGGGGGAATTTCTTGTATATACAAGTACTCATTCTTCCCCTTTCTCTTTATTTTCTTTGGTGTGTTTAGTTTAGTTTTATTGCTTTCTAGGTTAGATTTATTGCTTTGAAAAAAAAAATAAAAAAAAATACAAAAAATACGTTCCAATGAATGATAAATCATGCTTCCCTGTGCCCCATACATGAAAATTGTTTTGATTCTTGGTATATGATGATGAGTATTGTGGATAGGTTAGCCATGATTTGATGTTTGATTGCTTTGATGTCTTAACATGAGTCAATTTTTTCCAACTGCTTGTGAATATAGTGCTTGACTAGTTGATTTGGTTAGGAATGTGTGTTAGTTCCTGGTATGTCAATGAAGTTGAGTATTGGTTTATAACTTTGAGTAATGTTTGTATGACTCATTATTATGCACAATGAGGAGGACGAAGGCATTTGTTCTTTTAGGTGGCCTTCAGATAATTTTAGATACATTTGTTCCCTTCTTGTTACCCATGTTGTTGCTTGTGCCCTTTTATTGTTTATTAGCCACATTACAAGCCTATTTTTCCCCATTGGTTACTAGTCCCAAGCTTGGCTTGGGGGAGCTATTAGTGAGTGAGGTGAGGGAGTTTGTAGTGTGCATTTTCATTTGCACAGTTTTGGGTGGGCTTGAGAAGTTGCATAATTGTTCTTATTTTTGTGAGTTGGAATATATTGAAAAAAAGTGTTCAAAAGTGAAAAAAGTTCCGATATGAGATAAAAGAAGAAGAAAAAAGAGCAAAGAAAAATTGTTTGATGTTCAAATGTTCTATCGAAGGTTTCTAGAAAAAAAAAGTGAAAAAAATCAAAAGAAAAAAAAGAGTTCAAGGTTTGTTGATCACTCAAGTTCTATAATATCATATTTGAATGAGTGAAATTGTAAGTGTTGGGTATTTTTAATATAATTGGATGTTTGGTGAATTTTTGGTAGAGTTGAGTTGTGTTGGAGATGATTTGGTCATTATTTAATTTTGACCTTGGTTTTATTTATTAGGATTAGGCTCCCTTAAGCATTGCTTTACTCTCTCGTTTTCCCAAATATTTCCTACCCTTTACCTAAGCCTTACATTACAAGCTTTGAAGACCTTCCGACCTTTGTGCATAGAGTTGTGTGAATGTGGAATTAGTTGTTTATCAATGCAAAGAATGATTTGATGTATTTCGAGTCGACTAGTAGGTTGAGTGCATGTCTTTTAAACACACGAGTGTTGTGAGTTTGGGAGGGCATTGTTCACATTAAAGGGGTTGGATGGAGAGCGATCGAATACATTTTATATCCGCCACATAATTGAGAGTTGAGTGTGTAAGCACTAGTCTTGAATTCTATATGCTCTTGTGGTTTGCTCTATTTGACAATTATTAGGAAGGATGAGTAGTTAGATGAATTTGATTGGTTAATTTTGATGCATATTTGTTGGATTTGCCCTGAATCGGTTATGTTTGGTTTTGATTAATTAATGGGGTGAAGTATGATTTGTTTATCCATTGATGGGCTCTTTGCTTTGGGACAAGCAAAGGTTTGGCTTGGGGGAGTTTGATGTATTCATTTTACATAGTATTTTATCCCCGTCCCGTGATCATAGTTAGGAGTATTTTTGGCTCTTTAGAGACAATTTTATTACTAATATGTGTTTTCTAGTGTTTTCGTAGTTGTGGTATTGTTTTACAGGAAACTGCAGATTTGGAACATTTTCCGGCACTTAGTGGAGCCACCGCGAGCATTGGAGACGAGACGCATTTCTATGATCGTATTCCGAAGCCCAGGACCGTAATTGATGATTCAATCCGGTGATTAAGGGCTCAATGAGGAGATTTGGAGCTTGGGCTATTCGATCCAAGAAGGATGACGAATTGGGCTAAGGTAACAAGGCCCAAAGGACGAAGAAAAGTAAGCCCAAGCATCCGCCCGACCGGGAAGTGCCCTCGCCCTAAGGCGCGCCCGGCCGGGCGAGAGGAGAAGACCATAGGGCGAAGGTTCGCCCGGATGCGCGCCCGACCGGGCGCGAGCAAGGCTTTAAGTATGAAAAAGGCACGCCCGGCCGGGCAATGCCTCGCCCGACCGGGCGCGTGTTCTATTTAGGATTTTTATTTTCGTTTCTCTTTTTCTTTATTGAGGATTTTAGTTTAGTATAAATACGCTTTTGTTAAGTGAGTTTAGTGGCGTCTTTGACACGGACGACTTTTCTTTCTCTCTCTACACTTTATCTCTCTACACACTCTTGATTTGTACAATTCATTATTTCCTTTAATTTTGGTAACGATTTCTTCCCTCTTTACTTTCAATAATTTAATTGCTTTGATTTAATTATGCTTTCTTTAATTGCTTTGCTTAGTTTTATATTAAATATGTGTGAGTAGTTTAATTCTAGGGTTGTGGGGATCCATGAATAGTACGAAGGGGTAATTGTTTATTGTTAATGGTTAATGATTGATTAATTTCCTATTGATTGATTTAATGCTATGCAATTAGATTTGCGCAGATTTAATTGTATGAGTTTTGCAATATTGATTCGAGATTCGAGAGATGAGAATTGATGTTTAGGCTTAGTTTCAATAGACATGTTAATCTATTAATGATTAGGTGGAGATTCGAGAGATGAGATTTAATACCAGTAGATTAATTATGTGATTATAATATGTAGCGACAACCCTGTATAATCTGGTTAATTTATGCATTGATAATTGATCGTATGTTTTACCCTGGAGTATTATTTATTGGTGAACCTATACCCTAGAGCTTTTATTATTGATTATTCCTTTGTTTAATTTTCTTAGCTTTAATTATTAGTTTAATTCCTTCAAATACGATTTGGTTCCTTAATAATTTCGATTATAATTATTGATTAGGAATAAAAGAACACTGTTTCCCTGTGGATTCGACCCTACTTCCCTATCTGCTTTAGTTAGAGGACTTATGAATTTCTTTTGATTAGGTGATACGACTAGAACCTGTCAACGTGAATTCCTTCTGCAATTGATAAACGTTATGTCATAATTTACAAATTCAACTCAACATTTCAAAAAAACATGTTTTCAGTTAAGGTTATAATAGCTTACGCAGAATAGGTTCCACCAATGTTCCCTGGTCGCTGTATCCACCTCGCCGTAATTCCTCCAAGGCTGTCGATAGTACCCGATTATCGACCCGGATACCGCAGTCCTGACCTTGTTGTCGTCAAACCTACATTCAATGAGTAAACGACAAAGTTAGATGACCATGAACTGCAAGTATTGAACAACTTGTTACAGGTAATAAATGGTTTTTTTTTAAACAAATAATAAAATCCCAATGCACAAAATGTATGTACGTACCAGAGCACAGTAGGGTCTAAAACCGGCAACTGTGAACGCTCTTGAGTCTGACCTCGTGATGAGCTGAAAGTCGGCTCCTGAATATTATCCAAACTAGGAGCATCCTCCATGTCATCATCGGATTCGTCGATCTGCATTCCCCGTTGACCTGTGTCTTTACCGCCCGCCATGATGACCTGCAGCTGTTGATAATAACATTACAGCATATTATAAGTTACAAGGGACTCGGGCAATGCAATGACATTTCAGCGTAAAAGTAATGATCGATTTATTAAAAGACCAATTCATTTGTCTAGTTTACAATAATAAGCAAATTCAAAGAAGGAGAGTAACAAATTCCCCTATTTATTAATGTCATCACTACTACTATCACTACAGGAATCATTGCTACTATCATCTAATAATACATCGATATCATCATCCTCGTCACTATCACTGGAGTTGATGCTAGATTCATCATCTTCATCGCTCGAGATAACAAAGCCATCGTCATCTTCCTCATCATCATCGTCTTGTACATAGTCTAGAATATCATTCGGTGGGCAAAGTGTTGCATGTAATTGTGGGGATGGTGCTTGCAAGAACTCTAAGTCCACCGAAGCATCAACCACTGATCTTGCTTGTGTTTTAAAAACAGCCCACCATTGTATTCGATCCCATTTCAGGCTTGGGTATGATGCGTAGTACACTTGAGTCACTTGGTAAGACAAAACAAAGGGATCTTACTTGGGGTATTTCTTAGTATGATTCACTTCGACAAGCTTGTACTGTTCATGTATGTTCATTCCCCTACCACAATCCATCCAACTACACTTAAACAAAATAGTCTTGTACTGTTTTTCGAGACCAGTGTAGACCAGTTCTATAATGTCGTCTAAAATGCCGTAGTACTCTCCACCATCCGCACTTGCTACACACACCCCGTAATTCATCGTAGATTTGTGCTTGCCATGGGCATATGTATGGAAATTAAAGCCACCGACAAAAATCTGCTTCCAAGTTCGAACACGCTTGAAAGGGCGCATGCACAACGCTCGTAGCACATCCGAGTTTTGTTCCTCCTCAATAACCTATAAACGTTTTAAATATAACAGTCACACTTCCCTAAATGAGTTAATTAAATAGCAACGAATAGTAAATCATAATTATTCTACGTTTAGACAGTGGTCATCACCTTGCGATGAAACCAATCAGGAAATTCAGCTTCGCATTTCTCCATTACTTCTTCTCTACGCAGATCAGGTCGAGTACTAAGGACATAGTCCTCAAACTTCCTACAAGGCCAAAATTAATGTAAGTAAACATTGAAATCATTTCAGATGATCCTATCATCCAACTACACTTCACTCACTAAACTATGTTATACCTTTTGTATTCACCAAGAATGCCGGTGTTTCGTAAAACGAAAAGATGAGCACAATTCAGTTCTTTTTCATCCAAATACCGAGTTTTACCCTCAGTTGACATACGACCGCTATCCTCCTTGAACAACTCTGGAATTTCAGCGTCGTCCACTGTGGAGTCCACATCGGCATTCACATTTCGACTGAGATCTCGTGTTTTAGTGTCAACCGTCGCCTGGAAGTAGTTACTGCAGAAGTTTGCTATCTCTTCGGTAAGATAAGCATTGCAAATGGATTCTTCAACTCGAGCCTTGTTTCCAATTTTTCTTTTCAAATGGTTGAGGAACCTGTAATCATATTTATGTAAATATATAAACACGAAATTACAACGAATTTGATGTAAGAAATTGGATGTGCATGGGTCTTTGATTTACCTTTCGAACGGATACATCCATCTATATTGCACAGGACCACATAACTTCCCTTCATAAGGCAAATGAATGGGTAAATGCTCCATGGAGTTGAAGAATGCTGGGGGAAAAACCATCTCAAGCTTGCAGAGTATCCCAGCTATGTTATTCTCCAATCGCTCCATGTCACTAACCGTTGTTGTGTAGCAACACAAATCGCGAAAGAATTGGTTGATCTCTGTTATTGCATGCCAAACATATATAGGGAGCAATTCCCGCAGAGCAGTAGGCAACAACCTACCCATGAACACGTGACAATCATGGCTTTTCATTCCGTGGAGCTTACATGCTTGTAAATCGACGCATCTGCTCAAATTGGAGGCGTAACCATCAGGAAACCGCAGCTGTTTAACCCACTCACACAAAACTTTTTTCTGGGCCTTGTCAAGAGAAAATGGAGCCACTGGCATGACCTCTTTTCCCCTATCATCTTGATGAAGATGAAGCTGCGGACGTTTACAATATTTGGCAATGTCATTTCGAGCAGATGGCGTGTCACACGTCTGCTTTTTCACTGCCATTACAGTGTGAAATAATTGATCAAAGAAGTTCTTTTCAATGTGCATGACATCTAGGTTGTGACAAACAAGCAGATGCTTCCAATATGGAAGCTCCCACAGTATGCTTTGCTTTAACCACCCCTTCTTTTCTTTTTTGAGGCGTTAAAGTGACTCGGGCCCATCTGTAGCCTTCGGAAGGTCTTTCATACATTCCCACAGCTCTTCTCCTGACATAATGTGTGGAGGGGCACCCTTTTCGACTTTGTTTCTGCAGAACGCAGTCTACTATTCCGAAAAGGGTGATTCGTCGAAAGGAACTGGCGGTGGCAATCAAACCAAGACACCTTACAACCATTTTCTAGCCAAAATGCCTTGCTTTTGTCCATGCAATATGGACAAGCTTTCTTACCAGATATGGCCCAACCGGACAACATACCGTAAGTCGGGAAGTCACTAACGGTCCATAGGATGGCTGCTCGAAGATTGAAATTCTGTTTCATGGAAATATCGTATGTATGTGCACCAACTTCCCACAACTGTTTCAACTCCTCAATCAACGGTTGCATGTACACATCCAAGTTGCCCTTAGGATTTTTAGGACCAGGAACGAGCAATGAAAGGAACATAAATTGTCTTTTCATACACATTGAGGGGGGCAGGTTGTAAGAGGTCAAAATGACAGGCCAACAAGAATATTGTCCCCCAAACTTGCCATGAGGAGCGAAACCATCTGTACACAAACCAAGCCGAACATTACGAGGCTCGGAGGCAAACTCTGGAAAGCAGTTGTCCAGGTGTTTCCAAGCTTCACTATCACTAGGGTGTGCCATAGTGCCTTGCACTCGAGGATTTTTCGAATGCCATGTCATTTCCTCCGAAATAGTCTTGGTTGTAAACAGCCTTTGCAGCTTGGGTGTGATCGGGAAATAAAACAAAACGTTTAAAGGCACTAGGCTACCCTTGGAAGTTTGCTTGTAGCGATCGCTGCCACACGCCCTACATGTAGACAGCTGGGCATCATCCTTCCAAAACAACATACATCCTTTAGGACAAGCGTGAATCCTTTCATGAGGCATTTCCAAGCCCTTCACAATCTTTTTCACCTCATAGAATGTGTCGACCATTTGATTGTTGTTAGGAATTGCTTCACTGAGAAGTGAAACAAACCCATCGACACTTCTGTGCGGAAGATTATACTTGCACTTTAGACTTGTGATTCTAGCAGCCATCTCCAACACAAACAACGAACTACCTTCGTATAATGACCTTTCAGAAGCCTTCAACAAATCCAGAAAATGCTTAGCTTGGGCATTAGGCTCCTCTTCTAATGAAACAATAGCCTCTTCGGAATGCACATGATCCTGACTTTGACCAAACACATCGAAAACCATTTCACGATATTCGTTGGACCCTCTTGCAGGAACTGTCAGAAACCCTTCCCCGTGACACATCCACTCATAGTAATTAGGTACAAAACCCGCGCGAAACAAATGAAGTTTAACCGTATCTGGGTCCCAAAGCCGTTTGTTCTTACATTTAGCACATGGACACCTAACTTCATTCGGGTTACTACTTTCGGGATTATCTTTGATGTATTGCATGAATTCTCAACCCCTTTCTCAAACTCTGGATTAACATATGGCCCGACCTTCCTTTCATACATCCAGCTACGTTCTGTTCGTTTCATGATTACAACTTCTACACAACTCACGCATATTAGTCACAAAGCGTACTTCCTAACCATTATCCATCAATCATTCATGAAAATGCAAATGAGATGTAAAATGCTTCCAAAGGGTCCTTATCACTCCAACCTAACCCATCCTTGTACGTTTAATCCCACTAGTGAATGTAAGCCAGGTTTTCAATTCTACGGAAAATCCGTCAGCATTTCTCTACAGTTCTCCAAGTACACGATGTAGGCAATTAAACACACCTACATATGTACCCAGAAAACACTGTACAGAAATGAAAAGACACGATTTTCCGTAGAATAAAAAACAAGGCTTACATTCACCACCTAAGTGAGAATAAGCGTACAAGGACAGTCCCAACTGGGGACTATTCAAGACATACTCCTATTGTGTATGCCTTGAACGGGTATCTAGGCAAATGATTATGCAAATGATTCATTTATTATATATATATAAAGTGAAGGTCACATGCATTATACTAAATAGAGATTTATTATAATTAAACTAAGCATACACTGACAAACACTACATTAAACTATATAAACTAACAAACACTACATTAAACTAAAGTAATGGTGAAATAAACATAACTAAAATAAAATAAACTAAACTAACACACATTATCATAATGAACTAAACAAAAATATGTTAACATGTTATAATACAACAATTAAAAACTAAACTTAAATAAACTAAATTAAACTAACTTATCATAACATAAACACATTCATTTCAAATATTTCAACATATTAAAATATAAATAGAACTGATTGTATACACTACACAGAAAACAATAATAAACTAACATATATCTAAATACATTTATCAACTAACATGCCGAGTATAAAATAAACTTATAATTTTTGGTTTTATATAGTCTCTTCTGTAGATCTGCACTAATTAGTGCCAAACAACCAAGAAAATCTACAAATCCTACAAAAAAATGCAAATTAAACAATTAAGAACTAAGTTTGTGCTGCCTATGTATATTAATAAAATTTAAATGTTATAAACATATAATGAATAAAAAACCAAAAAAAAAAAAAACCAAACACACAACCTGCTGCCGGCGGTGGTTGGGCGTCGCGGTGGTTGCAGACTGGCGGCGGCCTGGTGTCGCGGTGGTGGCTGTTTAATTAACAAAAAAAAATTTATATAAACACCCCCAAAAACACCAAAGCAGTAAATTAAAAAAAAAAATTTGGGTAACCACTTACCAAGGCGGCGGTTTGGGTTTGTTCCGGTCAACACTTGGTGTTTGTGATGATATTCGGCGCAGCTGTGGTGAATTCCGGCGAACTCTACGGTGGTGGTTGTGGTTGTTAGGGTTTGCAAGATTTAAAAAAAATAAAATAAAATAAACCAAAACCTTACCTGCACCGGCGGCGACCAGGGGCGGCTGGTGGTGGAGCCGGAGGCGAATTCCCCTCCTCCTTTTCTCCTTCTCTCTTTCTCTTTCTCCCTTTCCCTTTCCCTCTCTTCCTCTTTCTCCCTTTCTTTCTCTTGTATTTTCTTGCCGGGTTTCTGTCGCAAAGAGGGCAGAAAATACAAGGGTTTTTTTTTTTTTAATTTGCTGAAGGCTTCCGACGGAATTAATTTCGTCGGAATTAACCTGTTCCGACGGAATATTCCGTCGGAAATACTTTTCCGGCGGAATATTCCGTCGGAACAGGTTATTTCCGACGAAATTAAAATCCGTCGGAATGATACCTACGGATTTTTCCGTCGAAAGGTTCCGATTCCGACGGATTTTTCCTACACATACAAATTCCGCCGGAAAGTTTGAAATTATCGAGGGGATTGAAGTCCGTCGGAAGCATTCCGTCGGAATTTAACCTTTTTCTAGTAGTGTTGAAGGACAATATCTATCTCCGTATCATAAACTGGGACAATATCACCTTTGAAAGTCTTCTTAAGATATTGGTCAATGATCTGTTGAACCTTTTGTTGACCATGTTGGAGAAGACCTTGGTTATCAATTAGGGAAGAAATAGTATTCTTCTTTTGGCGACACTTGACTTTTGAAAAAAGGAGTTTAAAAGAGCACTCTCCTTTAAGGATCCAATTCTTTTTACAACATTGCCTCCAGAATTGCAGTTGTAACAATATATTTTCCTTCGAATTAACTATATTGGACAAATAGTTAAAAGCATCTGAAATAGTATGAATTGCCTCCCCTTCTATAGAAAGATCCGTAGTGAAATTCTTCCAGTCGACTCCCCAAAATTTCTTGTTATTGAGGCACCAGTTCCTAATTAAGATCCTAACAGAGACTAATTTCTTGGAGAGAGAGAACATTGGCGATCCATTGTTGTGTCTTTGCCAAGTCTGAATAACAAAGTCATGAATATGTTGAAAATTGAGGCACCAATTGTCCAATTGATAAGGCCTATTTGAGTGCTGTCGAAAAGGAGTATCCTCAAAGATAATCGCTGCATGATCCAAAACAAGAATAGGTTGATTGAGTAACCTACTTTTAGGGTAGTTTGTAAACCAATCCGAGGTCATATAAGATCGATCCAACCGTTGGAGAATAAGATGGTCATCCTCCCTATTGTTAGACCAAGTATAGGGGGGGCCTTTGAATGGTGTCGAGAGAAGATTTGATTTTAGACGAAAATCAATAAACGAATCCCACCCTAGAGGGCACATTTGAACCACCTATCCTATCATAATGGTGTTCAATTAGAAAAATATCTCCAATAATCAAAGTATTAGGTGCTATGGCTAATAAATCTAAAATTAAACCCCAAACTTGAGGTTTATGATCTTCTAAAATAGGAGCACCATAAATAAACATCACACAGTTATCTATACAAGACATTAATCATGTATTACTATACAATTACTAAATCTTACTTTTTTTTAGAAGTTATTTTGGTGGCAATTTATTTTAGGAAGGAGGATGAAACAATTTAGTCAACAATATTCCTTTGTAAGATCGAGTTGGGTAACATTTCATATTTATTGTTTTTAGAATTATTATATTATGAAGTTAAATAAAATAAATTGAGATCTTTCAAAATAAATAATAAATACATTGAGAAAGGTATATATTTGGAAAAAAAATTGGTAAATCTTGTAACAGAGTTAATAATGAAGACTTTATTATTTTTTTATTTTGCAAATAATATATTAGATTTACTTATTCAAGCTTGTAAATATTCCCTTTCATCAAATATATATTGGGAATCTGTTTTACTATTGTGTGTTCATGGGCACACGTTAGAATTGATCCAACAATATCTTATATTTTAATAGTATTAATAAATAAAAGATGGTCAAAGTGAAGTTACGTATATAGTATAAAAAAATCAAAATATTTCGAGTGATATGAGACAGATGAAGAATCCACGGAAGTATTACGAATAATAAATTTATTGGTAGATAAAGTTCCATAACTACAATGAAGTGTAGAAGTGCAAAAGTGTGGGTATTGAAAATTTGAAACAATTTTGAAGTAATAATAAAAATAAAAAACAAGAAGGCAAACAAAGTACACTATGATACAGTTTTTTACCTATTCTCTTTTTGTTTTTAGGTACACACGGGTTAGACATCACACTAAACCAAAAACATACATAGATCATAGTAATCTAAGCTAGCAATAGAGATGGGCATGATGGGTCGGGTTGGCTAGAAGGTCAATCAGGTATGACACTAAAATGGCTCAATTCAACATAGGGCCCAACACAAACCCGACATGGTATGAGATTGAGGCACGTCAGTGGATCATGAGCCGTGTATAAACATCATTTTCAAGATTTGACATAAATCTAGCACAATTTAATAAAAATGTAAAAAGGATGTCGGTTGGTATGGTACGGTATGTGGGATCGGACAACGCGTGCATGGGCTCTGATTTTGAAAGATCGGCACGAGCCTTACACGGTACGACTATTTCTATGCCCATATAGGCTTGATCTGCTTAAGCACAAGACACGCTGACACAACAAGATCATGTCCACCTTAATTATTTAACATGAAAGATCCCATGAATGTTGGAGAAAAGCTGAAGAAAATGCCCATTCCCAAAATATCCCTGGTGAAAGTTTATCTCACAAATTTAGTTGTGAGATATAATCTTTACCATTAAACTTGACGGTTACAACTTTTGATTTGTTGTCTAAACTTAGAAAACCACAAAATAAATTTTTGGACGAAGGAATACCAAAATTGAGTCTTTCCCTTTCATTTTCTTTTCACTTTTTGACATAATAGCTACATATAGTAGTGACATAGGGTTGAAGCATGGGTCTCTTTCGGTGGCTCAATAAAGGCTACCAAAATTTAGGCCATCAATTTCGTTTTGGACCACACTAAACATGATTAATTTCACAATTATATCCCAATTTTAGCGGTTACTCTTTTCCTCATTACAATAATAATAAGCACGATATATTACAATCAACTTCAATGTCAATCTTTTTAGTAAATCGTTCTCAACCAAACTCACCCCAATATGAAGTATAAAAGTTAAAAAAAATGTCTACACCATACAATTTATAGAATTGCCGTGTTCATAAGATGTGCTCTTCTTAGTGCATTAATTAAGTCATCCTTTTCAAAGTGCATGAAATTTCGTTCTATTAATCGGTAACCTAAGTGTCCCATGACTCCCAACCAATGAACTAATAAAGAACCTATGATTGTGATTAGTCCGTTGATTATTTAGACCACAAAATTCCTACTGTTTTTTTTAACAGCAATTAAGCATAATAATTACTCCGTATCTTTTTTTTTTTAAATGGTAATAATATATGTAGCATATAGTGCTACAAATAAATATCTTTCCTAATTTGATAATAATTTAGGAATGTATGATAAAATTACGCGTAAATTAGTGTAATTAATGTGATATCGGTTGTTTTTTTTCATTTATAACTCCTTATATATTTATATGTAGCCCTACGGGTTATGTATATGATTTTCTATTTTTTTATTATCAACTCACTTTGTACTACTACTTCTGTGTTCTTTAATTACAACGCAATGTTTCTTATTTTATATATGTCCATGCGTATTTTCAATGATATACATATCTCTAATTAGGTAAAAATTATACAAATCTAAGGGTCTATTTTTTTCATATTATTAAGTTCAGATAATTTTAGGTAAAATACAATAATATAAAATAATTTTTAGAGGTAATAAGTTTTGACAATTCAAATAAAATAAGTTCAGAATAAATAAAATTAAATAAAATAATATTAGCTAAAATTAAATAAAATAATTTGAGATGAAATAAAATAAAATAAAATTAGTTCATATAATTTTAAATATAATAAAATAAAATACAGAGTTTTATTTTATGAAAGCATAAAATTGAGATGAATCTAACAGATCCCACATTGCATGACAATATTTTAACTTAAGTTCTTTTTTGTTACTTAAATATTACATCATAGTGGGAGAGAATTATGCTTCACAACCTTAAATATAATATATTAAATCAAAAGAGTTAATATTGTGAAAATATTTATGTATCTAAACAAATCTAGATAGACCTCATATGTCTGTAGCTTTCTTATGTAAAAAGAAAAAAAAGAGTGAGATTTAGTATGTTGTGTCTATGCAGTTTGATCACAAATGCCTTATTTCAATTTTCATATTTAATTATTCAGATTCCTCAAGACTAAATAACGCCTCAATTTTATTTGAGTTCTCCAGTTTTGACTTTGATCAGTTCATTTATCAATGCAGAATTATGATAAATGGGTAATGTTTAGTGTTTTTTTTTTTTTTCATTTTTTTTTATTTTTTTTTATTTTTTGACATGAGCTTAGCAGAACAACCAAACTAAGAAAAACTAAATGTAAAAATTAAAAGAGGATAAATTACTGTTTGTTGTTGTAGCAAGAACATGGGTTCTTTCCACTGAATCACGATCCAACGTGTGGCTGCTGCACCAATCAAAACACTGCTGATGCATCGAATACGAGTAACAACCCAGCTTATGGAGATATCTGAAACCTGTAAATCTCATACACTGGACCACTAAAGTAGAGCTGACCGCATGCAACAACCTTGTGACCGCCCACTGCAATCCAGCTAGGCACGCATTCATCTCTGCTTGTAGAGCTGAGTAAGCAAGCCCAAAAGAAGCGCCTCCTAACTAAACTTGCTCCCCGTACTCTCCAAATTTTGGGCACCACCTAGAGGTGATCAACTATGGCTCGGCCTGAAAATAGGGTGGGTTTAGACAAGAAAAAAAAAAACAATTTTAGTTCAAAACCCGAACTCGCCCCGAAAAAAGGCCGAATAGCCCGTTTTGATCCGATTACCCTCCTACTTATTTGCGGATTTGGGCACGAGATATAATGTTAAGGCCGATTTTATAATCACCTCTAGCACCACCCTATCCCCGACCTGTGAGTGTGTTTATTCCATAAACCATTGATCAGAATAACCGTCGGTACTCGTGAGTTCTCAGAGTCTGACTCTTGAAGATAGCACGCATAAACCCCCACGGGTAATCCGAGACCTGTTTCGGAGGGTGAAGGGATCTAAGATGACCCTCCTCCCTTGCTGAAAAATCCCCTATTGTCGAAGTCCTTCTGAAATAATCGCTGATGTTGACAAATTTACGGCGCCCTGTTTTGAGTGTATGTCTTAGGACAATGTCTTATTTGATAATGACCCAATTTTGATACCCAACGACCCAAATACCTTACTAAGGTACCAACCAAAGTCCAATATCCATAATCCAATTTATTGTTTATATCACTCAAAAATCAAAACCAAATCAAAACAGAAGCCCATAAGATTAATGGGTTAAGTCGGTTACAAATTCCGACCCGAACCCACACTCTAAAAGATCTAAACTTAAAACCCCGCAACGTCTCTCTACTTTCTTCTTTTTCTATCTCCTTTGGCTGACTGCAGCCACCAAAAACCCTTTTTCCCCAAATCAATCGAATTCTAGGGTTTATCGACAAAATTCACAACCATGGTTCGTTTCTTTCTCTCTCTCCTCCATTAATTTGATGATGTTTACTGCAATTTGGGTGCTTCGATTTCATCAGTTTTATGACAAAACTTCAATTTTGCATTGATTTTATGTGAATTTCTGTTTTTGGCAGCCTCAAGGAGATTACATTGAGCTTCACAGGAAGAGAAATGGATACCGTCTCGATTACTTCGAGCGTAAGCGTAAGAAGGAGGCGCGTGAAGTCCATACACGCTCTAAAAAAGCCCAAAATGTTAGTCTAAATTCGTCTGCATTTTTGTTTATTTTTGAATGATTTATTTTTCATTTGTTTTGATTTTCATAATCTTGTTTCAATGGAAAAATTTCAGACTTTGGGTATTAAGGGTAAGATGCTTGCTAAGAAGAGATATGCAGAGAAAGCTCAGATGAAGAAAACGTAAGAATTATGTTTTGATTCCTCAATGTTTAGTATGTTATTAGTTAGCTTCATGAGATAGATGTTATGTTATTTGGATAAATAAAATTATGATCAGGTGAATGCCCTTAATGAGTTAATGGTAACTACTGAGTATAAAACACTCTTTTAGTTGTGGGTTTCGGGTTTATAATGATAGGATGGAAGGCATAGGCGCGTAGCCAGTGGCCCAGTGCATACTTTTGCTGCTAATAGTGTTTATCCACATTGATATTCTCGATCAAGCTTAGGGCCTAAGATTGGTGCTCTGGAGTTTTGGTAATTTTGTCAGCTTTACGGAGATGTACAAGATACTTATGTTTGTCTTGAGAGAATTGGTTATTTGAGATTGTGAACATGTAAGGTCTTATAATGATAGTGCCATCCTGATTTCATTGACTTTGTTAAAAACGGGAAAAGGTTTGTTTAATCTATAGTCTTAACCCAGGAGGTAATTGAATAATTAATGCTATTTTTTTTGGTTTGATATGTAAGGATCAAATATCGGGGAAGAAACCTGAATTGTATTGTTATTTGTTAAGAGATTGGAGAGTTTCTAAATATTTAATGAAGCATGTGAAAGTTAACTACTCTAAGTATCCATTTGTTGCATTATTTCTGATAACAGAAACGATATTGGGTATTGGTTGCTCATATTTTGATTGCCCCTCCCTCCTCTCTCTTCAATAATATATGTATTTTTTTTTCCTGTGTTGAGGTGTTTTATAACTATTGTTTCTGTGATTGTTTGTAACTTGTGCAAATCAACAGACTTAAGATGCATGACGAAACACCAAGTAGGCGCAAGGTGGATGAAGATGTTCAGGAAGGAGCAATTCCTGCATATTTGCTTGATCGTGAGCAAACAGCAAGGGCTAAGGTGGGTGTATTATGCTAGTTTCATTTCGAGACAGCTTACCTTTGCTCAACAAGTGCTAATTAATATTCTCAGAAAATTTTTCAACTGATATGATATATAATACTTTGCATGTTTTGATACGATTTTTGTATTGAGGGTAGAATTAAGCAGTCTGTGGTCAGAGCTATATGTCTTGTTTGAGAACTCTGCTCTTATCTTTCACCCTCATGACCTGGTCACTTGATATCATGGAACTGTAGAAATTTTGTTTATTGTTTAACTTGTTTTCCCCACAACCTGGGCTAAAAGCAAATATGCTATAGTGTACCTTTTGCTCACGATTTACTTGAAAATTTGTAAAATTTTAAGATTTTTGTAAATTGGTAAACAGTCTGGGCTAGAATCCATCATAGAATGCATTCAAGAACTAGTGCTATTGGGCTACTGTCTTGAAGATCTTCCTACCTAGATTTTCCTTAATTTCCAGGAATCTAGAAGAGCTGTAAACAGAGGTTAAACTTTTGCTACTGTTGCATGCTGAATTCTGTTGTAGTATATAACAGGCGGTGTTGCTTAGTCGAGAATTTTCAATTAGTTCCTGTAATAAATCCTCTTCTATAGTCTTACGGACATGGAATATGTTGCTTCTTCCTTTGGGGATTCACTAGAGGAGGAAGATAAGGGAAATTTCTCAAATGAGCCCCATGAGACTTGATTTCTAGACAACAGGGATCTGAGGTGGGGAGCAATGCCACTATTCTTCCAACTCAACCTCTATAAAGAATTTATAAATTGCTGTTTCTTTATTAGCCCTGCCCATAACCATATGATTATGGAAGAATGAAAATTTCTAGAATTCTGTTTTAAGGCTTTAGCTATGTATTAGATATAGGAGCCAAAGCTAGCCTACTTTGGTACTTGTTCACCAATATCAATCTTCTTGGTTTTTATTTTTGGGATTGGAGGTCTGAATGCTGGAAGAGGGCTCAATCATAGCAAGCATGCAACACATAGAGTTGGGTGTACCTTTTGGGTATACATTATGTCCTTGGAATTGAGTTTTCTTTTTATTGAGGGTTTGATTTTGAAAGATTACATACAACGAGGTGTTAGGCTGTTAGCAATCTTTGGTTTGAGAAAGGGGTCTCTAGGAAGTTTTAACCTAATTCAGATTATTTACTAGCTACGGAGTATTTTGATACTGAAGTATTGGAATTTCTTAATCTAACTTTTGGTTGCTAAAACTTGTTTGTGTCATGTTCAGCTTTAACGTCTTATATATTTTTGTTTGACTATTTTTTTTTTTTCTTGTTGAATAGATTCTGAGCAACACAATCAAGCAAAAGAGAAAAGATAAAAATGCAAAATGGGCGGTTCCATTACCCAAGGTAAAGTTTTTTTGTTTTCTTGTCTAATCATCCTCTATATTCTACTTCTGAGATTTATCTACTGTGAGGAACCTGTCAAATGCCAAAGCAGTTTTTTTATCTATGGCTATAACTATTTATAGTAATAGCTAGGATTTCAACCTTTTTTCTTTCCGGTTTCTATATGTCCAATTCAAGGTTTTATTTATTTATTTATTTATTTATTTACTAGTTTAGTTCCCGCGCGATGCATGGTTTTAAACATCGTGAGATTTGTTTATAAAACGGAGAAAGAAAGTTTTCTACTCCGTAATTTTTTTTTGTATACATGGTAAGTAATTTCTACAGTAGCATAATACTCGTAAAATATACAAAAAAAAAAAAAGAAAAAAAAATCACAATGAACACTTTTGAACATTGAAATATTAACATACCTGTAAAGAAAAAAGATTCGGTAGGGACAAAGGGTAAAGCATATAAACGGTTTATTAGATAAACAAAGGTAAAAGTTAAAAAAATAAAATAAAAAATAAAAACTAATGACATCATCATAGCAAATTGGCGGGAAAAATATTCATGTGAGAGTGACTTGTACAATTTGGATGAGGGATGATGTCAGCATGTTTTTTTAGTATTAGTTAATAGATTTATTTTTTTGTTTATTTATTTTTATTATTATTAGGAAAATTTGTCAAAAAAAATCTTTTAAAAGCACCATTTTGCGGAAAAAAACCTTTTAAAAGTTTTTTGGCAAAAAAAAAAAATCCGATTTTTAGCATTTTGGCTTAAGAAAACCCAAATGTGAATTTTTTTTGTTAAAGACAACCTAGTGCCTCTAATTCACTTCATTAACCTCTAATGTCTTTTAATTACCCTCTAACTCTCACTTAACTATTTAATAATTAAGTTAATTTATAAAAAAAAAAAAAACCACCCCTACCACCAGCCAGCAGCCACCCCCCTCCCTTTCCCCCTCCCCTGACAGCAATTAGGCTGCGCTGCCGCACCATTCACCACCTTCGCACCTCCATCGCAGCAGCCTCCCCTGCTCCATCTCCAGCCCAACAATACCTCGCCACCATCTCTGCCCGTAGCTCCCTCTCTTCTCACTTAAACACCAGCAACACAGCAGCCGCACAATACTGCCACCACCTCACGCCAGCAACAGCGCAGCAGCAATTCCTCCCCCAACCAACCCAGCAGCCCAGTTCGCCACCTAACCCAGCTCTGCTCGCGCCACAATCGACCACAATTCGCTATAATGAAGGAATTAGGGTTTTGAAGGTTTAACAATGGTGGAAAAAGGGGAGGGTTGTCCGAGTTAGGGTTTTGGGAATTCCGGTCGAGTGGGTGTGGCTGGGGTGGTTTTTGTGGTTGAGGTGGTGGGGTAGGTAGGTTGTCAGGGTTAGGGTTTAGGGAGGGGGTCGGCCGATGGTGGAGGTGGGTCGCCGAGGGTTCAGGCCGTTTGGAGGTGGTGTGTAGGTGAGTTGTCGGGGTTTAGGGAGGGGGGAGGGTTGCGGTGGAGTTGGGTTGCCGGTGGTGGGAGCTGCTGAGGGAGGGGGTCGGCCGATGGTGGAGGTGGGTCGCCGAGGGTTCAGGCTGTTTGGTGGTGGGTAGGTGAGTTGTCGGGGTTTAGGGAGGGGGGAGGGTTGCGGTGGAGTTGGGTTGCCGGTGGTGGGAGCTGCTGCTAGGGGGAGGGGAAAGGGAGGAGGGTGGCTGGGCTGGTGGTTAGAGTGGTGGTGGTGGGTTTTTTTGTTTTTTTTTTTTTTTTTTTTGTTTTTAATTTATAAATTAATTTAATTATTAAATAGTTAAGTGAGAGTTAGAGAGTAATTAAGTGAATTAGTGGTAATAGGTTTCTTTGAACAAAAAATTCTTAACTTTGGGTTTTTTTTTTTTTTACGATAAAGCTTTTAAAAGGTTTTTTTTGGCAAAATGGTGCATTTAAAAGATATTTTTTGACAAATTTTCCTTTTATTATTATTATTATTATTATTATTATTATTATTATTATTATTATTATTAAAAAAAAAAATTATGTTAGGTTGTTGATTGTCAAATCTTTTTCTTTTCTTTTCTTTTCACTAGATTTTACTCTCTATCCTAATATCAGACTGGGGTTTGAGATTGCCATTATGTATTTTTATATGAAAAAAAGAACGTTTTCAACCATCTTTCTTTCTCTCGCTCTCTTTCTCTGATCTCTAGTGGTTGAAGTAAAGTTGGGGAATATGGTAGACTTGCATTCTCAGTAGGTCCTAACTTTGTTTTAAAATTTCTGTTCCTCAGGTTAGACCAGTTGCTGAAGATGAAATGTTTAAAGTTATAAGGTCCGGGAAAAGGAAGAGTAAGTATTTATGAAGTGCTTTCATATATTTGTTAGATTCCATTGGTTTAACCATTTGCTGTGTGTATGAAGGATTTTTTCTAGTAAGGTAGTAACGAAGTGGTGTTATGTTGAATTTTAGCAGTTCTATTGGTAGTAAGTGTAACAATTTTTTCTCTTACAGCCAAGCAATGGAAGAGAATGATAACAAAAGCTACATTTGTTGGTCCCTCGTTCACTAGGAAACCACCAAAGTATGAACGATTTATCCGTCCATCAGGATTGCGTTTCACCAAGGCTAATGTCACTCATCCTGAATTAAAATGTTCATTTAATCTTGAGATCATTGGAGTGAAGAAGAACCCTAATGGTCCGATGTACAGTTCACTTGGTGTTATGACCAAGGGTACTATCATTGAGGTACAGTTCACTTGCTGCATAATTTTTAGGTACTTACTGGCTTACTGCTAATGCATTTTGCTAATTCGTTTGCTTTGTAAAATCTCTAGGTCAATGTGAGTGAACTTGGTCTGGTCACACCAGCTGGGAAAGTAGTATGGGGTAAGTGATACGTTCAAGTTTATTATTTTGGAGGATAATTTGATGAAATCTTCTTGTTGACTACTACCTTGTGTTTCCTTCTCTTTTCTCACCTTAATCGTGCTTTTGTGGGTGGTTTCAGGGAAGTATGCTCAAGTGACAAATGACCCTGAGAATGATGGCTGTATAAATGCTGTTTTGCTAGTTTAATCAGGTTGTTAGGTCTCGGGTCGATGAAATCACCTGTAATTTTGATAAAATATCACTATTAAGTGGATGCTCAATGTTAAAGAAAGACACATTTATGATTTAGTTTTTTCTTTGGTTCTATATGCTCTCTAATCACGAGTCCTAAACTGTATCGTTTTACATGGATTAGGTCAAATTAACCAGGTTAACTATATTTTAATATTATTCGTCGCTTGTTTTGTTAAGTTGAAATTATGATCGAATGAATATGTCTTGCCTTTTGATCTAGTTGGCCGCGTATGCTTCAGGTGATGTGTACCTTTATAAAACATGAAAATTTAAAATGTTAAATATAACAATCTAAATTTTTGCCGTTTCGTTAAAAATAGTTTCACCTTTCTATAAGATCTCTTATTAAGGGATAGTATTATACGGAGTAGTAATTTATATCATAGATGATGAGTGGCAACAGTACTAGTAATACTTCGTAGTGTTGTACCTTAATGCTAATACAACCCTTACAATTTTTCAAACTATACTAATAAATTACTACACAATTTTATTACTCAGTACCATTGGCGCTTAATTATAAAGTCTTGGTTGGCACAATGCATTTCTTTAATCCGTACAGGGCAGCAATACCTACATGAAAAATAAAACCATAAGAGATTCAGTATCAATACAAAAACATGCAAATTTACGAGGGATTGAATTCATTATCAACAACCTATGATAATTATATTCTGAGACAATACCTTACATGTGCAGTAATAGCTGGCAAAATAATGGGAGACTTTGTAACGACTGTTATTGATTTTTGGAACAAATTATATTAAAAAAAAAAAAAAAAAAAAAAAATCTTAGAAAGAAGGGATGTAGTGGTGACTTAGGAATGATACATAGGCAAGCAAAGCAGAAAATTAGAATGAGGGATAAACATAGGAAAGAAGTTTATGATGATTTTTAGTAGTTCAAAGAATTGCTTTTATTATTTGGATACATAATCTAAAGCACATGTAGAGAAATACTTAAAATTCATAAACCAACAAATTAAAATCGTACTTACCATCCATATGCTTTTATATGGGTCTAGCGCATTGTCTTTTTTGCTTTCTCCTTCCCCCTCTCCTTCCCCTTGCATTCTTATCTTCCTTGCGCAGGATATTCATGAACAGTTTATGAAGATGCTTGCAATACCATTCTCTATATCTCTTGATGTAGAGAAGATGCCCAATGAAGATCGTAATCCCAACAGGAAACCCGACTTCAGCACCCATCAACATCCACTCCATTTCGTTCTTTGTACTCCAATCTGATCCTTCTGAAGAGGTAGGTGGAGTTGCCCTCGAATCTGGCTCTGTCAATGGCGGGCCGTACGATGCTTGGTTGCCTTTATACGAAGATGCATCGAATGACTGAAGTTAAGTGCTTGTTGGGATCATTCCTGTTAGTTTGTTGAAGGATAGGTTTAGATAGCTAAGGAAATTTAAGTTTCCAAGCTCTCCAGGTATCTTCCCAGTTAAGGCCTTACAAGAAAGATCCAACGATTCAACCTGACTCAAATTCCTAAATGATAATGGAATATGGCCCCAAAATGAGTTGTGAGAAAGGTTGAGCACTACAAGAGCATTTAGATTTCCCAGCTCTCTTGGAAGCTCTCCATGGAAAGCATTGTTTGAGAAGTCAATGCTAGTGAAAGTTATCAGGATGTATTGCAACGCATAGGAAAGACCTTTGAAGTTGATTGTCACAAAATTTTGATAGTATGTAAAGGATACATTACTTTGCAGATAGCTTGAGTCTGTTTGCACTTTAGTTGTGCTAGCCATCATTGATGTCCACTTAAGAATCATCGGTGCTGTTAGTTCACTTTCAAAATAATTGGAAGCTAAATTCACAATTTGAAGTTGTGGCCAAATTGAGGGGCTCTCTAGGCACACCATTGTTCCATGGAAGTTGTTGGATCTAAGGACGAGAACTTTTAAGTCGGACAAGCTTTTCAAGTGACAAGGAAGGGTGTCGTAATCTATTGTTCCCCAGATCTAATATTAGTAATGCTTTGCAGTTGGCAAGTGATCCAGGCATCCGTCCTTGCAAAAAATTCCCATTCATATGGAGAGTTTGTAAGCTACAACCTTTCCAGCTAGAATGTATTAGGGATAGCACCGAACGGAATGGACGCAGATGATGTGCCAGATCTACTTACAAATCTACCATCTCTATCCTTACGCACATCTACTCTATGCGTCTCATACATATCATCAAGCCTCTGACTGAATGGACCGTAATCATCATATGGTCCACTCTTATTGTCCATCCCAAGCACCACATCCTCATTGGCGTCCTCCTCCTCATCACCATCATCATCTTCATCCTCCTCAGAATAGTGAACCAGATCTCTGCGAGTCGAGACCGAAATACCACGGGATCTAATATGTCTGGGCCCCGAGCTCTCCATTGAGTAGTTTCTACTTCTAATAACATCCACACTCTTCCCCGCATCAGGTCGAAAATGCGATACCTAACTCCATTTAAATAACGAAAAATACTAGCAATCGTTATTATTATTATTATTTATATTAATAATCTATTTTTTTAAGTACAAACAACAAAATTTAGGAATAACTAACCAAAAAAATATCAAATAAACAAAAAAATAGTAACAAATTGACATAGAAAAAAATTACAAAAAACTGAAAAGAAAATATAAACAAAAAAAATACATACAAATGGAAAAAAAAAAACAAAAAATTTAAAAATAAATATAAACATAAAAAAAAATTAATAAAAAAATACAACAGAATTGAAAAAAAATATAAAAATAAACAAAAAAAATATACAAATAACTGAAAAATAAATATAAACATAAACCAAAAAAAAATAAAATCTGAAAAAAAAAATATAGACATAAAAAATTTTAAAAAAAATATATAAAAAATTGAAAAATAAATGTAAACATAAAAAAAAAATCTGAATTTTTTTTTACAAATAACGGGAAAAAAATAATAAAAAAAATTAGTCGGCGTCCCAGCCCCACGGCGGCGGCGGCTGGACAGGATGCCAAGGCCACGGCGGCGGTGCCCACGCAAGACGCCACCACCGTGGCCCTGGCGTCTCGCCCAGCCGCCGCTACCGTGGGGTTGACGTCTTGCTGGGACGTCAGATCCACGGTGGTAGCGTCCTGCTTGGGCGCCGCCGCCGTGGGTTTGGCGTCCCAGCCAAACTCCCCGCCGCTTTGAGATTTTTATTTTTTTTATTTTTCAAATAAAAAATACCTTGCCATCGTGTAACCGCCTTTTCTTCGCTTTCGCTGCCGCCAATTCCTTGCCTTGCCGCCTCGACATTGTAGTTTGAAATTTTTTTTTAGAGAGAGGTGATGAGAGAGTAGAGAGAAGATGAGAGTGTGAGAGATTTTATTTTATTATTATTATTATTATTATTATTATTATTATTTTTTTTTTTACATATAAGGGCTAAAGTGTTAATTCAGCTAAAATTTGTGAGCTTTATGTAAAGATTTGCGGACGATGTTTAGCAATTCACCACTACTATTTTTCCTAATAACAAACATACTAATTCAAAAAACTACCTATTTTATTATATTATCCAATAAATTTCTTTTTAGATTCCCCAATAGTACAAGGAATCTATATTATAATTGCACATCTTTTTCCTAACTTTTGAGCACAACGCTTGAATACTCAAAACACAAATTCTTATAAGTGGCTGACCACATTGTGTGGCCAGCCATCATAAGGGTTACTTCGTCAGTGTTATAGGTGTTACTTGGTCAGTGTTAAAGGGGTTATTTCGTTAGTGTTATAGGGTTACTCGGTCAGTGCTATAGGGGTTACTCGATCAGTATTACAGGGGTTACTTAGTCAATGTTATAGGAGTTACTTTGTTCTTTTATAAGTGGCCACACGATATGGCCAACCACATACACACAAGACGCGCTGAAAAATAAAAATAGTAGAAGTTTTGGAGTTTACTTTTTTAAAAAAATAAATTAAAATCAGAGAATTTTTTCTTAAGAATTTAAGACCTCTATAACACTAAACGCGTAACCCCTATAACACCGACAAAGTAATTCTCATAATAGCTGCCCACACGATGTGGTCGGTCACATATAATATTTAGTCACAATATCAAAACAACTTTCTGTAGTTGAAGTATAATTTTGTTATTAGAGTTTTTTTAATATCTTTTTGTAAAATATATATTTCGTGCATTTTGCACGGGTACGCTCCAGTTAGTTTAAAATAAAATTCATTGTGACATTATAAAAGCTCATAAGAATTATTTTTTTTTAATGAAATTTTTAATATATTGGTCAATATGTATAATAAGGTCATTATGTTAAAATTAGGGTCACTGTGTTCAACATAACGTCGTACTTTAGGTTTACAATAACATGAAATGTCACATAAGTTTTAATAAATGTTACTATGTTAAAAATAAGGTTACTATGTTAAAATTAGGTTTACTATGTTCAATATAATGTCAATTGTGTGTGTATATAAACCCATGTCCAGAAAGTGAGGAATAGCTCAAGTGGTTAGGCTTCCCTCCCAATTTCAGGAGATCTTGGGATCGATTTTCATCTCGCCCTTGTGGCTCTCTAAACACCAAAAAAAAAAAAAAAAAAAACTCATGTCCACAATAATATTATTGTGGACCAGGTCCACGCAAGATTATCTGAAATGTTAATGGTTTTTAAAGACCGAAATATTACATGCATAACATACGACCATATTCTTGCAAGAGTCGTTGAGGAAGCGGAATTGACATCATAAGTCGCTTGAATTTTTCTATGGCCGCTTCTATGGCTACCTTGTACATTTGGGTATTCATAGGGATGTTAATGGGGCAGGTTGGGTCGGGACGGGGCGGATGTTGGCATTCTCATTTCCATTTCCATTCCCGGCTAAAATTTTTATACCCATCCCCGCGACGGATCTAAAATTCATCCCCATCTCCGCTCCGGCGGGTACAATTCCAAAACCATCCCCACCCACCCCCTACTTGGATATCCACTCCCACCTAAGACCCGCCTAATCCCCGCCTCCAAATACACAATCCTACAAAATTAATAAAGATTACAAAATGAAAAATTATTGTTAATATTACACAACTTTTTGTTCATAATATAAGTGTATTACAAATTAAGTACTATATTTACTATTTTATTTTACATAATTTTTTTTTATAAAATAGTATAAAAGTATATAATTTTGTTTTTAAAAATATATGGATGGGGCGGGTGGGGATGGGACGGGTACGAAGTGGGGCGGGTGGGACGGGGTGAGGATGGGGTGGGTACAACCTTAAAATCCACCCCCGCCCCATACCATGGCGAGTATGGTTTTTATCCTCATCCCCGCCCTATCACCCGCCAAACCAAGACCCATCCTCACTTCATTGGGGCAGGAATGAGACGGATCTTCTACTTAACTCGCTCCACTGACATCCCTAGATATTTATATTATTCTTTTATATTAGTGTTTAATCACTATTTTTAGTCGAACCAATTAAGATTTAAAACCAAACCATTTTCTAATATTCTAATCTAAGCTTAGCAATAGATTCTAGGCAGAGTTCAAAAGTCTAAAGAAGGTATTTGATTGACAAGCCACAAATTGATACAGGCATATATCAACCATTTACATATTCTAACAAAATTACTTCTGCATATGATTTTGCTATGAAATACAAGTATGATATGATGAAATAAGTCTAAAAAAAGAAGAAATTTCTCTATCAAATATTTATTTGCTTCTTTTTAACTGAATGTTTAATTTTAACATGTCTCACACATTTCTCTTAAGGGGGTATTTGGTTCATTAAATTGGAATGAATTGGTATGAAATCTCATACTAAAGAGGTATGGATTATTCTAAAATCCATACTAGTCTAAAGTTGTTTGGTTTAAATATTGGAATGGATTATATGGTTCATTAATAGAATGGATTGTGAATTTTAGGGGGAGAGGTTGGTATGGGATACCATAGGCATGGGGTAGAGTTAGAATCCCTTGGGCATGACATTCCATACTCAATAAAAAAGCTAAACCAAACAAAAAAAATAAAAAAAATAGATGGAATGGATTCCAACCCATTCCAAATAATCCAGTTAAATGTAGGGTTGTTCATGGTACGGTTTAGTGCGGTTTAAATCCCAAACCGCACCAAATCAAACAGCACTAATAACCAAACTGCACCGCAAGTGCGATTTGGTGCGGTGCAGTTTAGCCAATTTTTTTTTTAAATTATAAATATTTTTTTTTTTTAAAAAAACTTACTCCTTCCGTCCCCTTTTGTTTGTCACTTTTGAAGGAAAATCACGGGAATTAAAATGGAGAATGTGAAGTAATGAAAATATATGGGAACAACAAATAAAGCAATAAAAGTGCATGGAAAAGAGACATTTCCAATTAAAAAAAGTAATTAAAGTACATGGGAAAGAGAAATTGAGAGATTCCAGAGTGTAAAACATTAAATTAGTCAAAAGTTGGCACAATTTTTATGGCAAATGTTAGGGTAAAATAGGAAGAGGACTCAATGAGAATAAAAAAATGAGGGTATAAAAGTCTTTTTATGTATCTTAATAATAACGAAAATATAAAATGTGACAAACATTTAGGGGCACCTAAAATGGCAAAAGTGACAAACAAAAAGGGACGAAGGGTGTATGTTATTTTGTGATTTATAACTTATAATTCAAATATTAAACTTTTTCTAACCTTTAATTAGCTAATAGTAAAAAAATTACATCATATTTTAAAGTTTTTTAATATATTTTTTTTAATAAAAATAGTATAAAAATGGTCTAGCGGTTTGCGGTTTGACGGTGTAAACTGCAAACCGCATCAAAGTGCTGTTTATGGTGCGATTTGGTCTAATTTTTTTTGAAAACTGCACCAAACTGCAAGTCATTTTTGGAAACTGCAAATCGCAAAATTGCGGTTTGGTACTGTCTAGACCGCACTCTAAACAACCTAGCCATACGACCCCTAGTTGTGTTTTGTGATTTCTAGTAATGAAATATTAGAAATACTTGTGTGAGGCCTTATTATATTTGCCTCGATATATAATTCCAATATACTCTTTTTGTTTTATTAAGAGCATCACTTTCTTAAATAAACCGTTTTTATAAGTCCATCACTTTCATTTTTTGGATATCTTCCCTTATTTTTAAGTACGTCTCTCTTCTCACATGGCCTTCACTCATATGGAGTATTTTTATTTTTTTTTTTGGAAATTTTGTATTATACCACCCATAAATAACCTACCTTTTGAAATTACCACCTAAAAAATTTATTTAAAATAACACTTACAAAAATGAAAAAAAAATTAGATTTCACCACCAAAAACAGTTAAATCTACCGGTTTAAAAAAATTTCTTCGATTTTCGTACTTAAAACATGTCCTTTAGAGGATATGGGGTCATTTTTGCCCAAAGGATTTGATTTGTGGTCAAAATTGGCATATAATTATTAAAAATGCCTCATTTTGCGTGTGTCACGCAAACCAAGATGTTTTTTAGTACGCAAAACGAGACATTTTCAATCACTTTTTGTAAATTTTGACTTCAAATCGGATCTCAAGGGCAATATTGGCCCCAAAACTTCTAAAGAGCATGTTTTTGGCACGAAAATCGAAGAAAATTATTTAAACGTTAAATTTAACGACTTTTTTTTTTAACGAAAAGTGTTAAATGGTGATGAAATCTAAATTTTTTGTCGTTTCTGGGTGGTATTTTAAAATAAATATGTTTTGGGTGGTAATATCAATAAGTGGTTTATTTGTGGGTGGTAAAATACAAAATTTCTTTTACTTTTTTATTTATTTATTTATTTTATTTTTATTTTATTATTTCTCTCTTCTCTCCACGAATGTGTTTTATACTTTATCACGCCCCCTCATACTAGAGCTCGTTGGCTTGAAGTGTGGATGCAGCATGGGCCCTCCACATACTAGACCTGGTAAATGGGTCATTTGGGTCAGTTATGGGTCGGGTCAATTTTAGGTCTGGTCATTTCGGGTCAGTTAACATTTGGATCGGGTCATTTCGGGTTTCGGGTATGATTCGGGTCGGGTCATTTCGGGTTTCTGGTATGATTCGGGTCAGGTCATTTCGGGTCAGGCCATTTTTGGGTCAAGTATATTCTTGTCATATACGCGTCGGGTCAAAATCAGGTCAGGTCATGTTCCGCTTGTTCCATTTGTGGATCAAGCTCAAATCAATAATTTTAAATTTTGTTATTGTTATAATAAGAACTATCAAATCAGTTTATGAGCTTAGCTACGGTTGAATATGAACAATTTGAGTTATTTTTGGTACCAGACATTTTTAGTTCAATTATTAAGTAATTTTATTTCGGGACATTTTGGATATCGGGTCTGTTCGGGTATCGGGTTTGTTCGGGTCAATTTCGGGTCGGGTCAGTTCGGGTGAGGATCGGGTCATGTCCATTTTCGGGTCAATTATGGATTGGGTCGGGTCAATTTTGGTTTTGGGTCGATGTTTTTGGGTCAATTTCGGGTGATTTGGGTCGGGTCAGAGGGTCTAGGTCATAATTGCCAGGTCTGCCACATACCCAACGTTTAATATTCCACTTGAAAGTGGGGGGTGAATGAGATTTGAACATGTGACTTTTGTGTCACGTTGACTCTGATATCATGTTACAAGACCAATTCAACCAAAAATTTTAAACTCATGGCTGAAACCCAGGAATATATTTTATACTCTAGCACTCTCTCCGTTCCAAGAAAATAATTCCTCAATTTGACCTTTATTTGTGCTTTATTCATAAGATTAAACATTGTAATGTGGGTAATTGTCAGAATCATCTATCTCAATGTATAGTTTTCATCAAATATTAACTTCTTATAATGTATAATTTTTAATTGGTGATCTGATCAAAGTTCCGCGTTAACAAATGTACCGATCAATGTGAGACATCTATTTTGAATTGAAAGGGAGATTATAAGTTTAGTGTTCGTTCTTCCCTTCAAATTTATTGCAAGTGGATTGGAACTTAAAAGTATCAATAATTTTAGTAGTAATTTCCTAAAGCTATTAGAAAATTAAAAATATGTTTTCCCTTCTTATGTGTTATCCAGCTAATGGATAATGTCTTGAAAAAGTTGCAAGAGGGAGAACAAAAAGAAAGAGGGGGATTAAAAGGAAAAATTACATAATTTCAAAACAAAAGATAATGATTTACGAACAAACTTTTAGTGCAACTGTTTTTCTAATATAAATAACTTCATTTCAAAAACGGGTATTATTCTTGATAAGGTGCTTTAAACCTTTAAGAGATTATAGACTTTATAGTAGTTTCAATGTAATGTATCCCATAACCTTTTTAAAGCTACTTAGATCTGAGTCAGCATCATATTTTCTGTCTTTTTTTCATAACTTTTTCAAATTTCATTATGCACTTTGTTTTGGTGCATTTTTTTTCTTTTCTTTTTTATTTTTTTTAAAAAAAATAAAAATTTCCTACCATTAAATATAGGTACGGTGTCAAACAAATCGGTTGGATGGATTAAGATGGGTTTGCGTTTAATTTAACTATTTTAGTCATGGTTGATTTGAGTTTGGTGACATAATGTCCCACAAATGGCAGACCAACATTCACAACGAGTGTTTTGGACAAATCATTGAAAGGGGTTTCTGGCATTTCTGAGTAAGGACAACATAATATCAAAGATTTTAGTATAAAAGTGTAGTAAATTGTATTAGCCAATGTATATATGAATGCCTTCTATTACAAAGAGTATTACTATTTATAATAACTTGTAAATCTAATAAAGGTAATAATCGAAAAATCTTTATTGTTTTGGTAATGTTGACAATATTGAGTGGCATCTTCATCTTTTAGGAAATGTTAACTTAGTTGATTGATATTTTCTTGATTCGCTCCTTCAATCATGGGATGTAATTGACTAATTGTGCTTGTTGCCCAAGCATTCATTACGCGTCATCAAATGGTCCGAGCTTTGAAGGGAAGTTGTCTTTCTCAAAAAGGCGGTGGACTTACACAAAAAGGTGCAATTAAGTCCGTACTCAGTTGGGACCACTGTGTGAATAATATTTCGTCAATCAAGTGATTCATTTCCTGATTTAGCTTTATTTGATTGATTCTATAGTCTTGATTGATTTCATAAAATCTTTAATCGATTGTTGACTTCTTGATTGGATCAATCAAATCATTTGATTGATGAGCTATGATTTTATTGATTTCTTTGACCATGCATATTTTCCTTTTTCAGCTTGTTTCCTTATTATGCATAAGTGAAGTTAAATATTGTATTCTATAATTGATTCTTTAATTGATCTTTTCCTAATTCATAAGTTGCTAGAATTCGCTCCCAACAACGAGGATTTAAGGTGTACATAATTTTGCATACATCCTTCATTTCATTGTAATTCAAATTATAGATTGTGATATCTATATTAGTCTTGCATAACTTTGATGAATTATAATTAATTAATTGTCACTTTAAAAGGTTGAACTTTTGAAAATTTGCAATGACACTAGCTGACTAGCACAACAATATTTTATGTACAGAGTAGTAATAAAATTTAGTTTAATTTATTAATAAAACATGCATGCAATCAAATTTAAACCCAAATGTTGCAAATATATGGATACGTAAAAAAAATATAGTGCCACCTTAATTAATTATTTATTAATCTATATATAGTGTTTAAAAATTCAAATCGAGAAAGACACATGTTTCCATCCTATTACACTTTCCTATCTTCTTTTCCAATCCAATGTGTCACATGTCTTCTTACATTTTTAATTTTTTATTACATTATTTTAATTCTTTCATTAAACTTATATTTTCATCTACCCAATTCAATTCAACCTTTTTCTTTTCTCTTTATGATTTCAGTCCCTCCACCTAAGGCCTCATTTTGAATTATAGTCCCAAAAATCAATTTCTTTAATCATGTTTTGTTACACATTACACTCATAATGATTTATTGGTATTTCCTCACAATCTCTCAATGCAATTTTTTAGGAATAACATGTGCATTACACGGGACAGAATACTAGTTTATTTTTAACAATTGTCTCCTATACAATTGTTGATCATTAGAGTTAATATTATAAAAGTTAATAATTTGAGAATACACTTTATTACTTATCAAATAAGATCACACATGGTAAAATTTGTTTACTCATACTCCGTATGTAAATCGATCACCGGCCAAATATATATGGTTAAAAGTTTAATATTTCTTCAAGTCTTTAACCCTTTGAATTGTAAAACTATATATTCACAAACTCGACGTCTATTACATACTACTAAAAGTTAAACTAAGAACGACACTTGGACACATATTATCCAAAAATTTCCTTCCAAAGTGACTTTCTTTAAAAAAATCATTGTTATATAGTAAAAGAATGTTTGTATCTAACTAATGACTTTCACTTTACATAAATTATAAGTAAACTTCCTAAAATATCAAATTGCCTATTATAGCAATTTAATTAAACATCCTAAAATATTAAATTGCATATTATACTCCATAACACTTATTATTTTCTCTTGCATATTGTTTTTTTATTTTTTATTTTTTTTATTTAATATTATTTTTGATACTTTTTAATTCTTGCCTACTTGGTTAGTCAATTAATTATACTTTACACCTTTTTTTTATAGATTTACTTTCACTATAATTATTTGACAACTGTGCAATGCACAAGATTTAACCTAGTTTATACAATATGGCAAGGTTATGTTGTGTTCACTACTTATTGCACTTGAGGGGTATATAACGTAGCTTTGAAAAAACATTGGGTACAATTTAGAAAATTGATGTGGATTAAACCACAATAAGGGATACTAGCAATTAGGATTAAACCTAATTCAATAAAGTTTTGATCTTTTCGACTCAAACAAGAGGAAAAGCAACGTTTTGAAATCAATTCGATTCACTCGAACTAACTCACAATTTTCATATTTTCATAAACAAATTAAACTTAAAAGCTAGATAAATTAAATAATCCTAACAAACTCTAATAATATCTTATAAAAAGATAAAATTTCTAATCTTTATCTTAAGTAAATCATACGAATACGAAAAATTAAATCCTAAAGAAAATAAATCTAGACCAAGATCCTTGATGCTTGATCCACATCAAAAATCCAATAACATAGAAGCTAAGTTTAGTGTAGAAGAACCCAATGCAATATTTTTTTTTTTTTTGGTTATATTATCTTCTATCCTAAAAATTATTCAACTTAATTCCAACTTATTACACATACATTAATGAATTAAATATATGATTTGAGATGATTTATCATATAAAATTTTTAAATACCCTTGGGTACACCATTATATGATACCTTAAAATTCTATTATAAGATGGTCTCATATTTACGAAGTGAAGATGGTCTCATGTACAGTTGTACAATGGTAGGAGAAGCATGTTGTGTTATTGGTGTTTAAGTTATTTTTACCAATGTGTTTGTTTACCTTTTCTAATCATTTTTTCAAAATACAATGCATGCCACCCACATGGATATGTTACACTTATAAAAAGTAGAAGAAGCATAAAATTTACATTTGCTAGTTATCTATAAGATACTCCGTATATTGAAAAGAAAACTATAATTTTCTCTTATCTTATACGGTTTATTTCTTAATATCAAAACCCCCCCACCCCCACCCTCTTTTTTTTTTTATTATTTTCTTTTGGCGAACAATTTTTTTTAGCAATATTGTTTGTTTGGATAGCAAAGTAGAAGAGAAAGAAAAGAGAGGGATGAAGAAGGAAGGGGGAGGAATGGAAGGGAGGGAGAAGGTAAGATTACATTTTTCCTCCAAATCTTTTTCCAACATTGGAAGGATTTGATTTATTAAGAAGGGAGGGAGAATGAATCCTTCTTTTTCTCTTTCCTTCCTTCCTATCAAAAGGTTACCAAAGAAGGGAGGATGAATCCCTTCTTTTCTTCTCTTCCTTTTGCTCCAATTCTCTCAATCCAAACAATGTGTTATGTGGCTACCTCGCTACATGTTCTTGAAAAGTTTCTCTTTTGTATTGATATTAGATTAGATTAGATTATTCCTCAAAATTTTTAACAAAATGCATCATTTTGTATCTATAAATTTGACCAATAATAATATATGTAATTGTTTATTCAATATTTAAAAATTATAGAAAGTAAGTGTTCTTACAATAAACACTATAACTAATCATCCATCATATTTTACAAATAACATTAGCTTTTTATTATATTTTTTTTTTATTTTTACAACAGTAAAAAATATATTCAAACTTTGCATCATACAGATAGTGCAAAAATTAATCTAATGCATTATCGATGTGATGATGTATATTATAATGTTAATGCTCTTATTAAATCTTAGGGTTGTCTTCAATTCGTGTACATGAGACCATCTTATAAACTTTTTTTTAAAATATGGTAAGGTTACTGGGCCTCTGTCGAAGGCTCCTATCACAGGACACCTGCAAGCTGGCAATGTCTAGAGGGTAAGGCTAGAGGAGCTGAGGGGATTTGTTCATGGTAAGCTTAAAACCTTACACCTCGAGGATGTGAGGCGACCCCTGAACCATTGCACTAGGAGGTCTTCCTCATGAGACCATCTTATATTTGAGTTTTCTAGATGTAGATAATTTGAAATTGGTTGAACCCTACCGACATTTGAGCTAAAAGTAATGCTTAACATTACAGTATTTGACTTTGTATTTGGGAAAAAACACCTATGTATGGACTTATACAAAGTTGCACGTCATGCATTCTTTGAGTAGACTTTGTTATTTTCATGTGAATAACAAAATCGTACGAATAATAAATTGGTAGTAGTACTTTGCATTTTATAAAGTTATGAATAAGAGGGTTGATAAGCTATGGAGTGTATGGACTATTCTGACTACTGATCACCCTTTGCATGTTTTTTTGAGTCATCTTATCACTAATATATAATTTCATGTCCCCCCCCCCCCCCTTTTTTTTCGCTCATTTTATTTCATGCGTAACATTGTCATTTTGTATCCATATATGTTCCACTCTTTCGCTCTGCAAAGTAAAAGGTTATTTTAAACAATTACTTCGTAATTATTAAATTAAGTGTCCAAATACATGCCATGTAGCATAGAATGCTTTATGTTTGATTCATTTAACATGTCGGTGTCTTCCCTTTTTTTCCCCCCAAATTAGAGATTACAAATATTATTGGCTGAAAATAGTCAATTTTATTGTGATTTTGCTATTTTGACCCTTTTGCTTTAATTTATTTAAATTAGTGTTATTTTTAATAAAACTACATTATGTGAGTGTAGTTTGTGCCTTTATGATGGAATTTGTTCAAGTTGAGTTATTTAATTTCAATACTACCTCCATTTTTATTTAGTTGACACCATTTTATTATCACGCTTATCAATGCACTTTTTTAACGATTAATATTTCTAATTCTCGACATTGTAAAATTATAAAAAAAATGGATATTAATAAAATATACATTTAAACGATTCAAACAAGATCCTACTTGACTTTGTTTTATCGTAGCTATAAATCACAAAAACTAGTCAAAGTGTAATTTGTGAATAGTGTAAAAGTCAAACGGTGTCAACTGAAAAACGGAGGAAGTATTATACATGTTGTTTCTTTGGTAAAGATTTATGTAGGATTGAAATAGTATTGAAATTAATTATTCAAATATAATTAGATCAATCAAATGGAATTAATATTCGCAGTTAATTACAAATTTACAATAGATATTTTCCCTAATATAAGTGATTGCTATTTTTTTTAAAAAAAACCCTAGTTGTCAGCTTTCTATTTTTTCTCTCCAGGGTTCTTAAAAAAAGTGTTTAATAGGCCAAAAATAGTCAAATTTATCCGGAAATTTGGCTATTTTCGACCCTTTTCCTTTAGTTTCTTTACGTTATTGTTATTGAGTTCAATAAATCTACACTGTTTGAAGGTAGTAAGTACCCCTGTAGTGGATTTGAGTGTAGAAAGTGCCCCTATGGTGGGCTTTGTTCTATTTTTCTTTTTGTTTTTGTTTTTTGAGTTTAGTATAGTACAAGTTGTTTCATGGGTAAAGATTTGTGCGGGATCGAAAAAGAGGTTGATCCTTCGATTACAATCAGACGAAAATTTTCTTCACGACTACAACAGATCGATAGACCCCCTCATCGAAAAAGGTTGTAAATCACAGCGATATAAAAAAGGGTATGAAGAAAGTACGATTTGCAACAACGATCGTAGCTTTGCTAAAAGGAAGCTTTTATTTGATTCAATTGTCATGTATTAATTAAATTTAAATCTCTTTGTAGATGTCGTATAACTTTTTATTTATAAATCAATCGTCTTTATTAAAAAAAAAATTACAATAGATCTATAGACCCCATAATTGAAGCTTGAAGAATGTTATGTAAACACGATAGATAAAAGAGTGTGAACATTATTGTTCGTTATGCAACAATAATAATCACAATTTTGTTGAAATAAACTTTCAGTAGACTCAATAGCTTTTATATATATACACTACCATCAAATAATGGATCCGGGGCAAGTAATTGAAGTAAATATGTTGGAATAAGAAAAGGTTTGACAAGTAATTGAAGTAAATGAATATGTTGGAATAAATTTTTAGGGCTTGTTTACTTTACCTTATTTTTTTTCATCTGAACTTATTTGATTTGGTCTAATTTGATCTGAATTTATTTGATTTGATCTAATTTGGTCTGGTCTGGTCTGATTTTGATTGTCTGATTTAGCCAAACTTTAACCTTAAGTGTACGATAATTTATAATATTTATAAGGAAAAAATATATCAAGTCGTTGTTTGGATTTTATTGAATACATGAGAGTATGAGACAGCCAAATCATATGATTTCATAGCTTTTTGAGCCTATAATGTTTTTCCATCGTACAAAATTAATAAATCGAGAAATTGAAGAATATAATCGAAGTGTTAATAAGATATTATATTATGATTAGGTGTAGCTTAAAAGTGTAATTTTTGCAAAATTCAATTAAAAACTAAAGTTGGAGATGACATTACCCTTTAATACGTAGTAAGTGAAAAAGAACAACCGTTGAGTTAGACTTTAGATAACATGTATAAGTTTGGACTTAGGGGGTGTTTTGTATGCAAATTAAAATGGAATGGAAAGGAAAGGAATAACAGATAAAAGGGGAATGGAAAAGAATCATTTAATAAAAACTTTTTCATTTGATTGGTTAGAAAGGAATCACTTAAACCTAATTCCTTTCTTTTTTGTTTGAGAAGGGTAAGGGTAATGGTTACCTTAAATTAGGTTGAGAGAGATAACAAATAAGTGCATACCGGCCAGGCCATTACCCAAATAGATAGAAGGGGAATGGAAAAGAATCGTTTAATAAAAACTTTTTTATTTGATTGGTTAGAAAGGAATCACTTAAACCTAATTCCTTTCTTTTTTATTTGAGAAGGGTAAGGGTAATGGTTACCTTAAATTAGGTTGAGAGAGATAACAAATGAGTGCATACCGGCCAGGCCATTACCCTAATAGATAAAAGGGGAATGGAAAAGAATCGTTTAATAAAAACTTTTTCATTTGATTGGTTAGAAAGGAATCACTTAAACCTAATTCCTTTCTTTTTTGTTTGAGAAGGGTAAGGGTAATGGTTACCTTAAATTAGGTTGAGAGAGATAACAAATGAGTGCATACCGGCCAGACCATTACCCTAATAGATAAAAGGGGAATGGAAAAGAATCGTTTAATAAAAACTTTTTCATTTGATTGGTTAGAAAGGAATCACTTAAACCTAATTCCTTTCTTTTTGTTTGAGAAGGGTAAGGGTAATGGTTACCTTAAATTAGGTTGACAGAGATAACAAATAAGTGGATACCGGCCAGGCCATTACCCTAGCCCTAAGTTACGTTATGAGCAAAAATTGTTACTCAAACCTTCTAACCAAACACTTGGTAACAATTTGCGTATTCAAAAGCAAAATGATTATGATATATCATGTTTTCAAAATTACTATGTAGAGAAGGGGACTAAAATTAGATTAGTAGAATATGGCAATCAATTAAACCTCAGATTTAAAGTTCAGATTGGCAAATTAATAAGCCGTCAAAAAATAAAATTAAAAGAATAAAAAAAATAACAAATAATGGCGCGTATTATGTGCATGCATGTGGCTAGCCTGGCTACATCGTGTGGCCGCCTGCAAAGAAGTTAGTAACTCCTATAACACTAACAGAATAACCCTATAATACTTACAGTATAATCCTGGCCTACAAAATACTAACAGAGTAACCCATGCATTACTAACCCCTATTATATTGACAGAGTAACCCTCTATAACACTAACAGAGTAACACCTATAATACTGACAGAGTAATCCCTACAGCACTAACAGCGTAACCTCTATTATACTGACTGAGTAACCCCGACAACACTAAGATAGTAGCTCCTATATTACAAATTAATAGGAACCCCTATGGCTATATATATAACACTAATTGCAATGATGGAGTTTTTAGATGCTTGTGGTTGAAAGGTATTTTCTACTATTATGCTTCGTATAAGATTTGTTACTCCTTCAACATCACTAAAAAACAATATACTAAGCATATAAATAGAAAAATTGATGGTCATAATCTAAAACAACTTTTCTAAAGCCCAAATAGTTGTCATCCTAAAATACGTACTTGCCAACTTGATCTTCTATGTCAATTTTCTTTAGAATTTTGTTTCGAATTGTTTTAGGTTATTTTCTACATTTTTTAAACACTATTTTCTACATTATTTTAGAAGAATAATATTGGATTTAGTGTAGGAGTTATGAGTTATAGATTCGTAGATATCTTGAGAAGGATAATAATAATCACAAAGATTATTCATAATACATACTACAGTAGTATATTTAGTTTTTGATAATACATACTAGTATATTTAGTTTTTGTTGAAAAAATGACACTATTCAATCAATTCGATCATCTCAATATGTCATAAACCCAACTCGTTTCCTTCGAACTTGCAGCCTACATGCGTACTTTTGCCCATACATTAACTCACTTAATGTCTTAGTAATCAGCAATCTTAGTGTGTTTACAAAAATTAATTTGAAAGATTTAATTACCTAAGACAGAAGTAGTACTAGTTAGACTATGTTTTACCTTTATTTTGCAACTCTACATATCTTCTCCAAACATCGTTTACATTAAGTCCTATAGAGTGCACCTAAAAAAGTTAATCCCTTTGTCTCGAATTAATCCTAGCTAATGTTTTTTTTATAGGCATTTTAATTTTATTGACTTTATATTTTGTTAGGTGATAGGTGTTAGAGGAATAAATTATTATTGTTATTATTCAAAAATGTTTCATAAGTTTTTGAGTCTGATGGCGAGGAGTTTCTATTTTTTGAGGTCATGTTTATTTCACCTTATTTTTTTCTGAGCTTAAACTATTTTTACTAAAATAAAATTATTTTTGCCGAAGTTGAATTATTTTTACTGAACTGAAATTATTTTTATTGATCTGATTGTCTATTATATTTCTTCTTTGAATTTACTGGTTTTTACTAAATTGAAATTATTTTTACTGAACTGAACTTATCTTTACTAAGCTGAAATTAATTTAAATTGAAGTTATTGTTAATGAACTAAAATTATTTTTCCTCAAAAAAAAAAAAAAAAAAAAACTGAAATTATTTTTACAAAATATTATTTGTTTAAGGTGAAGTGACCAAAACCTAAGTATAATCGACTAATCATTATTATTACTAATTATGTGTCATATGCCAACAATTAAATTAAGTATACATGCATACATATGGATTCAATTACAATATTGAATACATATGTGTTGTGTTTTTATATTACTGATTATTATTTAAACACTAATAAAATAATAAGGGTGGTTTGAACATTTTAAGGGAGACACTACCACATCCATGCTTCACCTATACAATAAAGATTTATCAAATAAATAAAGTTCTAACAAGTTAAATTCAGTGGTTTACGTACTATACTCAAATCTGTTTCAAATGGTATTACTCACTTTTAATCAATAATGTGACAACATTATTGGGTGAAGCGATCAACGCTTAAAAATGGGGTAAAAGTATTCAAATATATTCATAGCAAAATCCAAACCTAATTATTAATTTGGATAGTTGGAATGAATACAACAATTTAGATAAAAAATTAAAAAAAAAAAATTGCCTTTTCAGTTTGGATCAAATTGGATCCAAAATATCAGAATTCTTACACTGATAATTTATCCGTTATCAAAGTTGTGATATGTTGTTATGTTTTAGAGTTTTTTTAGAGTCCAAGACGGTTGTATTGTTTTTTAATGCTTATTATGGGCTTATGAGTTGTTAAAGATATGAGATATCGGAAAATATAATTTTTTTTAATACTTCCGCAAGTGAATGCTCTTTAAGCATCTTAGAAAATGTTTGTTGGTAATGACTTGATGTAATACATCATGCGTGGCTTTTGTCACTCTTTGAGAATGAGATTAAGGTGATTTATTGTGAGTTTGTGTTGTTGACAAGGTAAAAACAAAGGGTCTTAACCTTTGAGTTTTATCAAAAAAAAAAAAAAAAAAAAAAACCTATAAAATCTTTCTGGCTCTCTTGTGTCGTGAGACAAGATATATTGGTTCTCTTTGTGCTGTGAGACAGGGTTTATTTGTTGGTTCTCCTCGTGCCGTGAGGCAGGGTTTGTAATTTGATTCGAGCATGATTTGGCTCCTTTGGATATGAGTTTGGTTTTGCTATAAAATAAAATCAATAAGAGATTTGAGTGTGGTTTGCTCTGAAATACTAATATTTGATTGGAGCTCAGTTTTGCTTAGGAAAACCAAAATACGACGAGTTTAATTTGAAAAGAAGAGACGTTCTTGTTGTAATGTTATATTCGCAGGTTCGAAAATAATGACGTTCCTGCTTGATTGATGACTGATGAGTTCGAAAAAGATGAGCGTTCTCATCATTGAATAAAAGAAAAATTGAAGGCAACATCACCAGAGTATTTCATCTCGACTTCAACAAAGTGAAGAATTTCCAATCACAACGTTCGTGTGTACTACTGTCACGATTGCGGGAGGGTGTTATGAGATATTGGAAAATATAAATATATGTGTGATTAGGGCATTCTTCGGTCCAAGACTGGACCAAAGACCGAAAATTAGAATTTTAAGAACCAAAAACTGGACTGATTAAGCTGGGACCGATTCTGGACCAGACCGAAATAATCGGTCCAAACCCTGGACCGGACCGCTTTGGACCGATTTAAGAAATTTTTAACAAAAATCTAAATTTTTATTAATTTTTTGGAAAAGCCGAAAAAAGTAAAGGAAAAACTATATTTTAACGTCTTTTTCTGTATGTTTAGTACAAAAAAGCTCATAAAATTAAAGTTTTCTAAGCTTATTAAGGATAATCTTAACCATTATTTAAGGTTTCACGCATAATTTTAAGCAAAAAAATCGGTCCGGTCCAAGACCGGTTTTTATAGGGTTTTGGACTGGACAGGACTGAAGACCAAAAAAATAAGTTTTTAGACCCGAAGACCGAACCGATTAATTCGGTCTGGTCTGGTTCGGGGTCGGTCTGGTCAGGTCTGGTCAATTTTTTAGGTCTGGACCAATTTATGAGCACCCCTATGTGTGATATATTTTCCCTAGATATAATTAGGAGAATAATAAATTTGGGATTATTTATGTTAACATATTATTTAGAGAATATATCTTTAGGGTTTATGGTTATTCTAGTATGTCTTTTAGGAAGATAGTTTCTTATCTTATGATCTTAGATTTTGTATAAATACTCTACCTGAATAATAAATCAAGCCATTTTATTATCTCTTTCCCCCAAATTTGTCATGGGTCAATGTTTGTGCTTATAATAAAATTAAAGTAAAGACATTACCTACTTATAAGTCATATTGAAATAATTAAAATAAGTTCAAATCAGAAAAAATAAGTTCAAATCTGATCAGATCAGAAAAAATAAGTTCAGATCAGATCAGATCAGAAAATATAAGTTCAGATCAGATCAGATCAGAAAATATAAGTTCAGATCAGATCAGTTAAGAAAAAATAAGTTTAGATCAGATCAGATTAGATTAGAACATATAAGTTCAGATCAGAAAATATAAATTCAGATCAGATCAGATCAGCTTAAATCAGGTGAACTAAAAAAGGCCTTAGTGAATTATCGAATTGGATTGAACTCAAAAAAAAAAAAAAAAAAAAACTGTATTATAAGTTAGATTGGATTGGAATTGAGCCAAATCTAGACCGAAACTAAACATTCGATTGGTTCACCCTTAGCTAAGATCATGCAAGAAAACATCTTTCAAAGCAACCTAGTTGAATATTCTTCCACAAAGGAAACTACCTAGATCTAGAATAACTTTAAATTTAGCCTCAAAAAATAAGAATAACCATCTTCACCAACTAATCCAAACAAACTGATCAATTAAGCACCCATTTTCTCATACCCTTCAAAAAATAGTGGAATACAGTGCATATTTTTCACTTCACAATACTTTTTTGGCTAGTTTACCACCACCCACCCACATAATAAGTTTTAATTTTATTAGTACATTCACTACCTCTTATATTGTCAGTAAAGAAACCATGTAAATAAGCAGTAAATAGCAAAAAGAAGTTTGCAATTTGTCATAAAAAAAATTAAAATTAAAAATTGTCGGTTTAGTTTAAATTAAAAAGTCGATCATCTAAGTTAATATTCTCTTTGTTTACTAATATATCTGATAGATAGTGGTAGTTTTCTTGTCTTTTAGCTTATTCAATCTTTTTTTTTTTAAAAAAAAAGAGGTATTTTAACTTAAATCAAATGAAATTCTGTCAGTATTTGTGCATGGAAATAACTTTTGTTATCAGCCACATTTGCAGCTCACTAGAATTTGTTGTTTTAAGACAATGTATATATTTGTCCTTAATTAAAATAAAAAAATTAACATATGCATGGAAATAACTATTTCTATTACTTTTTATCTTAGTATAAATTCACTCTTACTTCAATAATCTTATCACATCATTTCCTTTTCTATATTTCATTCTTGTGTTTTTATTTTATTTGTTTCGAGGTTTTGTTACTAAACAATAGAATGGAAATGGAGATGGTACACGGGGCGAAAAGCCGGGTTTTCACTAGGGGGTTGAGTGGCCTTAGAAACTTAGTTGTGAAGTTAAAAGAGAAGTGTGTTGGAATAGCTAAAAATATAAAGAAGATAGCTAAGGATGATCCAAGAAGAGTTATCCATTCTTTAAAAATGGCGCTAGCTCTTACGCTAGTTAGCTTGTTTTACTTTGTTAGACCTCTTTATGAAGGGTTTGGTGTCTCAGGGATGTGGGCTGTGTTGACTGTCGTGGTCGTGTTCGAGTTCAGTGTAGGTAAGACCACCCTCACTTGCCATCAATTGAAAGCTGAAACCAAATTTCACAAACAAAAAATTGCTCATGCGTATAAATTTTAGTACATGCATGCGAATTTTGATATATTACTGGCTTATTATTTGTTTTACTCCGTATTTAGGTGCAACTATAAGCAAAGGTCTCAATAGAGGCTTAGCAACCTTAACCGCCGGTGCATTAGGTGTTGGTGCTCAACACTTAGCCGTTCTATTTGGGACGAAAGGAGAGCCCATCGTCCTTGGTATCTTGGTGTTCTTATTAGGTAAACTACTTTATTATGCTTATCAATTCGTTTTTATGCATAAGTAACACTAACCAGTGAAAGTTCAAAAAAAAAAAAAAAAGTGTTTGATTGACTGTTAGGTTGGCTACCCTTGTAAAAGATAATGAGAAAAATGTGTATTAGTACAAACAACAATTTAAAGAAATAATTTGACGTGTATGCCACTTCTCTTTAAGGGGAAAAACAAAATTTTTTGATCATGAAATAAATGAAAACTAACACGGCAAAAAGTTGTGCAACTTATACATGCAAAAATGACGCTTACTTTAATTTACACCTGCAGCTTCAATGTCGACATTCACAAGATTCGTGCCAAGCATCAAGAAGCGATACGATTATGGAGTACTCATCTTCATATTGACGTTCAGTTTAGTAGCAGTCTCAGGGTATAGAGTTGATGTGATCTTAGTACTGGCGTACCAAAGATTATCGACCATTGTAGTTGGTGGTGCAACTTGTATGATCGTTTCGATTTTTATTTGCCCGGTTTGGGCTGGTGAAGATCTTCACAACCTTATCGCCGGCAACCTTGAAAAGCTTGCCAAATTCATGGAAGGTATATATATGGCTACATTAATTTGTTATTTCCTCTCAATATATGTAGTTTTCACTTTATAAACTACAACTACGATTTATTCTTAAACTATACTCCGATCCTTTTTAAAAAGTAACATCTTTAACATCTATAATTAATAGTCGCATATGTTTGATGAAAGAATCCCAAAAATATCATCACATTTTGTAAGATAAGATTTGTTTATGATTTAATTTCATATACATGTATATTTACTAAATTAGGTCCCGTTCACTTTACCTTATTTTTGCTTAACTGAAATTAATTTTACTGATTTTCTGTTATATTTATTCTTTAAATTTACTGAATTTTACTGAACTGAATTGAACTTATTTTTACTGAACTGAATTATTTTTTTACTGAACTAAACTTATTTTTACTGAACTGAAATTATTTTTACTGAACTGAAACTATTTTTACTTAATATTAATTTCTTAAGGTGAAGTGAACAGGCCTTATAAATAGTGTAAGGAAGTTATAGCTAAAATTTAAATGACACGAGCACACACCTATTTAAAAGGTTATTTTTTTTTTTATTTTTTTTTTTGTACAATTATGTTGTATCATTTTATTCACAAGGTAATATTACTATATATTTTATACTATCATTACATTTCGAGAGTTATTATTCATTCTATTTTCAGGGTGAGTTATATCTTGAATATAGCAAGACATATTAACAAGAAAGGATAGACTAGTAATTATTCATTTTATTCTATAATTTTGTAAAAATGGCAAGTTACTTAATCTTTTTAAAACAATTATATTAACAGGATTTGGAGAGGATTATTTTACGTTTCCTGACAACGATAAGATCAGCATGAACTCCAAGAAAGATGGCAAATCATACCTCCAAAGTCACAAAAGTGTCCTTGCTTCTAAAACTAATGAAGAGAACTTGGTATGTGAAGATCCCATTATCTTTTTCATTTTTAATTTATGTACGTACATTAACTTTTTCGGTTGTTACCATTTATTGCTTCGTTAAATAATAACCACTAATTTTTTTATAAGTAATTAAATATATTAATAAAGGTATTAATATGATCATGAGATTGCCACTATCTTCTAATAAAAATGTACTAAAACATATATTGTACTTTAATATTGTTATGAATTATAAAATTGTGATCTTTTGCTAAATTAGTAAGTTTAATTCTTTAATTAACAGGCAAACTTTGCTCGATGGGAGCCATGCCATGGTCAATTTAGACTTCGCCATCCTTGGAAACAATATGTCAAAGTTGGAGCTCTTGCTCGACAATGTGCTTACCACATTGAAACTCTCTGTGGGTTTATCAACACTGAAGCCAAGGTAAATACATCTTGCTATATCATCGTAATTGGGGCGCTATCATACATTAGAGATCAATCTCCTCTACAGTGTTGCCCTTTTAACTCTTTATATAAGAAGATATAATGTTTCACCAATTGAAACAAACATATAAGAATATGTAGACTAATGATAAACATTAACAAAAAAATTACACAATATCATACAAATAATTTAATTAGATCACATACGGAGTAGTATTTTGCATAGCCAAATAAATAAAATCTCCTTCTTTTTGGCTAATTAAAATATAATTGTCGGAATTTATCCAATCTATGACATATCATTTGATATTTAATTTTCTCATTTTGAATAGAACCTACACATGTATGTATGCATGCATGATTCAATAATTTGAATCATTTTCTTGTTCAAAAATGATTAGCTCTTAGAGTGAGGCCAAAGGCTTAAACTTAATCATTTTTGAATTCATTTTATTTGACCATAAAACGATTTACGTTTACCCTATAGGTACCAATGGAGTTCCGAAGAAAAATCAAGGATTCGTGCACGAAAATGAGCATCGAATCAAGCAAGGCATTAAGGGCAATGGCTTCATCCATTGAAAAAATGGCTCATCCTAAACAAGTCGTCATGCATCTAGAGAACTCCAAACAAGCTGCAAAAGAACTCGAAAATGTACTCAAAACAATGCTATATGGACCGGAAGATATAATAGCACTCGTACCGGATGCAACCGTTGCATCTATACTAGTTAACATTATCACTTGTGTGGAGAAAATATCAGAAGCTGTTCATGAACTTGCTAATGTAGCACATTTCAAGGAAAAAATCGAGGCCACAGTCTCACCGGAGCCGACTAAACACACGGCAAAACTTCACCGTGGCATTGTGAATCCGATGTACGATGATGGTGATCGCGGTGAGGTTGATTACGTGGAAGTAATTGTATGTGATCAAAAGCCTCAAAAGATTGGGAATTGTATAGAAGGGGAGATAAGGGTTGATAATAAGTGCTCAAATAACGTAAATAATAGTACTGTTATTAGTCCTCCATCTATAATTACATGCACGTGAAGCTCTTTTATTTTTGTTAAGGCATCCATGCATGAGTTTTACTTAATTCAGCTAACTCTTTAATTTTTCTTCATCTTTTAATTGGGATTACTACCTCTATCAAAGATTATCAAGTTTTGATCTTGATCATTCACTTATTTTTAGCATATCATTATATATTATTGGCCTAGAACAAAAAATGCATGTAAATGGGAGATTCTAGCTAAAACATGTGACATTGAGGTACGTACGTTATTTTAACTTAGTTCGAGAAGAAGATGAAAGAAGGGGTGATTTGGGAAGTTTTAAAAAAGTTTATGCTAATAGACACACACACTTATTTCCTAAAGAGTACAAAGCTATTACATTTTAAAATTAATTTAATTTTTTCGTGCTCACTTAATACTCTCTTAAATTGTCCATTTGGAAGAAGCTAAGCAAAAATCTATAAGTGACTTTTACTTTACACTTCATTCTTTCCATTTCCTCTTATTTCAGCGCGTTCAAAATCAAATGCCTCTCTTTAAAAGAAAGGTTATCGATCTTTTGCTTAGCTTGACTTAAATGTCGAATGACTTTCGATGTGTGCAAAAAATTAAAGGATTTAACTCAAATAACCTTCGTACAATTTTAACACCATTACTAATTCGTTAAATTACTTTCTTAATCTTAGAATATCTCCAATATTATCTATCTTAATACAATATTTGATAAGTTCGTATGTGGGAAGTGTATACTTGTTGGATACGGAGTACTCCGTATATAATACTTTTAATAATGCTATATATATGCTTGAAAACTATTACATATAACAAGTAAATTTATGAGCTTAATTTGATTTCCATCACTCCATTGGGTACAAAGATCTCTTAATATACTTCTTTTTTGACCTCCTTTGAATCACAACACACTACTTATATTGAATTGGCAAAAAAAATTTTTATTAATTAATTTTTTTTTAATATATCTTTTTAGTTCATGTATAGAATGTACCAGAAGGTATGTTAGTAGGAATGAACTTAAAGAGGGAATCTGTTTAGTATATTCTGCGCCAAGTTGAGGATATTATATTTTGAAGAGTCTTAAAAGTAAGAAGGCAAAAGCTGAAAGTTAGGATCCCATAACCAGTTGCAACTGTCACTCAATGGAATGAGCCTTTTATGTTCTTTTACCCTGCTTAAAATTCTTAAAGAAATACTCAATATTTTTAGGTGTTAAGAGTTCAAGACTTATTAATGAAAGTTAAAACGATAATACAATTAATTTACATGGGATTAGAGATGTCAAAGACTCGCATCCGACTTGTATACTATTACATGGCCTAGACTTGAACTAGACCTAATTTAATATCAATAAATAACTGTATTGGCCTGACTTGAAATGACTTTAATTCAAACTAATATTTGAACTTGATACCAAATTTAACTTGACACAACCTATGATTGACCAGACCTATAACTTGATTCATCCAACCCTTCATTAACTCGACTTTCCATTAACCTGACTAAAACTAGGAGGAAGTAAATGATATTGTGATGAATAACCTTTCAAAAAAAAAAAAATGTGATGAATAAAATTAATTATAAAAAGATTAAGTAATGAATTTTACGCATAATTATTAATTTATTATACATGTAATGACCAGGGATATAGTCCTATCTAAAGTAGAGGTGTCAATTCGGATGATCGGATTGGGTCTGATGAGGTCGGGTCGGGTCAATTTTTAAAGTTGAGTCATGCTAAATTATTTTGTCCACGCGAGTCCAAAACTGAATCGGATATTTTTCGAGTTGATTTCGGATTGGATCAGGTCAGATGTGGTTTTGACACCTCTAATCTTAAGTGCTAATTATACCCTTAATAATTGACTATGCAATGGAATATTATTTTGGATGAAACATAACTCATTTTGGTCTCTTAATTTTCCACTAAATTTTGGGATACATGAACAACATGTTACTTAATTTGGTTAAAATTTATGTGGAGCAAAAACCTAGTTTAACCAAACCGCCCATAGATTGGAGAATCTCCATTTACTTTTTGATCTTACAAGAAAACGTGGGAAATTAAGCAAGAGGCAAAAACTAGTTAACTTTGGTCAGTAATTACGAATAAAGAATAATTAGTGGGTTAATCCCAATAGTAGAAAGCAGAAAATTCTTTTCCATGCCAGTAAGATATGCAGTGCTTAGTACATCTTCGGTGTAATGATAATTATGTACCGTGACACAAGAGTAGGTTAAATTCATTGGATCGATCAATCACCACCTTAATAAGAATCTTAGGATTAAAAATATTATAAACTAGTGTGTACTCTAGCCCTAGGGGATGCCCCAATTTCACTCTGCAATATATATCCTTATGTTTTAATAATCTTTACATTAATTTTATTTTTTTAGGAAAATCCTTACATTAATTGGCTACTTATAATTATCAAGTAATAAATGTTTTTTAGAAGGCATTATCACTAATGTGTAAATCTATCCACGTTTGAAACACTTGCTAATTTAAATTTTCATAATCGGATGAGTAATTTAATTTTACGGTTTTATTGACATTTCTTAAATAATTAAACCTTAAAAATTCAAGATTATGGCCATGAAGTTGAATTGGTTATAATATAATGATGTTATTATGTAGTATAATAATTGACACAATAAAACACTCTAAATAAAATAATTAAACGTTCGTAAAAATTATTAATAATATGAATGTTATTAATATCTATTTTAAAACTTTTTACATGATAAAATCGCTAAAAATCATATTTAAAGTGAAGTATATGACTAATATTACAAAAAAGTCAAATGTCTTAATTATAGTAATATTAATAAGTAAATAATTTTTTATTTTGTAAAAAGTGGTTAAATAATTATAAAGTTCATGGTAATAATAATTGTTCTTGGTGAATATCTTATATTTTCTTCTCAATTTTATTATTTTTTTTCAAACAAATCCATTTCAATGACGTCTATTTGTATGGGTTAAAGATTTTGTTGGTATTTGGGAGGTCAATCGGAGAAGAAGATGATCGATCTAGAAAGATTAATGTTCGCGGGTGAACAAACTTGTCAGCAAATCAAAAGAGGCTAAAAGAACCCAAGACATTAAATATTAAAGAGTGAGATGAATGGATGGAATGATTTCGGATGCATGTCTTTGGCTCGTTTTTCGAAATGCATATTATAAGGTTGGAGTAGAATAATTTGTGAGTTTTTTACGGTTTGTTTAATCGGTCTACAACTCCAACTGAAATCTCCATGATATTAAGTCAAGAGAGCTTCGTGGGGTAAAAGGTATAACCCCCTTCCTTTCTCTACTATCAAATTTTAGTGGGGTAAAGTGATAGCCCACTATTAGGTATAGACTATATTTGGAGACAAAAATATACTTTTACGCAAAAGCTTAGACAATAATTCATTTAGTTACTAAGATGTAAAAAAATACTCTTTTTCCTCTTCCTCAGCCTCTTTCTCTACTGAAATTCTCACCAGAACAACAATAGTATATCACAAACTATTGGGTGAGGCAAGCCTCACCAATTAGTTCGTCAGTCCACTGGGTTTGTTGGCCCAGCCTAATTGTTAAAAGAAAGTTTTTTTTTTTTTTTTTTTTTGGCTTGGCCTAATTTCAAAAAGAAACTTCTTCTTTTAGCCCAAGAAATAGTCTCACCCATTAGTCTTCTATTATTCTTCTTTTTTATTTTTTCTTCTTAAAAAATAAAACCGCCATTTCAACCTTGACGAGTTTTCTCCATTTTCTTCTTCTTCTCTACTATATCTTTTACTTCCACATTAATTTCTCTGCATTCTTACTTCATTTTCGTCATTTTCGTTTTCCTTATTTTTCCGTTTTTTATGAAAGATTTTAGTTATACATATCATCGCAAATAAAAAACGATGAGGTTGAAGAATGCGAATCTTTCGCCATATAATTCCGGAGATAATGATGTCGTTAAGTCCAATTCTGCTTCTATGTATACATTTGAACTCTTCTGTTTTTTCTTTTTCTTTTTCTTTTTTTGATTTAGGTTTTCCTGTTTTCTTTTAATATTAGTTGGTGTTGATGAAATGATGTTTGATTTTCTAGTTTCGCAAATTTGATTGTTGATTATTATAGATGAAGTTATTTTTGTGTTGATTGTTACTTTTGAATTTTCTTCTTCGATTGTTTATTATTATTGAGGAATAATTTTTTGTGTTGATTTTATGTTATTTAGGTTAATTATTATTGTTAATTTTATAGTTGAATTACAATTTGTATTTGAAAATTTGATTGTTATTTATTATGTTTTGCAGAAAATCACCGAAAACTTCAAAGAGAAAATTAGAGTCCAAAATTATTAGGTTTGTTATGTCTCTTATTCAATAGATGATTCGTATATTATTATTGAGGATACCATCGTTTTGTTACTTGATATGCATTTTTGGTTACAGGATATCATTTTTTGTTTAATTATGCTAGAGTATATCATTTCTGTTATCCACTATTCATTTGATGATATCATGTATTGTGCATTGGATGTCCTCTATTGCTGTAATGATGTCTCTTACTATTTTGATGATATCATATATTGTATATGTCATGTCCTCTATTGCATTCATTAATGATGTCCTCTATTGTTTTGATGATATCCTACATTGTATCTATGATGTCCTCTATTGCTTTAATGATATCATTTGAAAACTAATAATCCAGAAGAATCCAACAAGATCCCACATAAATATGATATGGAGAACTATAATAGACATTAAAATTTAAGATTCTATTTGCATTAGAATCACCTTCTATATAGGAAAAAACAAAAGAAAATGGAGGGATAATCATCATTCCCTCTGTTTTTTTTAATGTTTGTCCAATTTGCTTATTACACAATTTTTAATCAATATTGTAACTAATAAATCTCAAGCGTATTACAAAAAATTATAAAAATTATATATTTGAAAATAAAACATCGAGACGAATTTAATAAGATCCCACATGATGACGTGACTATATTTTGAAAAATATAAAAGACAATAAAGTATATTCTATATACATTAGAATCTTTCAAGATTCTAAAATGGAACAAATAAAAGAAAACAAAGGAATTATTATTATTATTATTATTATTATTATTATTATTATTATTATTATTATTATTATCATCATCCTTATTATTTGTATTATTAACAATCATAATTAATTATATTAAATATAATTAAGTAATACGTAGTAATTATAATTATTTAAATTATTAAATATTACTCTGTATTATTATATTAATTATTATTATAATTATGTGTAGTATTAATTAGTATTCTCTCCATTTTATTTTGTTTGTCCCATTTAGAATCTTGGGAGTTTCAAATGCAAATGAAATCTTAAACTTTAATGTCTTGTCTATGATTCAAAATATAGTCATGTGGAATCTTGTTAGATTCGTCTCGATTTTTAATTTATAAATATGTAATTTTTAATTTTTTTTTTGTAATATATAACTTGAAATATATTAGTCACAATATTGCATTGAAAAATGTGCAAAATGCAAATATGACAAACATTTAAAAATAGAGGGAGTATTGTTATTATATTGATTAATATTATTATATTATATTTACACTTTGTTTGGATAGTTAAGTAGAAGAGAAAGTGAGGGGGGGGGGGGGAAGAGAAAGATGGAACAAGGAGAAAAGGAAGGGGAAAGGTGAGTTTCATTTTCCTTTCAAATCTCTTCAATTTTGAAGGCAATATGCTTATTATAGAAAGGAATGGAAAAGGTGATGAGTTTCATTTTCCTCCTTTTCCTTCCCCCTTTCTTTATCCAATTAAGGAGACGGCCCCCTTCTTTTCTCTACACTCTCTTTCCTTCCATTTCCTTCAATTCTATCAAACTTATGTTAAATCTGTGCGATTCAAAGTTTTTTTGTGTAACATTTTGTATATTTTTTGTGATCTTTTGGTCTCTATAATTTTATAAAAGCAATTTTGATTAATTTCTTTTAAACAAATCTAAATTAAAAGTATTATCTCAGTCATTATAGATATATAAATACCAAAAATATTTTTGATAAAATAATTTTTATTTGAAATGTATAATTATTTTTTACGTAATTTCTAATGCACCTTCATTCGTTGATGACACTTAATTAATTTTGAAAATTAAAGATAATTTTTCTATTTAAATCCTCAATCACTTATTTTATTTTATTTTTATTTTTATGTTTTTTACATACGTGACAATTGAATTTGAATTTTCAATCCTTATTCATTAATTTTGCTCTTGTGGCGATTAAATTTTTTTTAATTCTAAAATAAAATGTAATCATATTTTTTATTGGTCGAAATATTATACTTGCTTATGTGGCGCGTTGAATGTTAAATCCTATCACTTACTAGTTTTGTGCCCGGACAATGCCCCGGGTTGTTAATAAATTTTAAGATATACTTTTATGCTTGAATGTTAAATCCTATCACATACTGAGTACTTTATAAAAGGCATATAACCCGTTTTGATAATGTAGGATATTTATACATATGATATCATTGATTGTTACAATAATGTACTTTTAATAGATAACTATGTTATTTCACTTTAATTTGCTGCTCAAGAAATCTGCTACTTAAGAATTAATAATCACTTGAATATAATTATATTTGTAAGACAATCATACATCACTATTTTAATAGTAATTTTGGATCTAAAAGCTACCAAAAACAATATAGAAATCGTAATATAAAAGAAAGATACAAAATTTAATGAATCGACTCACCAGACATCGAAAAATATGAAATATATTAAAACAATAAAAACATGCGAGAGAAAATTATTTGATGATGTATATAAACCAATAACGAGCTTCAACCATCAGCAACCATGTTAATGGACCAACTAAACCAAAAGCTTAAGCTGATGGTTGAAGCCTGTGATTGGTTTATATATTTTGTCATTATTAAAAGGAAAAATTGCCCAGCATAATCTAACCTTTGCCTCGTCTGCCCAAAATAATCTCACATTTCGATTATTTTTTAATATTCAGACCTTTATACCCAATCCGCTCCTAATGGTTCCAAGTGACAGGTTACCTAATCAATAGGTAAAAATATAATTTTGTTTAAAGTACACGTATCATCATTTAATTTGTCTAAAATTTTAAATTAAAAATAATTGAATTAAAAAAAAAAAAACCCCGGCAGCACCCAGCCACTCCCTCCCCCAGCACCAGCCACCGTGAGAATGTGAGATCGGAGGTTTCGTCGACGTCGTCGCTATTTTTGGGTGGTCTGGGAAGCTGAAATCAGGGTGAGGGAAGGTGAGGGAGGCCAAAATTGGGGAGGGGGAAGGTAAGGGAGGTCGAAATCGAGTCGCGAGAAGAGGATTGAGGCCGGAATCGGGATGGGGAAGGGAAAATGTGCCAAAATCGAGATAGGGGAAGGGGAAGGGGCCAGGATCGGGATCGGGACGGAGACGGGTGATGGTTTTATGGCTCGTCTGTGCTTTAAACGCTGCCTGGGTTTTCGTGGGGAAGGGAAGGGGGTCAGGCGCGATGCCGGCGACGGCGCTAGTGCTGGCGCTTGGGTTAGGGGTCTGGGTAGCTGAAGCCATGGGGCAGGGAAGTTAGGTGGCGGGGAAGGAGATTGATTTTTTTTTTTCTCTTTAAAAAACTTTAACTTTTATTAAAATTTATTTTATTTTATCTTTATTTATTTGACAAATCACAGGCCGACACGTGTCAGGTAACTTGTTATAACAAGTTACATACCGATTGAGACCATTTTGAGCGGATTGATATCAATGGTTGGATTATTAAAAAAATAATCAAAGGGTAGGATTATTTTGGGCGGATGAGGCAAAGGTCGGATTACTCTGGGAAAATTTTCCTTATTAAAAATGTAAAAGGAAAATTTTCCTTATTAAAAATGTAAAAGGTAATTTAAGCATTGAGCGGATTGATATCAAAGATCGAATTATTAGATCAAATGGGCATCCATCGCATTAAGCATTGAATAATTTGTAGGTAATTTAAGCATACAAAATTTGATAACGCAATATTTTCTATATAATTGACATATTGAGTGTATAGATTATTTCTTACACATTTTTTACATCTAAATAACATATTTTTCAATAATATACTATTTTAATATATATATATTTTTTTTATTTATTGATATTATTTTTGGATCAAAATTACACAAAAACAAAAACAAAAGACATACTTCAATAATTATAGCTATTTATTATCCATATATTCATCCATAAAATAATATTGATATCGGCACCAAATACTACACATTTTACTTCATATGAAAAAAAATTCAGCCAAGCCCCTTTTAAAGCGAAAAAATAATTATTATTACATTTTTTTCATTCTCTATCCTTTTAACTATCCACTTATTTATGGATAAATTTGCATACGTTTATTAACTAATTAATTATATATAAAGAGATTAGATCATGCGCCTATCTTGCTTCATGCTGGAAGAAGAGCAAAAAATAGACAGAAAAAGCGGGTTTTCAGATTTGAGGCGTATTGTTTATCCAATCCTGATTGTGGTGATGTGGTTCGAGCTGCATGGAACGAAGGTGTGAATGTTCCGATTCAGGGTAAGATTGAGTCTTGTGCTGCCGCGCTGGGCCGATGGGCGAACAATACATTTGGGAGTCTCAAACAAAAAATTAAAAAATCAGAGGCCGAGTTGAAAGAGGTGCAACAAGGGAACATGGATGGTTCGAAGCTAGAGAGGTGCAAACAAATTTCAGAAAAGCTTGACAAATTGCATCTTCTTGAGGAGTCATATTGGCATGCGCGTGCTAGGACTAATGAACTGCGTGATGGTGACAAAAATACCTCTTATTTCCATCACAAAGCTTCGTCTCGGAGAAAAAGAAATTTTATAGAGGGGCTTGAGGACAGTTTGGGACACTGGGTCCAAGATGCGCAGGGAATTCAGGGCATAATTACAGATTATTTTTCTAGCCTTTATGCTTCGGAGGGGACAACGAATATTGAATCAGCCCTTGCTGGGGTACATTGTGTTGTTTCGGATAGTATGAATGAGGCACTTACCCAGGAGCCTAATATGGAGGAGGTTCGCAGAGCCCTTTTTGACATGCACCCAAACAAAGCTTCGGGAATAGATGGTATGCATGCTCTCTTTTATCAGAAATTCTGGCATATTTTGTGTAATGACATTGTTAGCTTTATAACTAGTTGGTGGAATGGTCAAACTGATATTTCGGATATAAGTAATACTTGCATTGTTCTTATTCCGAAATGTTCTGTGCCCCGCAAGATGACTGAATTTCGTCCAATTAGTTTATGCAATGTTATATACAAAATTATCACGAAGATGCTTGCAAACCGTCTAAAACCTTTCCTCACCAATATTATATCCCCGGAACAAAATGCTTTCATCCCTGGTAGACTGATAACAGATAATGCATTGATTGCTTTTGAGGTTTTCCATGCAATGAAGAGGAGGGGGGAAGGGAGATATGGCTCTGTGGCGTTAAAGTTAGATATGATGAAAGCATATGACCGTGTTGAGTGGAACTTTGTGGTTAGGGTGATGGAAAAAATGGGTTTCAGTAGTATGTGGTGTGGAAATGTTTTGGAGTGCTTATCTAGCTTTAATTTTAAAGTCAGAGCTAATGGAGGAACTTTTGGAAACATCATTCCCCAACGTGGGCTTCGACAGGGTGATCCTATTTCACCCTATTTATTTCTTTTGGTGGCCGATGCTTTTTCAAGGCTTATGCGGAAAGCTGTCAGTGATAATGTCATTCATGGAATCAAAATTTGTAATGGGGGTCCCCGCATTTCTCATCTGTTTTTTGCAGACGACGGTATGTTATTTGCCCGGGAAAATATGGTGGAATGCTCAAAAATTGTTGAGATTCTTAAAACGTACGAGGAGGCTTCGGGACAAAAAATTAATTTCTGTAAGTTTGAAGCTACTTTTAGTAGAAGAGTGTCTGTAGAAGTGAAGAATAACATTTGTAATCTACTGAGGGTGAAGGAAGTTGATAAACATGAGAAGTATTTGGGAATGTCGACGGTGGTTGGGAGGTCGAAAAAAGCCATTTTTGGATGCCTAAAGGAACGTATCTGGAAAAAATTGCAGGGGTGGAAAGAAAAATTTATGTCGAAGCCGGGCAAAGAAATCTTGATTAAAGCCGTAGCACAAGCGATCCCTACTTATCTGATGAGTATTTTTAAAATTCCGGATTGCATTATTGATGAAATTCATACTATTATTGTCCGATTTTGGTGGGGAAATGGGGATGATCGAAAGCTTCATTGGAAGAGTTGGGCCTCCCTTTGTATGCCAAAAAATAAAGGGGGGATGGGCTTTCGGGATCTAAAAATTTTTAACCTGGCTCTTCTTGCGAAACAAGGTTGGCGTCTTATGAAGGGGGGTGATACTTTATTGTTCCGGGTCTTAAAGGCAAAGTATTTCAAGCACTCTTCTTTTGTGGAGGCGAGGCGGGGTTTTGATCCGAGCTACACGTGGCGGAGTATATAGGGAGAAAAGGCTTTGTTGCTTGAGGGTTTGAGATGGCGGGTTGGTGATGGCGGAAATATTCGGGTATGGAAGGACAGTTGGATGCCTGATGGTCACAGTTGTACCTCTCCGTCCCCCCCCCCTCCGAATAGCCTCCATGATCTAGAGATAATGTTGGGTGACTTGATTAATCATGAGGTGGGACAGTGGGATAGAGGAGCTTAAATCTTCATATGCGTGCGGAGGACATCCCAAACATCCTCACAATTCCTTTGTCTCCTCATACTCCCGCTGATACTCAGTTTTGGGGCTTGACCAAGGATGGGAATTACACCTTTCGAACGGCCTACTGGCTGGGCATATATGGCAGTGGGTAGCCTGTTTTGGATGAAGCTTGGAGGATTGTGTGGTCTGTGAAGGGGCCTCCAAAACTCCAGCATTTTCTCTGCAGGGCCCTCGATAATTCCTTGGCTGTGAAGGTGGAATTGCATAAACGTCACATTGTTACGGACGTTGGTTGCCAGCAATGCTCTTTAGAGGAGGAGACCATCTCTCATGTGTTGTTTCGATGTACTGCTGCCAGGAAGATATGGTGTAATAGTCAATTTTGGGAGTTGATACGTGACAAAGGGGATGGCAGCTTTCGTGAGGTGTTTTTATATGTGGCTGAAAAGTTGGATGGCAATGAACTTTCGGTGTTTGCAGCGCTGGCTTGGGCTATTTGGACTAGTAGAAATAAAATCATCTATGCACATACTCCTTGCAATGCTGAAGCACTTGCTGCCAGCTTCGTGAAATACTTGCATGATTATAATGAGTATGCTTTGAAGGTCTTTTGTGGCAAGGCTGGCAACGTGGGGCCTTCTGTTTCAGCGTGGATGAAACCACCTCCTGGTGTGCTGAAGATCAATACGGATGCTGCTGTTTTCAGGTCAGGCGAGATAGGATTGGGTGTGGTAGGCAGGAATGATTAGGGTGAGGTAGTCTTCACTGCTTCAAGAAGATTACTGGGCCGCTGGGAGCCATCTGTGATTGAGGCAGCAGCTGTTTGCTTTGGGTTGGAGATGGCAGTGCAGCAAGGCTTCTCCAATGTTTGGATGTAATGTGATGCGTTGAGTGTGATACAAAAAATCAGAGGCAATTGCAAGGGCTACAGTTATGATTTTATTTTTATTGATCGTATTATGTCTTTATCTTCTGTTCTGTGTTCTTGTCTTTTTAGTCATGTTAAAAGGGGGGGAAACACGGTGGCACATTTGCTTGCTAGATCGTGCCAAACTGGAACTGTTGAGAATGTTTGTTTTGGACCATTCCGGAAGGCGTGATTAGGCTTGCGGAAATGGATATTGAGTAATATATTTTCCCCTCTTTGCCTCAAAAAAAAAAATTAATTATATATATAATGTTTATAATGCAGAAAAAATGCTTTGTGTTTTATTTAATTAATTAATTAATATATGTTCTAGAAAATTGAATAATTTTACCAGCATAAGATCAAATTTTCACATTTTAGTTAAAAAAAAATATGCACATTGAATTTTATTTTTAGACATTATTCCTTCTCATTCTAAGAATTTATACATATGAATCAAAAAAAGATTTATAAGGGAAGAACGAGAGCATGCTTACCAATAAAGATGGATCGCAGCTATGAAGATCGTAGCTAAAAAAATAATATTGAAATTACCAAGAAAGATGGATTGCAACTATGAAGATCGAGCGTAGCCGAGAAAATAAAATATTGAATTAACAACAACAACAACAACAACAATAATAACAAGTATTATTTGAATATAAAAAAATACCATGAATCACCGACATTTTGAAGGTATATATCGGTGTGAAATATCTTCTTTTAAGGATATATATGGTTATTATTCCATGTTGCTTGTTCTTTAGCGTAATTTTCAATTCTAGGGCTTGTTATTAAATGATGAAAGAGAGAATAGAAAGAAAGAAGATTGAAGATATTAAAAAAAATGGCGATTTAACTTTAAAAACTTTAGATTTTTTATTTCAGATTTGAGTAGAGAAAGGAGAAAAAAAGATAGGGGCAATGAAGTGATAAAAGCGGCGAAGAACTGTTCAAGTATATTAGGGTTAGGTTTTATCACATATATATATAGAATTGGGAAAAGCAAAATTGAAGTGTATGGGTTAGGCCCGAACTCAATTCTATGTAAGTTTAGAGTTAGACCTAAATCTTATTCGGAGTTTGAATATTTTTTTTTTTTTTTTTTTTTTGACTCATATATGACTTTTTTCTTCAAATCGGGTCAGATTTGGAGGTGATTATTAAGATAAAAACAACCTTAGTATCATTCTATTTTAAAGTTACGATTATCATCTCTCGTTCATATATATTAAGGAAAGTTCAAATATGCTTGATGGAAACATATTTATTTTTAGAGTGCACATACGATGACGTTGAAAGATTATATATTTATGAACCATTTCCCTTGTAAACTGATTGCAAATCACATTAAAATAATGAGGTATATATTCTATTAACATGTGTCACTTCGACCATCATGTTTTCCTAATACATAAAAATAAGTATCATTAACTAACATGATTTTAGACTCGGTCTTAATAAACATTTTCAACAAATCGCCCAACATTCGACATTGATAATAACAAATATATGAACAAACCAAACTAGGAATCATCCAAATCATGCTTAATTAGGCTTCAGCCAAACCTTAAATTATAAACTACTTTATAAGTAGGAAATTTATAATAATAGAGAAAGTAACTACTATTGACATGATTTTAGACACCTAATTGTGTTTCTTCCCGTCCCACACTCAGTAATTAATAACCTTTTACCGCCAGTTGGTCGCGTTACACATCGGAAGTAAGAATAGCGTAAACTCCTAGTCCATTTTTATTTTAATCTACCTAATCCAATTCATTCCTAATCCAAATTAAACATTCATTTAATACCTTTTCATAGCCCAAAATTCACATATAATAACCCAATTTTCTCTTTTCTTGACCATAGTTCAAACCGAGCAAATCTTATTTTCGTGGCCCATAACTTTAATTCAAATCTTTCTTGGTTGAATAACCCTTGAAATAGGCTTTCCAACAATATATAGTAAGCCAATTCTAATTTTAAACGAATGAGATAGGAGCCAAAATACTAAACTCGGCCGAAAACCAACACCCTTTCACTCAAACAACCATATCTTAAAATCTACAGTAGATTTTAACCTAATTCTAATTGGATTAAAAAGTAGACTTTTAAAGCTTTACAACGATATTGTTTGCATTATTTCGTGTTTGAGATCAAAAGTTATAGCCAAAATAAAAACTGCCTAAAATCTGCACCAGATGTTGATGTGGTGTGCCAACAATTATTCTTTCGTGGCAACAATATTTAATTTTTTGAGCAATTCGACCATATTATGAGTATTATTATCATAAAACCTAATTCGACACATCCCTTTTTAAGTAAATTGAAGTTCCTTTGTAATACATGGAGTTTTACTATTAAACATAAGCGTAAAAAGTTGAATTTCTAAGAGTTTGACAAATCTATCTTTTTTTTTATTACTATTTTTATTCTTATTTTTATTTTTATTACAATTACAATTATTATTCTTATTATTATCATTATTATTGTTGTTATTATTTCAGTTTAGTTTATAATTTCTTGAACTTATTAACAATTATTTATGATTAGCAATTTAAGGGACCGCATTCAAAATGTAAGTAATTTTAATTGTTTATTTTTTTATTTACTTAGCTAGTATCATGTTTAGGTTTATGCGTTGGATGTTTCAATTCCTATTAATGTTTATGATGTTGCTTCTAATATTTATGTCGTATGATTTATATTTTGATCACCCTTTTACATATTTGATTAAGAATATGTAATTGAATATCACACCTAATAAGATAATTTAAATAACCGGTTTAGGTTCTCTTTAAATCTTTTAGACTAAATAAGTGATCACGATACTTAAAAATAGTGTTTGCATTTGTTGGGTTTCGTAGTGTCCAACACTACGCGGAATGAAACCTCCCAAAATCCGCACACAAATTAAAGTAACTAAACATGCATATTAATTAACAATCACATAATTTATTAACAAGGAGAGAGAAAGAAGACGATCTTACCCTTGATGCATTCTTCGCTCTTTCTAAGAGCTCGTACTTGAAAGCGTTAAGCTCCACAAATGCGCAAGCCTCCAATGGCTCTCACCCTCGAGACCCGATCCGAACGACCCCTACCCGAAACCTTAGTCGGGGCTAGACCAAGAATACTTAGAATATTAGAATTAAGGTGTTCTCTTCTTGGAGATCCCTTAAAATTCACAACTCAAGTGTCCCTTTCCAATCCCAAATGATGGGTATTTATAGGGAAGGCAGCCTTGAATTCCAATCTCCCATCAATGTGGGAGAGTTGGTAATATTGCACTTTATTCAATTTATTTTAATTTAAAAATCAAATTGAAAATGCAAGTGAATCAACAAACGCCAAGAGTCAAGAGGTGAGCAAGGGGGTTATGTGAGGACCACAAGGGGGGACCAAACTCCCCTTGCTCCCCAAGCAATCCACCAAAAACCGGGTGCCCACCATGCATGAGCTGGCCACGCATGAGCTGGCTGGCAGCCTGCGTTGGCTGCCTTGCTGGCGCCTAGCTTCCTTGCTAGGCATGCCAGCCAGCCAGCCCGCATATGCATGCGCACAGCAAGCAAGCCACACACGCTATGCGGGCTGCTGCTGCTGTTGCGTTGCGTATGCTTGGCACTGCTTAGAAGCTGCTGCGTGTGGCCGGGTGCGAGGCCCAGCATGCTAGCACGTTAGCACGCATGGCCCGCCAGCTGCTAGCTTGCATGTGTCCAGGTGCACCAGCCCCGCAAGCATGCTCGGCCAACAAGCCTAGCATGCACATTTATGCTTGGCTTGCGGCATAGCCATGCGATGCGGTTGGTGCCCTATGCTAGCCTAGCACTCGCATGGCTGGACCAATGCGAGGCTATGACTTAGCTTGAACTTGTCGTTTGCTTGATTTCTCATCTTGTCGAATTCTAAATTCGACTTGACTTATGACGCTCGGTTTCGACAATCTAAGCTCGATATTCGACGTCTTTGTTCGTAATACTCTAATGACTCATCTAATCCTTCGAATTAATTCGTCGCCTCGGATCGGTTACTCGATTGGGGTGTGACCCGAAAGGTTCAGTCAAAATTAAGATGTAATATTAATTATACATTAATGTTACTGATCGGAAGCGGCCTCCAGCTAGGCATTCCGATCACTTGACCTCACTGAATAATTAGCTTTCTAATAATTCTGAACCCTCTATCAGAAGAATACACTTGTTGGAAGGACACCATTCCTTTCAATCTCCCACTTGTCCTTCCGCACAAGTGTGCAGTTAGTGTATAACTCATTTCCTATGTCACTCAATGTCTCTTCATGAACTATAAGGTAAGATTCTTCGTCATCCTTATTACGCGCAGAAGTGTTTCTCGATTTTCGAATTCGGTTGTCAATAAACAGATGATTTCTAAAATCCATCTATGCACGACCATGCATTTTACAGTCTCGCTCTTTGATAGGCCTTGTAAACAACAAAGACATGTTGCCTTTGTTAATAGGGGGACATTCCTAGTCTTCTATTGTTAGCTTCCCTTACTAAGAGGACCTAGCCATCCGAGTGTTGTCGTTATAATCCCCATTTACGGCAGACGTTTGACAACATCAAAACGGACTAGTACTCAAACAAGAGAACTTACAATACTCATGGTCAAGGAAGAAGGTTCCAATAGCTATAATGAGAAATATACTTATGACTATTTTAAGTCTCTTAAAGTATTCTCATAGGTCAATCCGGTATAGTTCCAAACCAGTACCTGTGCAAATGATTTATGACAATCATGTCCTTGTAGCACAAAAAACAGTACTATAAATCATACTACACACTAATCTCAAGTGCACATTAATCATCCATCATTTAAATGACCTTGATTAGGGATAATTTTCGATTGAAAAATTCAATGTTCACTTAACAGGTGTTTCTTTATCCAAGACATTGTCTTGATACCCTGTTTTGAATATTCTTAGAAATCGAATGGACTCATTATTTAATTCTAAACCACAATTAAATAGAAATGGAGTTATAATAATTTTGCAGAAGATTAAATTACTCCAAAATCGAATGGTTCAACATAGTGTTTTACATTAAAAACTCAAATTTAATTAAAACACAGGAACAGGGAAATCAAAGCCAATCTCCAACATGCCTGATTCCCATTGCCTCAACGTGCTTGTTGTGCTTCACTTGAGGCAAAGGTTTAGTGAGTGGATCGGCTACATTGTCGTTCGTTCCAATTTTACAAATTCCGATTTCACCCTCGGACTTCCATTCCCTTATCATGTGAAATCGCCTCTTGACATGTTTGACCTTTTGATGTTCCCTTGGCTCCCTGGCCTGAGCAATAGCTCCATTGTTATCACAATAGAGGTCTATCGAACCCTTGATGGAGGGTACAACATCAAGTTCACTAATGAACTTACGAATCCAAACTGCCTCCTTAGCTGCTTCTAAAGCTGCCAAGTATTCGGCTTCAGTTGTAGTACTGCAGTAGTGCTTTGCTTAGCACTCTTCCAACTAAACGCTCCTCTATTTAGACAGAATATGTACCCTGACTGCAACTTGGAGTCATCTTTGTCAGTCTGGAAGCTTGCGTCGGTACAACCTTCAACAACCAAATCATTACATCCACCATAGACCAGGAATTTATCCTTGTTCCTTTTCAGGTACTTTAGGATATTTTTGGTCACAGTCTAATGTGTCTCTCTTGGGTCTGATTGGTATCGGCTCGTAGCGCTCAAGGCATACGATACATCCGGCCTAGTACATATCATGGCATACATGATAGATCCAATAAGCGAAGCATATGGGATCTGATTCATCCTCTCTCGCTCATCAGGTGATTGTGGACACTGCTTCTTGCTGAGAGTTGTACCATGTGACATGAGTAGGTGCCCTCTTTTGGCCCCTTCCATGTTGAATCGTGCCAGTACCTTATCAATATAAGTAATTTGGCTCAATCCAATCATCCTTTTAGACGTATCCCGATAGATCTTGATGCCCAATATGTATTGTGCCTCTCCCAAGTCCTTCATTGAAAAACACTTTCCAAGCCAGGCCTTTACGTACTCTAACATTGTGATGATGTTTCCAATGAGCAATATGTCATCGACATATAAGACGAGGAATGCGATGTTTTTCCCACTGACCTTCTTGTAAGCACAAGATTCATCTGGATTCTTGATAAAACCAAACTTACTAATGGCTTCATCGAATCGCAGATTCCAACTTCCGCTTGCCTACTTTAATCCATAAATGGACTTCTTAAGCTTGCATACCTTCACAACATTGCTTGGATCAACAAAACCTTCCAGCTGTGTCATGTACATAGTTTCTTCCAAAATCCCCTTAAGGAAGGTGGTTTTGACATCCATTTGCCATATTTCATAATCATAATATGCGACAATTGCTAGGATAATTCGGACAGACTTAAGCATGGCGACTGGCGAAAAGGTTTCATCATAATCTACGCCGTGAATTTGCCTGTAACCTTTTGCCACCAATCTAGCTTTGTATATAGATACATTTTCATCTTTGTCGGTTTTCAACTTGAAAATCCATTTGCAATCGATAGGTGTGTAACCTTTGGGCAAATCAACCAAGTCCCGGACTTGATTTTCAAACAGGGAGTCCATCTCGGATTTCATGGCCTCTTGCCATTTTGTAGAGTCGAGGCTCGTCATAGCTTGTTTGTACGTCGCTGGCTCATCTCTATCCATAATTAGGATTTCTTGATCTTCGGTTAAGACAACACCGAGGTATCTATCTGGTTGAGATCTTGGTCGTTGCGACCTACGCAGGCTAATAGGTTGAGCATTTGTATTGTCGGTTTGACTTTGACAAATGTCAATAGCTGCTTCTAAAGCACTTTGATTGTCAGGTTGAATTTGTTGTGTTGCTCGTCCTCTTGAACTTCATTGAGTTCGATTTTCCTCCCACTTGTCATTCTGGAAAGGTGCTCCTTCTCCAAAAAGAAACCATCACGAGCAATAAACATTAAGCGAAAATTGCTAATCAGCACCAGTTCAAACCCCCATTTTGCATCGGTTTTGAACCGGTTCTGATTTGAGGGATGCCAAATCCCAAGACTTTTCGCACCGGTTCTTGATGTGAACTAGTGTGAAAAAGTCCCCAAAAATATTAAAAAAAAAACTTTTATCACCAGTTCTTGGTGTGAACCGGTGCGAAAAGTGGCCGAAAAAAAATTAAAAAAAAACTTTTAGCACCGGTTCTGTTTCAAAACCGATGCCAAAAATACCCCAAAAAAATAATACTTTTTTTTGCATTTTTTCACTTCAATTGATATATAAACACTAACATATATATAAAGTTACAATTTTTCATTAAAAAAGGCTGTAATATTACAATTTTCGTCCTAAAAAATAAAAAATAAAATAAAATTGCATTGAAATATGATATTATAAAATACAAAGATAATATTACTACGACCATGAATTTTAGTTAGTCCCCGAGCATCTATTTGGTTCCTTACATTAGAAACATCCAACCAACGACCTGCTGCTGCAGACATTGGAAAACAAAACAAAATTTCCTGCATTATGAGGGTCAAGTTCAACTAGTTGATTGGCTACTACTTCGGCCAGCTCAATATCACAATGCAATCTACATGCCTCAAGAAGTGCTCCCCAACATTCAGCATGGGCCTCAATTGGTAATGACTTAAGAAGATCATAGGCTGCTTCTAAGTGGCCAGATCGACCTAGAAGATCAATCATGCATGCATAATGGTCAGGCGAGGGGTTAATTGAATATTTACTCATCATATCAAATAAGCAGTAACCTTCCTCTAACAGTGCCGCATGGCTGCAGGCTGTCAGGATGACAGTGAAGGCCACATCATCAGGCGTTATTATAATAACTGCTCAGCTTTAACAATGTAAAATGCATAGGTTCATAGAATTAAGTTTCACTAATAAAGATATTTCTCAGGAAAAGAGCACTATTTGTACAAAGCTATCACGTCATCACATAAGGTGAAACAAAAAAAAAAAAAAAAAAAAAAAAAAAAAAAAAAAAAAAAAAATTAAAAACAACCTGATAAAACACCAACAGAAAAAATGACCTCAGAACATTGGCAAACTGACCAAAACTCATGATCTGGTCATTCTTTGTGCAAACTAAGGTTTGATAAAATCATATAGGATAAGAAGCGTAGGAAGTAATACCACATTTGTTTTGACCTCTAATGATCCTCATATAACCATTTTCTCCCCAACTTTCACCCCACGAATTCTTCAACACCCAATAATCAGTCCCATATGTATCAGTCCCATACCCGACTACAGTAACAGCATGATTAATGATTTACCATACCTATCAACAAAACGTACCAATCACATCTCATCACAAAATAGTATACACTGCGTATAAGGCAGATCATTTTCTTCATAATCCCACCCTCCAAATGCCGGCACATGATAATTCCAGGCCACCTATATTCTTGTTTGTTAACATCAAATTCAATATATTATTACCCTTAATCATCATTAATTTTTTGAATTAGAAGAGAAAAGAAAATAAGAGAAGACTTACATCCATTTTTTCTTTTGAAATTAAGAGAAAGAAAGAGGTTTTTGTTGGTGTGTTCCATTTTTTCTTTTGAAATTAAGAGAAAGAAAGATCGAGGAAATGAAAGAGAAAGAAAGAGGATTGACCGTTTTTTTTTTTTTTTTTTTTTTTTTTTTAATTTTTATTTAACAATAGATTTCGCATAGGTTCAAACCGAACCGGTGTGATTTACTCACTTTTTGCACCGATTTTGTTAAAATAGGTGAGAAAAGTCTTCCCCTCAATCCCGCCTATTTTTTTCGCATTGTTTTTAAAAATCGGTGTGCATTTTGCGGTGCCTATTTCATTTTTTCTACTAGTGAAACACTTTGTTCTCGGATTTGTTGTAGAAGTAATATCCTTTAGTTTCTTTTGGTATCCCACAAAGAAACACTTGTCTGATTTTGGGTGAAGTTTGTGTGAAATTAATCTCTTGACATATGCTTCGCAACCCCAAATCTTAAGAAAAGACAACCGTGGAGGTTTCTTCGTCCATGATTCATATGGAGTTTTATCAACGGCTTTTGACGGAGCTCGGTTCAGGGTTAGTGCCGCGGTTGGAAGTGCGTGCCCCTAAAAAGAGATAGGAATATCGCTAAGACCCATCATTGATCGAACCATGTCTAACAAGGTTCGATTCCTCCTCTTGGACACTCCGTTCCATTGTGGAGTTCTGGGAGGTGTCAACTTTAGGAGAATACCATTTTCTTTTAGATGATTGTCGAATTCGTGGCTCAAATATTCGCCACCTCGATCCGATCGAAGTGCTTAAATTTTCTTGCCAAGCTGATTTTCCACTTCACTCTGAAACTCTTTGAATTTCTCAAAAGATTCAGATTTGTTCGACATAAGGTAGACATATCCATATCTACTATAGTCGTCTGTGAAGGTGATGAAATATCGATAATTATGCCTTGCAGGTGTACTCATTGCTCCACATACATCCATTTGTATAAGGCCCAATAAGTCACTAGCCCTTTCTCCTATCTCGGAGAATTGTTGCTTTATCATCTTGCCTAATAAACATCCTTCGCGATTTTCAAACGATTCTAAGTCGAATGAGTCAAGAATACCTTCATGAAGAAGTTTCTTGATGCGTTTGTTGTTAATGTGGCCAAGACGACAATGCCACATGTAGGTTTGATTCGACTCAATGGTCTAAGCTTTTTTAGCGGTATCATCAACATTATAAACTTGTTTGTCTAGAGAAAGCACATAAAGACCATTTTCTGAATATGTCTTACCATATAAAAACATTATCGAAATAAACGAACAACTATTGTCTTTTATCCGAAATTCAAATCCCTTGGCGTCCAACACCAAAATTGAAATAATTTTTTTGGTAACTCTTGGAACATGATAACAATTGTCAAGTTCTAGAACAAGCCTAGAAGACAAAGACAAACTGAGAGTTCCAACAGATACGGCTGACATCCTGGCTCCATTGCTGACCCGTAGTTTGACCTCTCCCTTCTCTAGCCTCCTATATATCCTTAGCCTCTGAGCATTGGAACAAAGGTGTGAGCCACATACAGTATCTAATACCCATGATGTTTTGCTAGCGAAGTTTAAATCATAAGCATTTCATGCTTCCCCTCATCCTTGAGCGTTTGCTCGGCCTGCTTCAACATCCCATGAAGCTCGATGAGGATTTTCTCCATGCTGTGCATATTATAGTTCATCTTGAACTGATCATAGCCTTTGTGCATTGAATGGAGAATACTATCAATTGCCATCTCGGTCTAATACCGAGCGTCAAGCCTTTCCATGTTCTCAAATAATCCGATCATTTTAAGTACATGTGGGCTAACTGGCTCTCCTTTCTTGAGCTTGCTCTCAAGGATCTGCCTGTGGGTTTCAAACCTCTCAGTTTGGGCCTGCTCTTGGAACATGTTTTGAAGCTCAAAAATGATCTCAAAAGTCGTCTCCCTTTCAAAGAAAGTCTTTTGGAGGTTCGGAGACATTGTGGCCAACATGATGCATTTGACATCCCTATTGGCAGTTTGCCATCGGTTTAGGGCAACCTGAGTGACCTCCTCATTGGGAGCGTCAGGCATTTTCTCATCAAGGACGTATTCCTTTTGCTCTTGCATGAGTACTATACGCAAGTTCCTTTGCCAATCAAGAAAATTTGATCCACTCAACTTCTCCTTGTCGAGAGTTGAGCGTAACGAAAATTGGTTGTTTGAGTTATTTGTAGACATGATTTTACAATTGAAAGAATTTGAAATGAAAAACCATTCATAAAACCAATAAGTTGAAATTAAAGCATACATGAAATTTTTCAATCTTATTGAGCGTTTTATCCACGCAATAATATTTGTCCCTTTTAGGCGAGAATAAAATGATTCCAACATCCCAAAATTCAAAAGTGATTAAGCATGCTTTGGCTTGTCTTAACACTTAATATTTTAAGGTAAGCAATCCAATTTCTAATAGCTCTAAGCTACTCTTTGTACGATAAAACGTCGCATCTAATGCTTCCTTGACGTTTTATCTACATTGCCACGACATCTAAGGACTCCTTACTGGTATCGTTGAGCTTAACCAAGATCAACTTGTATACCTAGTATACCTTACGTTCCTAGAGAAATAGTGATGCCTTGCTTTGTCATAGCCTATCACTATGCGCATTAGTTCAGTAAGTGTTGTTCTTGGAATGACAAATTTGGCTCAATTTTATAGGGACCTAAAGTTTCTATGTTGGTTGATTTAAGTGAACTTAATTAATCATAAAACATTCGAAATCCTAAACATGCATCTAACATATCATTCATATATATAAGCATAATTATATATAGAAAACATAAGTAAAAGATGCATTTGGCAACTAGCATGACCCCTTTAGTCTTCAAGGGTCTTCGTTGCATCCTCTTGGCTTGTCTTCTTAGAAACGCCGTCTTCGAGACATCTCCACCAATTATGCAACTACTAGTAATTATGACTAGGACTAATCTAAATATTAAGGTACAAAAATACACAACGGTATGCAGACCGTATTTAGATTTATAAAAATACATAACGGATTGCAGTTCGTATTTACTATCCTAATCGGGCCCCACTAGTTGCCATTTTCACAAAACCTGTGATACAATCTACATTTCATTCATTCATCCATTTAGTGAATGACCCATGCATTTCACAGTGTAAAACAAGTAACATTGCACAGCACACTCAAACTAGTGAATGACCGATTATGTGTTTAAACGCAATAAAATTAGCTCAAGTAATTAACGAAGCTCCCACTAAATTCTGAATCCAAATTAATTAATCCAATTAATTAACTCGGTTAACCCAAATTTTGCCAAATTATTTTGCAGGTGCCGGCAAAACCAAGGCCTAGCCTTGTTTAAATAATAAAATAATTAAAATGGTGAAAATCGTAAAACACATAGCCCAAAGATACCCAAGTGCCTAGCACCAAGCCCCGAGGCTCGGTGTGTTAGGCACCAAAGCGCGACTACCATGCGTGGTTGCTGCCCTCGCACACCCCTTGCCGCACCAAGCATGTGGGAGTGGCTGACAGCATCGCTCGCGTGTTATGTTGGCCACATCAGCGTGCTTGCGTGCACGCAAGACTCGGCCTCAAAGGCTTTAGGTTCTGCTGCCCACTGTAGCACACCTCAGCACCCCACGCATCGCACCAAGCGTGCACGAAGCTGGCACACACCGCACCAAGTGCATCAAGCTCCGCATACACACGCACCACGAGACACGCATCGAAGCACCAGCAGCCCTGCACACCTCGGCAGCCACATGTGGGCTGCGTAAGGAACCCGGCTGGCCAAGAGAGTGCTCGAGGTTTGTGTGCCTCGATTTGCGTGCTCGTGTCCTCGGGATTTTATCCTGATTTTTGTGTGATGTTAAAATTAAATCTAAATTAATTTTAGAATTAATATTGAGCAAAAATTAAAATAAATCAAGTCCAACTCAAAATAAATTCAATTTTAGTGAACAAAACAAAATTAATTCAAGAACCATTTTTTAAATTATTTTTGGTTCATCTTGATGCTACAAAATTGAAGGGCTATTCTCACAATTAATTTAACCATACATAAATTAATAATGAGATTTGACAAAATTAAAGGGGTTGGAAAAATAAACACAATCATCCAATGATAAATTTCCAACACTAACTTGTGTAAACTTGAAAAATTACATCTTCCAATATTAAGATTAATTAAATTTCAATCACAAGTTTTGAACTTTTAAGACTTTAATCAACTCAAAAATGATTAAATCCAAATTAGTTCAACGTGGAATTTAGATAGTTAAGTTCCAACCAAATAAACAATTAAAGATTGGATCTTTAACACGTTTGGGGACTTCAAAATTACAAATTCATCATAAACATTCACACTTGAAGCAATTAATTTGCAAAAATGTGAAATTGCAAGTTTATGTGAAAAATGAACTCACCAAATTAAGCACCAAATATGACTTCATAAACGTGCTTAATAAGGGTTATTATTGTAGTAGATTAATGATGTAATCATACACATAATCTAACATTAACATGCCATAATTAATCAATGTTTAAAGATTTAATTAAATTTTTTCGTAAAAAACGAAAGACCCCTTCGAAAAATGTGTTTCTAGGTGGATTTTGGCTTCTGGACAGGTTTCAAAGAGGATCAATACTGATTTAGAACATCGGTTCCACCCAAAATTCACTATTTTTGGGTCGAAATCTGGGTTCTTGAGCCAAAATTAGTATAAATACGAGATTAAAACTAATTAAAACGAGCTTCTAATCTAATAAGAAAGCAAAATCAGAAATTTAAATCCATTTAAATCACCTTAAATAATTATTAGTTACAATAATTAAATGAGTGTGACTCTGATACCGTTGTTGGGTTTCGTAGTGTCCAACACTACGCGGAATGAAACCCTCCAAAAATCCGCACACAAATTAAAGTAACTAAACATGCATATTTATTAACAATCACATAATTAATTAACAAGGAGAGAGAAAGAAGACGATCTTACCCTTGACGCGTGCTTCACTCTTTCTAAGAGATCGTACTTGAAAGCGTTAAGCACCGCAAATGCGCAAGCCTCCAATGGCTCTCACCCTCGAGACCCGACCCGAACGACCCCTACCCCGAAGCTTAGCCGGGGCTAGACCAAGAAAACTTAAGAGTATTAGAATTAAGGTATTCTCTTCTTGGAGATCCCTTAAAATTTACAACTCAAGTGTCCCTTCCCAATCCCAAATGATGGGTATTTATAAAGAAGGGAGCCTTGAATTCCAATCTCCCATCAATGTGGGAGAGTTGGTAAAATTAGTCTTTATTCAATTTATTTTAATTAAAAAATCTAATTGAAAATTCAAGTAAATCAACAAACGCCAAGTGTCAAGAGGTGAACAAGGGGATTAGGTGAGGACCACAAGGGGGGGACCAAACTCCCCTTGCTCCCCAAGCAATCTAACAAAAATCGAGTGCCCACCATGCATGAGCTAGCCACGCATGAGTTGGCTGGCAGCCTGCCTTGGCTGCCAAGGCTGCCTTACTGTCGCCTAGCACCATGGTTGGGCATGCCAGCCAGCCTGCATATGCATGCGCACAGCAAACAGGCCACGCACGCTATGCGGGCCGTTGCTGCTTCGTTACGTATGCTTGGCACTGCCTAGCAGCTGCTGCGTGTGGCCGGGTGTGAGGCCCAGCATGCTAGCACACATGGCGCGCCAGCTGTTAGCTTGCGTGCGGCCAAGGGCACCAGCCTTGCAAGCTTGCTTGGCCAGCAAGCCTAGTACGCACATGCATGCTTGGCTTGCGGCATAGCCATGTGATGTGGTTGGTGCCCTATGCTAGCCTAGCACTTGCATGGCTAGGCCAATGCGAGGCTACGACTTAGCTTGAACTTGTCGTTTGCTTGATTTCTCGTGTCGTCAAATTCTAAATTTGACTTGACTTATGACGCTCGGTTTCGACGTTTTAAGCTCGATATCCGACGTCTTTGTTCATAAAACTCTAATGACTCATTTAATCCTTTGGATTAATTCGTCGCCTCACTTCGGTTTCTCGATTGAGGTGTGACCTGAAGGGTTCACTCAAGATTAAGCTGTAATATTAATTATATATTAATATTACTGATCGGAAGCGGCCTCCAGATAGGCATTCCGATCACTTGACCTCACTGAATAATTAGCTTTCTAATAATTCCGAACCCTCTATCAGAATAATACACTTGATGGAAGGACACCATTTCTTTCAGCATTAATATTCAACCAACTTAGAAATACAAAGTATAATTTTGGAGTGAGTTGAATTTTGATTTTATGTCTATTTAATCTTTAAATAATACTTGTCGCGATAAGAATCGAGTAAAGACCAATATGGGGGAAATTGTCTCCTAGGCTCAATTTTGTACCTTCATCCTCGATCCTCCAATTGTGGTTCGTAACCATATGGAGTTAGTAATCTCATGGATTATGAATAGGTGTAACCTTCATGGGAAAAAAAATCGTGGTTTCCTTGTCCCTTTCAATAAAATCCATGAACAATATACAAGATTCTTAAAAACTTGTTAGTGGCTCCCTACTTTATCTCTTGTCCCTAACATACATTTCAATTCCTACTTCCTACGATATCCAAGCATATTCACACATACTAAAGTAGGTGCACTTCGCGCGACACCTACAATGACATATATAAGCAGTAAAAAAAAGAGAACTCAATCGCTACCCTCATAACTCAAATAAAAATTAAGCTATCACTAACCTAAGTAATAAAGTGATAATACCACCAGAAACCTTCCCTAATTTGCAATATATATATATTACATACATATGTATATATGTATATATACTTTATGATGTATATATACATACAGAGGAGTAGCGATTTATGGTTGTAGATATGTGTATATATATACACTTAGGGAATATACATACATATATACACTTATGTATATACCCCTAAGTTGTGTATATGTTGTATATATGTAAATATATATACTCTTTGTTGTGTATGTGTTGTATATATGTGTATGTTACACTCTTTATGGTATATATACATTAGTACATTACACTCTTTATGGTAATATACTCCTAAGTGTACGCTCTTTATTACACTCTTTATGGTAATATACATTACACTCTTTATTCCCTTAGTGTACATATTACACTCTTTATGGTATATACATATTCCCTAAGTGTATATACACATATACACAATATATACATATATACACTTATGTATATACATATTACCTAAGTTTCACACATACGGAGGAGTATGTGTATGTATATACTCCTCCGTTTCTTTATGGTTGCAACACACACTTTATCACTAAAATTAAGAAAAGTGGACCTCACATGATATAATACACTTAAAATGTTGTTAAGAGGTTATTAAGAATATAATCAAGTGGGCTATGAGCTTTAAATAAAAATAAAAGTACAATTTTCATCACAAAAACCTTCCTTTTACAGTGTGTTACAACTATTGTGATATTTCCATTTTAGGGAAGTATTGGAACTATGAAGAAATGGAGGAAGTATATATATATATATGTGTGTGTGTGTGTGTGTGTGTATATATATATATGTATATATATATATATATATATATATATATGTATATATATATATATATGTATATATATATATATATGTATATATATATATATATGTATATATATATATATATGTGTGTGTGTGTGTATATGTATATGTATATCTCTTCTTCTTCTTCTTACTTTCTTTCTCTACATTCTTACTTTCTCTATCTACCTTCGATCTCTCTGAAGGCGAGTTTGCTCTTCGAGTTTGCTCTTCCATTTCGCTCAATGATTTCTTCGATTTTCTTCTTCAATTTTGCAAATTATTTGATTGTTCTTCTGTGTTTTTGTTCTTGCTGTGATTCGATCATTCTAGAGAGGTGCTCTTAATTTTTTTTGTTTTGTGTATTTTATTTATTGATTGACCAAATAATTAGGGTTTTTACTTTGTTTTTGTTCGATTTCGTTTTCAATTTCTATTATTATTGCTTTTCGTTTGATTTCTATTATTTTTGTTCGACCGTTTTGTTTTCGATTTTACATATAATTATGGTTTTTGATTATTTTAGTTTTTTTGTATTGATTTTTTCTTTAGTTTTTTATTATTATTTTATTGATTTTGTTTGATTATGTGATGCAAATTGTTTTAAATGTTCACTTAAATTTGATTATGTTATGTTTTACTACTGTTGTTTAGATTATTTGATGTATGCTTTTATTTTTGCTTTTACTTTTATATGTTTTTTTATTTACTTTATAGTCATGATCATTTACTATTGGTTAGAGGATTTAATTTTGTTAGTTAAATGTATTCTCTGTTACATTAATTTATAAACTTGCTCTTGATAATAGGTTTTAATTAGATGTCAATATCTAAAACAGATTATAAAGTAGTGAATGATCAAGCACTTACACATTCTATAATTATTTTATTTCCTCATTTTTTTATATTGTTTTTTCTTTACTATTAGTGATGTTTTGTCTACTTTTAATTTGGATTCATCTACTTTTCAGGATGATGTCTGAAACAGTTGGGCTGTCTTCTCTTGATGTTCATGCTAGAGATGTTAATGTAAGCATTTTGAGAACTCTTTCTCATGCTGTACTACCTAGGACAATCTATAATTCTAAAGGTGGTAAAGAGTTTATTCCTGGTTGTTCTATGGAAAAGAAGCCTATTTTTGGAATGAAATTTAATTGTCTTCAAGATGGAATTGATTTTTATTATAAGTATGCTAGTAAATGTGGATTTTAAATCCGGAGTAGTACTAGCAAGGTAGAAAAGAAGTTGACTGGTCCTGATGGTAAAAAAGAGTGTTATACTCATTAAATATTTGGTTTGTAACAAAGAAGATTTTGTCAATGATAATAAGAAAGATAAAAAAGATGTTGAAGGTGCTATTTTTAGGAAAAAGACAGTCAGAGAATTGGTTGTCATGCTAGGATCAAGTTTAAGTATTGTGATGGTGGAAAGTATGTGGTTTATTTCTTTCATGAAAGCCATTGTCATCCCTTCTCAACTCCTACTACTACCAGACAGGTCACTAAACAATATGATGGCTTAACTTGTGTTCATAGGAAGTTTATATTTGATAATTCAAAGTTGAATATTGGTGTTGTGATGTCATATAGGATGATGAAAGAATATTGTGGAGGTTGTAAACATGTGAGAGGCACTAAAAATCAATTTAAAAACTTTTCTCGTGACTTGAAAGTTTATATTTCTGAAGCTGATGGGGCTATGCTTATAGAAAATCTTCAACATAAAGTGGTTATTATTTGGACTATTGTGTTGATGCAACTAGGCATCTAAAACGAGTTTTTTTGGGCTGATCCCATAGGTAGAAAGGACTTTCAGTTGTTTAGGGATTCCATTTCTTTTGATACCACATATGATACAAATAAATACTCCTTAGTGTTCTACCCTTTTACTAGAGTTGACCATCATAAACGATGAGTCATATTTTGTGCAGCCTTGTTATCTAAAGAAGATGTGAAATCTTTTGTATGGCTTTTTCAGACTTTTCTAAAGTGTATGGAAAATGAGCTTTCTTGCCTTATTACTGACCAAGACCCTGCAATGGGTGTTGCAATACATAAAGTTTTTACCAAAACGAAACATCGATTGTGCATGTAGCACATCACACTAGACGAAAAAGGTAAAAAAAAAAAGCACCGGTTCAAACCCCCCCTAAGGCACCGGTTTTGAACCGTTGGGGATTTGAGGGATGCCAAGTACCGACCATATGCTGTGTTGGGTACTAAGAGTGCCAAACGGATTCATCCCGTCCGTGCACAAACCAAGCCTTAAATTTCTGACTTCATCACCAATTCCCCAAACTTCATATCAATGTTCTTCCATTGCGGGGAGTCGGCTGGCATTCTGTTTTTCTTTCTTCCCTCTGCATGCCACCTCAAGTTTTTAGCGTCTTTTGGTGTTGAGAATAGACGCTTAAATCTTGGAATAATGGGAAAATACCACAACACCTTAGCAGGAGGTCCCTTCGTACCAACATTGCAACTCATGCGCTTGTAGCACGACTTCTTGCATCGTGGACACTCCACCAATTGTTCATATTCATTTTGATAAAGAATACAATCATTAGGACATGCATGTATCTTCTTATAATCCAAACCAAATGGACACATGAGCTTCTTTGCGTAATAGTAAGACTTAGGAATTTCATTCCCGTCGGGCAACATCTCACTTAACGCGGTCAACAAAGAAGTAAAACTACTGTCCGTCCACCCATGCTTCGACTTAATGTTAAAAAGTGTTAGCACGGCTGATAGTTTGGAGTATTTTTTGCACCCAGGATACAAAGGCTTTTTAGAAGCCTCCAATAATAACTCAAACACGTCACATTCAAAACCACGCATCATCTCATCCACCCCTTCATCCTCGACCTCATCCATATGATCATCCTCAAATCCATCCTCATCACCATTATCAATAATATGTACATCATTCCTGTATTCCTCGTCCACACGAATGTCATTGCTTCTATCATCATGCACATCATTCCCATCAACATCCCCACTGTACTCTCCTTCTTCACCGTGCCAAATCCACACATGGTATTTAAGCCTAAACCCACGACAAACTACATGATCTCTAATGATATCAACACTTTTGACCACCTTCACATTATTACAATCAACACAAGGACAATAGAGGCAATGCTGATAAGATGAAGCCCTCTCGCAAAACTCTTGAACCCCATCAAAGAATTCCAATGTATCACGTCTACCATACATCCAGCCACGATCCTTCTCCATTAAGTAAATTGTCTCTAAACATGGCAACATATTACGAATAATGTATAATTGCTACTTCTTTTATATATGTAAATCAAATTCAAACACACACCATGCATATAACATTCATATAGATACAAAAATGCATATATGCTTCCAAAGGGTCCTTATCACTCCAACCTAACCCATCCTTGAACCTTTACTCTCACTAGTGAATGTATGTCAACTTTCCAATTTTAAGGAAAATCCGGCAGCATTTTCCCCTAGTTCTCCAAGTACACGATGTAGGTAATTACTTACCCACATATGTACCTAGAGAACATGGTGAGGAAATGGTAAACTAAGATGTTCCTTAAAAAAAAACATACATTCACCACCTAAGTGAGAGTAAACGTTCAAGAACAGTCCCAACCGGGGACTATTCAAGACTTTCTCCTAATGAGAAAGCCTTGAACGAGTATCTAGGCATATGATGATGCAAGCATTTCATACATTGTTGTATTTATTTGTCATTAAACAATACACAAGTCTTAATAGCATGAAAAACCTTTTATTAAAACAATAAAGAGAAAGAAATATATATAACTTAGTGAAGTTTATAATTCATACCAATATAGCAAGTACAATGGATGTATTCTTTTTAACTTCCCACTTGAGCTAAATATGTAGTCTTCAAGCTAAACTTGAACTTCAATTCACATATGAATCTATAAAAATACAAAAAGAAAAAACAAAACAAAAATTATAAGTTAGTAAGTATGAGAAATGGATAATAACAAAAAATAGGGGCATATGATTAAGGAATGACAGAGAAAATGGGGATAGATTATGCAAAAGCTAGCAATTGTAGCAACCACGCACGACTAATTAACAAAACGACATACAAACGACGCAAACTAGACAATGACCAAGATAAAAAAACACACACCCTACTACACAACAACACACCACCACCAATTACAACACACTACTACACAGCAACACACCACCACCAACCACCAGCAGCACTACATCGCAGCCCATACAACCACTAATTACACCACCACCAACCACCAGCAGTACACAACACAACCCATACAACCACTAATTACACCACCACCAACCACCAGCAGCACTACCACCCACAAAGACTGAGCAAAACAACCATCACAAGAACAGAAAGCACAAAACAACCATCACAAGAATAGAAAGAAGAAAGGCAAGCTCACCATAGTGAAGGGGGAGCCGTGACAAGAAGGTCATTGTGGAGGGGGAGCCGTGCGCGTTTAATTGACAAACCCTAGTTTACAAGAAACTTATAATTACTCAAAAAACCCAAGAATGCCAAGGAATTCAATGGAGTAAGTGAAACCTAAGCTAGCTACTTACCTTGAAGCTGCTTCAATGGAGGAGAGATAGATACGAATACGGAGTGATGAGAATTGAAGGTGGTGTGTGCAGTGTGGCAACGAACTGCTTCAATGGAAGTGAGAAAGCTAGGAACTGCTTTAATGGACACCAACGAACTGCTTCAATCGTCAATGGATTATAGCTAGGAGATGCTGGGAGAAGAGAAGAGGGAAAAACGCGTGGGAAAAGAAATAAAAAGGAATTGAAGAAGAAAGACGTTGGAATAACCTAACCCGGGTTTTTTTTCAAATATGGCACCGGTTCAAACCGGTGCTAATTAACATATTTGGCACCGGTTTAAGGAGAACCAGTGCCAACTCTATGCCATACCCTTTTTTTTTTTTTTTTTTTTATAAATAAGTTGGCACCGGTTTGAATCGGTGCTAATTAAATTATTGGCACTGGTTTTGGTTGGAACCGGTGCCAACTCTGAATTTTTCAATCCCGCCCATTTCTTTTGGCACCGGTTTTCAAGAACCGGTGCTAAAGGGGGGTGCCTATTTCATTTTTTCTACTAGTGTTATGAGAAAAGTGCGTGAGAAAGCGGGTAGAAATTTTTGTAATGACACTGACTTTTTGAAAGAACTTTGTGCTGTTGATATTATTTTGTATAAAATAGAATTGGGTATTAGAATTTAATATTTGTCCTTAGTTATATACATTCATCTCAAATTTATGTTACAATTACTTTATGTATAATTTATTTTACACCTCATTTATTTATAGTTTATATTACACGTTATACAAATAATTTTTGTTTACTTTTAACAATTTTTATTTTTAAAGATATTTCTTTTACTTTTCATTTAATAGATATTTAAAAACACATACATTTTTATTTAATAAAAATATACACCACATGACAGAGTGAACCAAAATAGGCACACAATATAGAAATTATTCTCATAAGTTCAAATAAAAATATCTATTACTTTAATAGATAATCCTTTTACTTTAACATATATATATATATTTATATAATCCATACAAATCCTTCACCCAGTCTTCAAATCCTTAATATAAACATCATACTAATAGAAAATCTACGCTGTCCAAATCTCTTTTTTTCTTCATCACCACAATTATCTATTTCTTGTTCTTTCCTTTGTTATCTTTGTTTTCTTCTACTTCCTAAAATGTTAATGAAGTTAAAAAGTCAGTTGGAGGTTGTAAAAAAAAAATCATTATATCTTATATGAAAAAAACATAATTCTTTCTTTTTCTTTAATTCCCATTCTTCAACATTTGCAAGTAGTTTGGTTTGCATTTGGTTTTTTTCATTGAGAAGAATTAGAAGCAGTGTTGTTATATATATGATGGTGTTTCAATCTTTCAATTTCCTGGAAAAAAATCAAAGAGAAATAAAAATGGCTCACAAAGCTTAAAACAATGCTTCTAGTAATGCATATATGAATTTTTGAACCTTATAAAATTAGGAATGTCAACTCACATCTTTTATAGATTCCAGTCCTAATCCATTCATACCATCATAAGCCTTCATGTGCAGCAATTGATGTATGAGTTTTATACCATGATTTATCCCGGTTTTACAATGTATATTTGTATGGTTTTAGGCTCTTTGGAGCCATTTCTCGCTAACGATCTCTTCTCTAGTGTGTTCGATGTATTTTTATTGAGTTTTATAGGAATAAAGAGTTTCTTGTACGAATCAGACGTGTTTTGGATGATTATAGAAGAGGTTGGTGTATGAAGATGAAGGTCTCCCCCATGCCCTGTTGACCCTAGCTTGCCCGGTCAGACAGTGCAAAGTAGGATAAGCTAGCAACGAACTATATGCTGTAGATCCTATGTGCCTGGTTGGGCATGGCTTGCCCGGTGAGACCGGGCACCGAAGAACAAGCAGTCAAGCATTGAAGAACAAGTAAGCTGCAATCGAAATGTAGAACGCCTTACGCGCCCGATCGGGCGTGACCTGCCTGGTGGCACCGGGCGCAAGGAGGAAGTAGAATAACGAAGAAGAAGAGGCGTTGTATCCCAGCCGCCCAATCGGGCACTTCTTGTCCGGTTGGACCGGGAATTGCTTTACGGAAGCCGATTTGCTTTTTTTCGAAATTCTATCTTTTTGGGGGTATAAATACCCTTTGTAATCACAATTAAAACACACATTATTATATCCTCTAGTTTTAGTTTCTCTAAGAACCCTAGTTTTATTCTCTTTTAAGCAATTTAATTTCTACTCTAAGCTTTGATTATTGTTCATCAACAATTCAAGTTCTTTCAACTGAAGCAATTTTGGTATTCATCTATTTCACTTCTCTTTCATTTATTATTGTTTATTGATTATGTTTTCTCTATTAAATCTTGTTATTGGTTTTGCTATTATGTGTGAGTAGATTCATAATCCGGGATCTTGCAAAGCCCGAATATGATTAATGCTTAGATTTAATCTTTAAATTCTCCAATAATATTTTCCAATTGACATGCTTGATTGATTGAGTTTACGCCAATACTAGAAGAGGAATAATTGGTGTTGTTATCATCCCTTTGTTCTTATTGCAACGGGAGTTGAATATTAACGGGATTTGGGTATTTCAATTAAGGGTTTGAAGGTCATCACGGATGTAGATGATTGAATGATTAGGAAGTTAAGTATTGTGTTTAATGTCCCTTATTTGCTTGATTCCTTGGAAATAGGCTTGATAGTTGATTTGGGAAGCCATTGATAACTCGGGAGAGACCTTTGGTATTAATTAGGAAATGCTTTTCCTATTGTCGATTGAATTGTTATTGGGGGTAGATTTATTTATGCATTGATTATATTTGTGGTAATGCTTGATCTTGGATGCTTTAGTTCATTGATTTATCACATTCTTTATATTAATTGAGTCCTTTAATTATTAGTTCTTAGAAGTTCATCACCATTGATTTGTTACTTGCTTAGTGATTACTTGAGTCTATTTAATTAGGTGAACCTTAGTCTCTTGGGATTCGATCCTTACTTGCCCGTCTACATAGTAGTGGTCTAGTTAGGTTTAATTTTGTTAGGTACGCCACACGCCTATCATCAATAGATAGCTTCCAAAGTAATTGTCTTTCCTTGGTTTTTGAAAAGGAAGTTCTATTAATCTCAAATTGTAGTTTAACATTTCTTTTGCCTTTGGATGCTTTCTTTTCTTAAAAAACTTTTGAATTTGAAATACCTGCAACATATATATTGTTATTAGATAACATTGAAACAGAATATACTGGCAACAATTTAACTTATTTATTGTGCTTACTGTCTCTGTAATAAAACAAAAAAAATAGAACTAAAGCCACATTCCCTTACTTTTTCCCTCCCCTGCTGCTACTCATTATCGTACACCCCACCACTTGCTTAACCTGCACTACACAACATCACCACTTACACACACCATTCCATGCTCCCGTTTGCTGCCGTTTAAAACCAACCACTGACAGACCCTAACCATAGAAATAGGACTTTTCCTCCTTCATTTTACAATAAGCACCATCCATGAAAGCCACTCATGTTAACCAACATAATATAATCGACATTTATCCCCACAGTGATAAATAATGTTGGAATTAAACTAACAATTGTATGTGGCTAGAAAGAAGACTTGAACTGGTATATATACGAAGATTAACAGAGTTGATAAAAGCACGTAATTCATTAACTACTCCATATGCTTTATAATATTAATCAGAAAAGATGTAACTACTATTGTGCTTACTGTCTCTTTAATAAAATTCTTGATTGATTCCCATTCAATAGTATCCTCGTACTCTGTGTTGTCCTGGTGATCAACTGTTTCATTTTCGAAGTTTATGACAATAACTAAATAATGATCTTTCGTTTTTAAAGGAAGAAATATTTGTAAAATAAATTATTTACTCTTTAGATTTAAAGAATTCTTTATTTACTTTTAAGCTACTTTCTTTAACTTTAAACAATATTTTATTTATTTTAAAAAGGTTCTCTTTAACTTACACGTTCAACTGCATCCAAGTCCAATGCTTGAGTTTTTGTCCATTCTTCCCATATTTTTTGAAGTGTGGTCACTCCCCTTTTCCCATTTACTCTCAAACAAACAGATAAAGCTTCTTGCATTTTTCCAAACTAATTTAGTATATTTATATATATTTTTTATATTTGTATTATAAACATGAAGTTAAATTCAAAGTATTAGTGTATTTTTGTATCATTTACCATGAAGTCAAATCCAAAGTAGAATTTGACTAGCTCTCAGGCCTTTCTCTTTCTTTTTCATAACAATTGAGGTGGAAAGACTAAACATTAATCAAATTATTTGTTACTTTCTATTCATCCAACGATGAATTACAATCCTCTCTTGTTAGTTCAATTGATTCACTAAACCAACCTACAACTTCACTGAATGTGTTTATCATTAGAATAATTTTATTTGCAAATATGAAAAAAATTGAAATAATTACATACCTGTTGTTTAGCAAGTTGTCATCATTGATAGCGACATAGTGAATCACTTAGTTAAATTTCTAGCTCATGTTTTCCATACAGTCCTTATTTTCTTTCAAAAAATCTGACAGATATATCATTTCCTTAAACTATGAAAAATCAGCATCCACATCAAGTTTTTTGGTTACTTTGAACTTTGAAACTTTATCTAAAATGGCATCTCTATTTGAATTGACATATGAAAGAACAAGGGAAGCACATATTTCAGCACGATACAACTTTCTTCTGTTGGCCAACCCCAAGTCTCCATTAAACGATTCCCAATTGAAGCATATTATATGTACCATATAGAAAACACCACAATCAAGAGTTTGTTTTGTTGATTTCCAAGGAAAAGATATATTGTCAAACTCATAAGACATTATATCTTCTGCTTTTGGATGCTTTAGTTTGATCATTAACTCTGACATTTCTTCTACCTGTAATAATTGAAAATAAATAATTTTATTTACTTTAGAAGTGTTATTATTTACTATTACATGTAAATCATTAACTTTAAAAATATTCATATTTAATAATAAAAATAGACTGCTATTTACTTATAATATAGGTTTCAATTTAAGTACTGGATGCTTCTTTCAACATGTTAACCACCACCACACTATAATAGAGATTCAACAAAATTGGGATAAACACCTGAGATTCAAATTGTATTTGTTAGTTTTATTTTTTTTTGAAATCAGATTTATCCTACATTAAAGAAAACTTACCAAATTTACCTCCATAAACTGGTCTTTTGCATTGCACAATTGGAGCCAATCTAACCAAGATTGGCTTAATTCAGCCAAAACTAATTTAGGAGAACGATCTTTAGCCTCTTGAGAAGTTTTTTAAGATGCGAGAGAAATCTCCAGTGGTCCCTGCGTAGTCATGAAATCACAAAACACATTATATATTTAGTATACATTATGTATGTATTCTATTCTTTATTTAATGTATCACTTACATTATGGTCAATCCCAAAGAATAAGCATGATGGTTTGGCCATCAATCTTGATTTATTCATTAAAAATGACCATGCTTGAATAATGCATGAATTTATTAATTGATTAGGGACTGTTGGTGCTAAAGTTGTCATATCATCCCTTGGTATTGCAATTGGAGCTTCAAATTCTACAAGTTGTTCACTATATAATTGAACAAAAACAATTTGTTTTATTAATATTTATAAAGTAAAAGGAATTTGAAATAAAGTAAATAAAACAATGCTAAAATATAAGAATAAAATTACCTTTTCATTAATTTGTTTTTCAGAAAACAATAGTCAGCCACCACTTGATGGAATTCTAGCATTTCTTGCATTTTGTTTTTGTTGATATTCATACACTTGCATACATAAGTCACTTCAGTTCCTGTTTTTCCACAATTCACAGAACACTGAATCTTAGAAGCAAATTCATTCAAAAAGTTGAATATTTTTTGTCTGACACCTGGTCTGCAGTATTTGCATTAACTGCTACACTCAGATCAATTTCCTCCTCTTGTTCCTTTTGATCCTTCTCATCTTCCTTTTTCTCCTATTTGTTTTCCTCCTTCTCCTCTTTGTTTTCATCCTTCTCCCCTTCCTTTTCCTCCTCTTTTTCAGAAGCTTGATCTTCATAATCTAGATTAATAGTCTCTTGTACAAAATTTAAAGGAACATCTGCACCATCTTGATTATCTTCATTATAATTTGGATTAGCTTCAGGCTTATTGTTCTACTCCTCCCATGTTGATAGAAACACATTAGATACATCATTCAAATCATCGTAAATCTTCACTATTTCATCAATAGCCTTGCACTCTAGGGTCTATTATCAGCCTTTGTGTTTCGGAAAATAGTTGAGACTCTGATGCAGACACACTTGATTGATGCTTTTTAATCTTATCTTTTATGTAGTTTATGTGCTCGGCATGTAACATTGAAAAGAGTGTTGATTCTCTAGCCAATAACAACAGATCTTCTTCAATTTCCTTCAAATAATTAACAAAAATTTGTTATTACATTACTTTTGATAAATGATACTATTTACTTCTTAAGTTAATTTGTTTACTTTGAAGTCTATTTTATTTACTTTTTTAGTTTGTCATTTGCTAAACATTATTACTACTACTACTTACTTAAAATCTACAGTCTCACTTAACAACTATAAATATAATATAGGTGCATAACAAATAAATATTAAATATGAAATTGTGTTTATTAAAATTTAAAAATAAGATAGAAATATACTCACATCATGTGCAACCTTATGTATTTCACTGTCTATTATCACATGATCTGGAAGGTTGAAAAAGACTAATCTTTTCTCTCTGTCAGCAAAATTCATGTATGTAGTCTCAATAACATCACTTAAGTATGATTGTTGACCTCGTTTTCTACAAACTGGATATACATCATTTAGGATATCTCCTTAACCAATTGATGCTTTTGCTTCACTTGCAATTCTTTTTCTTACTTTCTCATTTTTCCAATGTTTGATCAAGGGCAATGTTGTTGGTTCAGGTTGTTCTCTAAATGAAAGGTGATGAAAGCACACAATCTGAAGAATCAGGACACATCCACTGATTCCTGATCTTGATTCCTTATGCTTGTTTTTCTTCAAACTCCCCATTACTTTGCACAAGTTATTGAGTACATAACCACACCAATCCAAGTTATGTATTTATTTTACATTGTCTGCATAGTTGATTATCTTATCACTTTGTTTGCAACAAGGGCCAAGAATGTGCTGCAAACATACATCACAAAGAACCTTTTAAAATAATAACCTCCTTCCTTTAGACTCTTTATTTTTTTCTCCAACTTGTTCACAAAAATGTCATCTTTTTCTGCAATTCCTAGCTTCTTCTTCCACTGATTCTGAATTATGACGTTTGCTAGAGGTTTCTTCCTTAACTGATAAGTCAACTTGTTCTCAATTATATTTGGAAGCAAGAAAACATCTTGAACATCATAGGAACTTACAGAGAACTCCTTGAGCATGTCAATTTTGAACATACAAATATTTTCATTGAAATGATGACAAAGCCATGGAAGCAACTCTGTTGGAACTTGTGTTAGTTTTAGTTCAAGAAAACCTCCAAATCAACACTTATAACATCTAATTTTTGTCTTTCACTGAATGTCTTGATAATATCAAATATTGCATTGGGTCTGCAGTGTGTTTTCTTGATGTCCAGATCACCATCATCATTGTTACTTCCATCTTCAACCTTTATAACTTCTTGTACCTCCTTATCTGAACTGTCAAGCTTCATTTTCTTCTTTAAATGAGCTTTTGTGTTTTTTCTGTCTTCTTCTGATGATCCATCAGATTCTTCATTGTTATTAGCTTCTGGTTCATAATTGCTATCTTTATCTTCAGCTTTTGTTCTTTTTTTTGTTCTTATATTTTGTTAAACTAGAAGGTATTAAAACATTCGCTTTTAAAATTAAAACATTCAAGAATAAACAACCTAATTCACAACATATCAATCTAAATTTAGCACCTAATACAATAAACTTTAATAAACCTTTTGAAGGTTGAAGTTCCTTAAGCCTTCTCTTTATCAATATTTGCTTTTATGAAATCCTTTGAAGTTTAGCACCTAATACAGTTAAGTTTAACAATGATTTTATGTTAATACAATTAGTATATAAACACAAAACATGTTAAATAACTTTAAAAACATATATATTTACTTAATAAGCATTTCTATTTACTTAATTAAACTTATCATTTACTTTTTATATTCAATCATTAAATTGTATTCATCATAATATTTATACTGATAGCATAGACTTATAAAGGCAAATGGTTTACTTTATAAATGTTTCTATTTACTTTATAAATTGAATCTTTTACTTCAAGATAATATACCTTTAATAGGAGATTTCTGTAAATCTGTAGGTTTCTTTGGAGATATCTTCTTTGATTGCTTCAAGAGCTTTCTTTGCTGCATGAGCTTTCTTTCCAACAGGATCTTCCATTTGAGGTTTCTTTGTATTTGCATGTTTCTTTTTATCTCCAACAGGTTTCTTTGAAGATTTTTTGGTTGCTGCAGCAGGTTTTGTTGGAGGTTTCTTTGCAGCATTTTTCTTTGGACTTTTCGTCATTTTAATTTGCATGCAATTCAAAACCAAAATGAAACATGCTTTCTGAAATATACTTCTAAGATGCCAAAAGTAAAATCATGTAAAATTTAAACTTTAAAATATAGATTGATGGTTTTTTTTTGTTTACTGATTTTGTAGGGACTTAAAATTTAAACTTAAAATCAAGTAAAATTTAAACTTAAAATATAAATTTAGCTCATCATTGAGCCCTACTTTGATCATGCTTTTAGGCATGGCGACGTTCCAAGGAAAATAAGCTAAATGTAAAAGAGTCGCCAACAAGTTTAAGGAACTTATAAACCGTTCACGGGTGTGAAGGTTACACCCCATTCACAATCACAGAGATCACTAACTCCATAGTGGTCCGGATGAAAGGAATGGTGTCCTTAGAACAAGTGTATTATTTTGATAGAGGGTTCGGAGTTAATTAGAAAGGTAATTATTCAGTGAAGCCAAGTGATTGGAGTGCCTAACTGGAGGCCGCTTCCGATCAGTAATATTAATGAATAATTAATATTACAGCTTAATCTTGACTGAGCCCTTCGGGTCACACCCAATCTTGTAACCGAACCAAAGCGATGAATTAATCCGAAAGATAAAATATGTCGAAAGAGATTTTACGAACAAAGGCCCAAGGCATGTGCCTGGTCTTCCTTGTGTTGAACAAATATGTGAGTTAGTAAGTTTATGATTGCTCTCCAAGGATGGGTATGTGGTCCTTACCTACTCTCTCCCTCATGTTGACACATGTCATTTGACTATTGCATAGCTTATTTAACTTAATTTGGAATTATATTAATTGCTTATTTTCACATTTTACCAACTATCCCACATTGAAAGATGATGGGAATTCTTGGGGACATTTACTTATAAATACCTATCATTGGGTATTGGGACATTCACTTAAGTTGGTGAACTATAAGGGATCTCCAAAAGCGATAAAACCTTTGTTCGTAAACTCTAAGTTATTTTTGGTCGATCTAGCCCCGACTAAGCTTCGGGATAGGGACCGGTTATTGTTCGGTAGCGAGGGTGTGAGGCGTTGGAGGTTCTCGCACTTGTGGAACTTGAAACTTTCAAGTCCGAGCTCAAAGGTTGAGCGAAGCACGCTACAAGGGTGAGCATTCTTTCTCCTCTCTCTCTCTCTCTCACTTTTTTTTTTAATGTTTATGTTTATTTTGCATGCTTTTATTTATGTTGTAATTATTATGCATGCGATCTGGTTATCTAGTTTTGTTTCTACGCGGTGTCGGACACCGCAAAACCCTGCAGTGGTATCAGAGCCAGGTTGCATTTAATTTTTTCAACTAAAAATTAATTAAGGTGATTTATAATGGATTTAAATTTATGGTTTTGCTTCCTAATTAGATTAGGAGCTCGTTTTTAATTGGATTAAAACCGTATTTATGCTGATTTTGGATTACGAACTCTAATTTTATCTCAAAAATAGTGAATTTTGGGTGGAATCGACGTCTTAAATCAAACTTTATCCATTTTGTGTTTAAAAGTGGCCTTTCAGAAGCCAAAGTCCACCCAAAAAATGGTTTTTCGAGGGGTTTTTACGTTTTTGACAAAAAATTTTAATCTTTAAACCTTAATTAATTATGACATGCAATTGTTGGATTATGTGTTTAATTATACCATTAATCTTCTTCAATTTTAACTCTTATTAAGCATGTTTATGAAGTCATAATTGGTGCTTAATTTGGTTAGCTCTTATTTTCACATACACTTGCAATTTCACATATTTGCAAAATAATTGCTTGGAGTGTGGATGTTTTTTATGAAAATGTATTTTTGAAGCCCCTAAAATGTTAAAGATTCAATCTTTAATTGTTTATTTGGTTGGATCTTAACTTTTTAAATTCCATATTGAACTAATTTTTGGTTTTAATCATTTTTAAGTTGATCAATGTCTTAAATGTTCAAACTTGTGATTGAAATTTGATAACTTTTCATGTTGGAAGAATGTAATTTTCCAAATTTACACAAGTTAGTGTTGGAGAAATTTTATTGGATGATTGTTTTTATTTTTCCAACTCCTTTTGTTAAATCTCATTGTTAATTTATGTTGGTTAAATTAATTGTGAGAATAGCCCTCAATTTTGTAGCATCAAGTTGAGCCAAAAATAATTTAAAGAATGGTTCATGAATTAATTTTGGTTTGTGCACTAAAATTGAATTTAATTAAGTTGGACATGTTTTATTTTCATATTGCTCAATATTGGTTCTAAAAATAATTTAGAATTAATTTTTATGTCACACAAAAATCGGAATGATATTCCGAGGCATAAGCACACAAATCGAGGCACGAAGCCTCGAGCATAACTCTCAGCCAGCTGGGCTGCTTGCGCAGCCCACATGTGGTTTCTGGGAGTGCGCGGTGTGCTAGTACATTGGTGTGGCGAGCAACTCTCTTGGTGTAGCACCTTGGTGTGAAGTAAGCTTGCGTGTGGTGCGATATGTGGATGCTAGGCAACACGAGCCCGCACAGCAGCATGGCCATTGAGGCCACCACTAATGTGCGTTGCAAGCACACTGCTAGGGACAACATAACGCTCGAGCGATGCATTCAGCCACTAGCAGGTGGCTTGGCGCAGCTGTGGCTGTGCGGAGCAACACCCATGCATGGCAGCTGGGGCTTGGCGCCTAGCAAGCCGAGACTCGTGGCTTGGATGTTAGGCACTCGACCGTAAGGGGCTAATAGTTTTGCGATTTTGCGGTTTTTTTGTTTTAAATAAAATGAGGCTAGGCCTCAGTTTTTCCCGGCATTTGCAAAATAATTTGGCAAAATTTTGGGTTGACCGGCTTAATTAATTTTAATTATGTTGGATGTGAAATTTAGTGGGAGCTTCATCAATCGTTTTGAGATATTATTATTGAGTTAATTCACATAATCGGATAACAACTTTGACTAGTTTTAATTAGGCGTGTTAATTGGATTAACCACCTAAGTTAGTAACTAGTTTTTCGCTTGTTTTGAATTATTGCTTGAATTATTTGAAAAATGCATGGGCCATTCACATTAGTGAATGGATGAATGGAATAGATATTCTAATGCAGGTTTTACAAAATTGAAACTAGTGGGGCCCGACTAGGATAGTATATACGGATTGCGTTCCATTTTGTATTTTTGTAAATCTAAATACGGACTGCGTGCCGTTAAGTATTTTTGTACTTAAATTATTTAGATTAGTCATAGCTTTTCTAGTAACTAAATAATTGGTGGTGATGTCAAGAAGACGGCGTTTCTAAGAAGATGCCAGAGATGCGAAGGCCCTTGAAGATTTGAAGACTCAAGTCCAAGGGGTCATGCTAGTTGCTAAATGCGACTTTGATTATGCTTTATATATTTTGCTTATATATATATATTTGCGATATTAGATGCATGTTTAGGATTTCGAATGTTGAATGATTAGTTTAGTTCACTTAAATCAACCAACATAGAAACCCTAAGTCCCAATGGAAATTGAGTTAAATTTGCCATTCCAAAATGACACTTACAGAACTAATGAGCATAGTAATGGGCCATACCAAAGCAAGGCATTACTACTTTCCTAGGGAAGTAAGATATATTGGTGTGCTTGCCAAAGCAAGGCATCATATACATGTTAGTTTTGGTTAGACTAAACGATATAAGTAAGTATTCCTTAGATGTCGTGGCAATTGAGATAAACATCAAGGAAGCATTAGATGCGACGTTTTATTGAACCAAGAGTAGCTTAGAGCTATTAGCAATTGGATTGCTTACCTTAAAATATTGAGTGTTAAGACAAGCCAAAGAATGCTTAATCAATTTTTGATTTTGGGGTCTTGGAATCTTTTTATTCATGCCTAAAAGGGACAATTTTAAATGTGTGGATAAAACGTTTAATAAGATTGAAAATTTGCATGTATGCTTTAAATTTCAAACTTATTAGTATTATGAATGGTTTTTCATTGCAAATTCTTTCAATTGTAGAAATATGTCTACCTTATGTCGCACAAATCTGAATCTTTTGAGAAATTCAAAGAATTTCAGAGTGAAGTGGAAAATTAGCTTGTCAAGAAAATCAAATCACTCCGATCGGATCGAGGTGGCGAGTATTTGAGCTACAAATTCGACGATCATCTAAAAGAACATGGAATTATCTCAGAATTGACACCTCCTAGAACTCCACAATGGAATGGAGTGTCCGAGAGGAGAAATTAAACTCTGTTAGACATGGTTCGATCAATGATGGGTCTTAGCGATCTTTCTATCTCTCTCTGGGGACACGCACTTCTAACCGCGACACTTACACTGAACCGCGTTCCGTCAAAAGCTGTCGAAAAGACTCCATATGATTTATGGACGAAGAAACCTCCATAGTTGTCTTTTCTTAAGATTTGGGGTTGCGGACCATATGTCAAAAGACTCATATCTGACAAGCTTGCACAAAAATCTGATAAGTGTTTCTTTGTGGGCTATCCAAAATAAAGCAAGGGGTATTACTTCTTCAACCAATCTAAGAACAAAATATTTGTTGCTCTAGATGGTGTCTTTTTGGAAAAGGAGCATCTTTCTAAAATGATAAGTGGGAGGAAAATCAAACTTGATGAAGTTCGAGAAGGTGAGCAACAAAGTCAAACTGTCAATCAAAGTGCTTTAGAAGCAACTGTTAAAAATGGTCAAAGTCAAAATGCTCAACCTATTACCCTGCGTAAGGTCGCAAAGGCCAAGATCTCAACGAGATAGATAACTCGGTGTTGTCTTAACTGAGAATTAAGACATCCTACTTGTGGATGGAGATGAACCAGCGACATACAAACAAGCTATGATGAGCTTCGACTCTACAAAATGGAAGGATGCCATGGACTCAATGTTTGAAAATCAAGTCTGTGACTTGGTTGATTTGCCCGAAGGTTATCCACCTATTGGTTGCAAATGGATTTCATGTTGAAAACCGACAAAGATGGAAATGTATATGTATACAATGCTAGATTGGTGGCAAAAGGTTATAGGCAAATCCACGGCGTTGATTATGATGAAACCTTTTCGCCAGTCGCCATGCTTAAGTCCCTCCGGATTATCCTAGCAATTGCCGCATATTATGATTATTAGATTTAGCAAATTGACGTCAAAACTGCCTTCCTTAGTGGGATTTTGGAAGAAACTATGTACATGACACAGTCGTAAAGGTTTTGTAGATCTAAACAATGATGGGAAGGTATGCAAGCTTAAGAAGTCCATTTATGGATTAAAGTAGGCAAGCAGAACTTGGAATCTGCGATTCGATGAAGTCATTTGAGTTTTGTTTTATCAAGAATCCAGATGGCTTTTGTGTTTACAAGAAGGTCAGTGGGAGTGACATCGCATTCCTTCTCTTATATGTCGATGACATGTTGCTCATTGGAAACAACATTCTAATGTTGGAGTCTGCAAAGGCTTGGTTTGGAAAGTGTGTTTCTATGAAGGACTTGGGAGAGGCACAGTACATATTGGGCATCAAGATATATCGGGATAGATCTAAAAGGATGATTGGATTGAGCCAAAGTACTTATATCGATAAGGTAATGGCACGATTCAATATGGAGGAAGCCAAAAGAGGCCACCTACCCAGGTCACATGGCATAATTCTCAGCAAGAAACAGTGTTCAAAGACACATGATGAGCGAGAGCGGATGAGTCAGATTCCATATGCTTTGCTTATTGGATCAATCATGTATGCCATGATATGTACTAGGCCGGATGTATCGTATGCCTTGAGTGCTACGAGCTGATACCAATCAGACCCAGGAGAGACGCATTGGACTACGACCAAGAACATCCTAAAGTACCTGAAAAGGAACAAGGATAAATTTCTTGTCTATGGTGGGAGTAAGGATTTGGTTGTTAAAGGTTATATCGACGCAAGCTTTTAAACTAACAGAGACAACTTCAAGTCACAATTTGGATACGTGTTCTGTCTTAACGGAGGAGCGTTCAGTTGGAAGAATGCTAAGGAAAGCACGACTGCAGATTCTACAACTGAAGTCGAATACTTAGTAGCTTCGGAAGTAGCTTAGGAGGTAGTTTGGATTCGTAAGTTCGTTGGTGAACTTATTAGGAAGGACAAGTACAAGATTGAAAGGAATGGTGTCCTTCGAACAACTAAATTATTCCGAGATAGGTTCATAATTATTTAGAAAGCTAATTATTCAATGAGGTCAAGTGATCAAAATGTCTTGTTGGAGACCGCTTTCGATCACTAATATCAATGAATAGTTAATATTACAGCTTAATCTTGACGGAACCGTTCGTGTCACACCTAATCATGTCACTGAACCAAAGCGATGAATTAATCCGAAAGATTAAATATGTTGATAGTGGTTTTACGAACAAAGACGTCGGATTCCGAGTTTAAAGCGCCATAATCAAGCGTCAAACGTCGAGTCGTTTGATTGGACCTAGCGTCGGATTGGCCGAGCCAACCGAGGACTAGCCGTGCTAGCTAGCATGGCTGCTAGCCATGGATAGCCTTTGTAGCAAGCCTAGAATCCACGCGTGTACGCTGGCCGGGCATGCCAGCCGAGCTAGCTAGCTAACAGCGTAAGGGGGCCTTGCGTGCATTGCCTTGTGGGCGAGCTAGCAGCGCTAGCATCAGCCCGCAAGCATGCGAGAAGGCCGATTCTAGAAGCATTAGCACCAGCCTACAAGCACGCGAGCAGCCCTAGCAGTAGCCCTCTAGCTCGCGTGGACTTACGGCATCATAGTAGGCCCAGCCGAGGGCAGGGCCGCCAGCTAGGCGAGCCTTAAGGCCCAAGGCATGTTGCCTGTCTTCCTTGTGTTGACCAAATATGTGAGTTGGTGGGTTTATGCTTGCTCTCCTAGGATGGGTATGTGGTCCTTTTGTACTCCCTCCCTCATGTTGACACTTTTCATTTGACTATCGCATAGCTTATTTAATTTAATTTGAAATTAAATTAATTGCTTATTTTCACATTTTACCAACTATCCTACATTTAAAGATGATGAGAATTCTTTGGGACATTTCCCTATAAATACCCATAATTGGTTATTGGGAAATTCACTTGAGTTGGTGAACACTAAGGGATCTCCAAAAGCGAGAAAACCTTTGTTCGTAAACTCTAAGTTATTTTTGGTCAAGCCCCAACTAAGCTTCAGGGTAGGGACCGATTACGGTTCAGTAGTGAGGGTGTGAGCCATTGAAGGTTCTCTCACTTGCGGAACTTGACACATTCAAGTCCTAGCTCAAAGGTTGAACGAAGCACGCTACAAGGGTGAGCAATCTTTCTCTTCTCTTATGTTTATGTTTATTTTGCATGCTTTTATTTATGTTGTAATTATTATGCATGCGATCCGGTTATTGGGTTTTATTTCCGCGCGGTGTTGGACACCGCAAAACCCAACAGCGGTATAAGAGCCTCTTGCATTTAATTTTTACAACTAAAAGTTAATTAAGGTGATTTAAAATGGATTTAATTTTCTGGTTTTGCTTCCTAATTAGATTAGGAGCTTGTTTTTAATTGTATTTTGGGTGGAATCGACGTCTTAAATCAGGCTTTATCCACTTTGTGATTAAAAATGGCCTTCTAAAAGCCAAAGTCCACCCAGAAAGTGGTTTTTTTTGTTTTTGACGATTTTTTTTGAAAGAAACGCCAAAGTTAAGAAACGCAAAAGTTATGGCGTTTTGAAGTTGGCTAGTTTTGTTGTTGCGCTCTCGCGCCTGATTGGGCGAGCTTAGCCTGATCGGGCCCGCCTCCAAGGTACGAACAGGTGGTTTCTTGCTACTCGCTGCTCGAAATTTCTCTTTGGCCTTGAATTTCTTCGTATTTTTGCTTGATTGAGCAAATGCCACCCGATCGGGTTGGATTTTCACTAAGGGATTGATTTTTGCATCTTGCTCAATTTTCTCCACTTATTCATCTTCAAACCCAAACCCTACACACTTTAGAGTTCTTTCTACAGCATCCACTTCATATTTCCATGTAGTAGCTTTTCCTGCGGAAGATGCAACACAAAATACCGCCTCCAAGGGATCTCTAACGAGAGCTTGGGGCTTATTAGAAAAATTATTTATATCAACCACACCAACGCTATAACACTTTTCATCTAACATGGGACTTTTCGGGACATTATTTAGATTAAAAGTAACATTATCATCCCCTACACATAGTGTAAGTTTACCACTTTTCACATCTATTATTGCCCATACAGTATGAAGGAATGGTGTACCAAAAATAATCGGAATTTTCAAATCTTCCTCCATATCAAGAACAACAAAATCAACAGGTATATAAAATTTACCTATTCTAACAAGAAAATCCTATAAAACGCCTAAAGGGTATTTAACAGAACGATCTGCCATTTGTAGAGTAATATTGGGAGCTTTTAAATTACCCATATTTAATTTAGAGCTCACAGATAATGGCATAACAGTTACACTAGCACCCAAATCACATAAAGCTTTATCAATCATCAGATTACCAATATGACAAGGAATAGAAAAACTACTCGGATCTTTTAGTTTAGGTGGAAATTTATTCTGTAATATAGCACTACATTCTGCAGTAAAAACAACTGTCTCTACCTCACTAATAGATATCTTTCTAGTCAAAATTTGTTATATAAATTTAGAATATGCAAGAACTTGAGTAATTAAATCTTTGAAAGGAACCGTTACCTGTAAATGTTTGACAACATCTAGAAACTTGCTAAATTGCTTATCTAATTTACTCTTGAGATGTCTATTTGGGAATGGAAGTTTGATAGCTGGACTCTACACATCTCCGATCTTATCTTGAGTTGTTCCCTGCAATTTATCAATAGAAGAGTTAGTTTTACTCTGGGGCCTGCAAGACTAGTAACAACAATATTTTGTATAATAGGATCAAGATTAACAATTTTTGTAATAACATGTTCATCATCTTTGGGCATAGGGGGCCCATTGTAATGCGAACCACTTCTCAAGGTAATTACATTTGCATGATCTGTAGGTTGTACTGGCTGCGATGGTAGAGCTCCTTACTGGCGAGTTTACAGAGTAGAGGAAAGTTGCACAATTTGATTATCTATGATTTTATTATGTGCTAGGATCTAGTCAATTTGCGCATCTTTACTCTGCATCTGCTTCTGCATATTGGCGAACATTGTTTTGATTTCTGATAGGCCAGAATCAAATGGAGGAGTACCAACCTGTTGTGGTCTCAGATGTGGAGGTTGGTAGTACCTCTGTTGTGGTTGTTGTACCTGTGGTGGAGGGTTAAGCACATTCGTATTATTATAAGTGTTAGAGTATGGACTAATTTGCTTATAAGTTTGAAAAGCATTAATCTTCTCAAGTGAACTCCTACAGTCTTGCGCCTAATGACCTATAAGACCACAATTTTCACAATTATTGCAGAGTTAGTACCAATAGTAGAAACATTAGCAACGAAAGCTGAATTAGAATTATTAATATTGTCTAGTTTCTGGCTAATAGAAGTCAATTGTGCTTGCAAAAAGGATATAGAATCGACTTGGTGTTTGACAAGCGCACATTAGGGCGCGCTTTAAGGCATATAAATGGGTGATTTTGAATGTATTTAGGCCCGTTTTGGTCGTTTATTGCCTTGTTACACTCGTTTCCTTCATATTACGTGCTTCACGGGTTTCGGTCTGTTTTTGGTGTGTTAACAGGTATAGTTGACCGAGCTATGTCGAGTCCCGAACCATTGGTGCGTAATCAGGCTATTATCGATCCTAGTCCACCAAGCTAAGACTTTGCTGCGGTTCTCAAGGCCTTGAAAGGCAAGTTAAGTAGCAGGCAAGGCAGAACAGTTCACAAATATGACACCTGTTCACTATTTTGCTCATAACTTTCGATATACAAATGATATTGGAGTGATTCTAATTGCATTGAAAAGTAGACTTGAAGAGCTTTCCAACGATATATTGCACGCCTCAAACGGAGCTCTAGATAAGAAGTTGTGACTATTTTAAGAAGACCAAAGTGCCTGCAACCTTCCTGCCTATGCTTGCACGGCCGTGCCGGGCATTAGCACGGCCGTGCCAAATTCAGCACGGCTGTGCCAAATTCAGCACGGTCGTGCCATTTTCCAGATTCAGCACGGCCGTGCCAGGCATTAGCACGGCCGTGCCAAATTCAGCACGGCCGTGCCAAAATTGAATATATTGCGGATCAGCTACTGCCATGCTTGCACGGCCGTGCCACTTCTAGCACGGCCGTGCTGATTTACGAAGGGCAGCCTGCGTAATTGCTTTCTAAATTTAAAACATATTATATATATATATATATATATATAACCCTATTGTGAGGGTTAAGAGGGAGAGATTTAGAGACAGTTTTAGAGATAGTTTTTGAGAGCCTTTGTAGAGAGTTATTGGAGAACGTTCTTAGTATTAGAGATTCATTAGTTTTCTTAGAGATTATTCTAGCGATTTTAGTTTTCTTGGATTTATTTGAAGCAAGAATTGTGAAGATTCTTTGTGTTATTCATTGACGACGGATATCAAAGTTCTGAACTTTTCCATTGATTCGCATCAATACAATTGGTATTATTCATTCTTGTTTATTAATCAAGCTTTATTATTCCTTAATCAGAATTCATGTTTATATCTATTATGCTTTTGGAATTCATTATTGCTTTGATTATGAATATGTGTGAGTAGTCTCCTAGCTAGGGTTTCGGGATGAAACCCGGCCTAGGTAACCTATGTAATTGAGGATTGATTTTGATAAACGGATTGTGATTAAATTGATTATATGCGATTGCATGTTAATTCATTATAATAGGAGTAGCTAACCTAGAATCTTGAATTTGATTGCATGATATCCTTGATTTGAACAAGAGATTGTGAATTGAGTATTTCATTGTTGAATGTGGTTTGATTATGTATCGAGTAATGTTAAGTGCATGAGAAATCCAAGCTTAACATTGCCCGTTGTCTTCCTACCTCATGATATTGATCAGACATATAGTCTTTGCATATCCCGTTTGTCTATGTGATTCCTTGTTGCGTAGTTACCGATGGTTAGGCGAATTCCCGTTCTCCCTAGTGTCTTAGTTTATTGATTTATTCCATCTTATTAGTAGTATTTTAGAACACCATTTTCCATTGATTTCGAACTAGCTTAGGTTTAAGATTGATTTGCAATTACGCTCGTTCCTCGTGGACCGAACCTTTATTTGCCATTGTACTTGGTTATAGGGTGTTCGTATAAGTATTGTTTGATTGAGAGTTAGATTGTAGCGACCGATTTAACCCTCGTCGAAATGGCGCCGTTGCCGGGGAACGGTGTTTGTTAATTGTTTTTTGATTTCTTGAGTCTAGTTCTTAAAACAAAAATACAAAAAGATTTTTCTTTTTGGCTACACTTGTAGCCTTGCTATTTGATTGGTTTGGTTAGTGTGTATGCGCAGGTCTAAACAGGGAGAGTTAATACCCTTCGATCCTGAAATCGAAAGAACTTTGAAAAGCAATCGAAATTCCCGATCGAAATCATCAAACTCTCAAGGAAAGGAAACCGACCTAAGCACACAACCAGTTCCAATGACAGAAAATCAGCCACCACCACGACCTCTTAAGGAGTTGGGAACTCCCGGGGCATATAGAGCTTCAAGTGGGATTGCTCCACCCACCACTCAAGCCAGTGACTTTGAGATCCGGCCGGCCATGATCACCCTTATCGAACGAAGGCAGTTTAGCGGTGCCAAGATTGAGAGCCCTTTGGCTCATCTGAACGAGTTTGAGAAGTACTGCAACACTATTAAAGTCAATGGGGTGACTCAGGAGTTCGTGAGATTAAATCTTTTCCCATTTTCACTCATCGGGAGAGCTCTCGAATTGTTAGAGAAGGAGGTAAAACCAAATACTCTACACACTTGGGATGATGTCACGACAGCATTTTTGGGAAGATTCTATTCTCAAAAGAAGACGGCCGATGCTAGAGCCTTGATTCAAGGGTTTCGGCAAAGGAGTGGGGAGTCGATCTATGAAGCATGGGAAAGGTACAAGGGGTACCAAAGAGAGTGCCCGCACCACGGAATCCCAACATACCAGGTGCTACAGATATTCTATAGAGGATTAAGTCCTCAAGGGAAAACTAGTTTGGATGCGGGAGCAGGTGGCCCAATAATGAACAAAACTGAAGAGCAGGTCATAGATATTATCGAAGATGTGGTACGACACCACATGGATTGGCAAGACGGCGAGCGAGATGCTGCGAACAAGAGTGGAGGAGCGGCCTATTTAGTGGACCACCTTAATGCCATTAGCAACCTGACATCACAAATTACGAACCTCGGGAAGGAGATGTCAGTGATTAAAGCCAAGCTCGATTCCGTGCCATTGCAAGATCTTCCCTCCCAATCTAAGGGGAGAGGTATGAATCCTAATCCTTCCGTTTCTAATATTCCTGTAGGATGTATTTTCTGTGAAAACTGTGGGTCTTATGATCATTATACTAATGCTTGTAATTTTGATCCCTCATATGATCCTAATAATAATGATGGTAATAGATATAATAATGAACAGGTCAATGCTATGTCTTATGATAACGGACCTAGGAATGACAATAATAGATATCTGCCACCTAATCAAAGAGGGAACAATTATAATCAGGGAGGTAATGATTTTGATTATCAAAACCAGTGGGGAAATAGGGGCCAAAGGGACCAAAATTCCTAAGGACCCTATAATCAACATGGTGGTTTTGGAAATCAAAACCAATACCAACAAGGTAATCAAATGAATCATAATCCCAAGGGCAATTCAATCAAGGGGGAAACGACATTAATAACAGGGGAAACTGGAATAATAATAAGGGGTACTCTAATCAAAATCCCCAACAATCTAATGTGCGTGGTTCCCGAGCTACAAATGATAATTATTATGCTCAAGGACCACCACAGAGATCTAGCTTGGAGGAAATGATGGAGTCCCAGGCCAAAATGTTCAACACTTTTATGTCCACCACTGATAAAAAGTTTAGTGAAGTGATGACACATAATAAGATGCTTGAAACCCAGATTTCTCAGTTGTCTAGTGCTATAAAAGATGGGGTTGGAGTTTCAAAACTACCGCCTCAAGGTATTGACCATAAAAATTCTGTGAATTCTATCACCACTAGGAGTGGAAAGACTTTGATAGGGAGCGATAATGTAATACCACCAAAGAGTCAACCTGTGACTCCACCTATCACTGATAATGTTGTAGAAAGTGAGGATGAGAGGACCAGAGAAAAAGATAAAATTATTGAGGTCCCAAAGGAACATATGGGAGCACAAACCAATGAACCCGACCTATTACATAGACTCCCCTACCCCCAAAAATATGTGAGACATAAGCTAGATGCCCAATTCGGGAAGTTTTTAGAGACTTTGAGAGAAGTCCACCTTTCTATACCATTCACTGATGCTATCAAGCAAATGCCTAACTATGCTAGGTTTTTAAAAGATATATTGAGTGGTAGAAGAAACTGTGAAGGGGTAGAAACTGTTAACCTCACTGAACACTGTAGTGCTATAATAATGAACAAAATGCCTCCTAAGTTAGGCGATCCGGGTAGCTTTTCAATCCCTTGTGCTATAAACAAAATGAATATTGATAATTCTTTGTGTGATCTTGGAGCTAGTGTTAGTCTCATGCCATATTCTGTTTATCAACGATTAAATATAGGAGAACTTCTTCCCACTAACATATCCCTTCAATTAGCCGATCGATCGATCAAATTTCCAAAGGGTAAAGTGGAAGATGTTCCCCTAAGGGTGGGGAAGTTTGTCATACCTGTTGACTTTGTGGTCCTAGATATGGATGAGGATGTTCATATACCTATAACTCTAGGACGTCCTTTCCTAGCTACTTCGGGGGCCCTTATTGATGTAAAGGGTGCCAAGATTTCATTGAAAGTAGGAAAGGAGGTTTTAGATTTTGATTTAAATAAAACTATGAAATATCCTTGTTCTAATTCTGATAATTGCATGATGGTTGACACTGTTGATTCCATTGTCTCTGATATGCGTAACGAATTATTCTATACTAATCATGATTTTGAGTTGAATGAGAACAAGGAAAACAGGGACATGGAGGAGCAATTTCTAGATGCATTAGGTGTGGCCACTGCAAAGGAGGCTAATGAAGCACCAAAGGTAAAGCTTAAACCCCTTCCAACACATCAAGGAAGGGTTTCCCCTGTGTTTGTAGTACCTAAGAAAGGGGCGGTGACTATTGTCAAGAATAAGAATGGTGAGCTTATCTCCACTGCAATGGCAAGTATTGATTATGGGTAACCTATAATCCATGCGTTGCGTCAAGCTAATGACGTTAAAGAAGCGCTTCCGGGAGGCAACCCGAGACCCAGTCAATGAGGTACTTTTCTCTTTCCCTTTTTGCCTTCTAGGTAGTCTCTCGATGCCTGACATTGAGGACAATGTCTATACTAGCTTGGGGGGGTAAATGGTTTCCTTGTTGATTTTCCCTTGTTTTTCTTCATATTCCTATAAAAAAAACGAGTTTCTTTTTGTTTCGTTTTGGTTTGTTCCTATCTAACCTCTGCAGATATGAAGACTCATGGAGGTAGCATTAGGAGCTTCGCCGCATCTCATGTTGTCTTAGTGTGTTTTCAAGAAGCATCTGGTGAAATCTTTCCCTTTTTCCTTTAGTTTTTTGTTTTTGAGTGCTTAGGATAGTTTAGTTTAGGAAGAAGTTGAATGGTTCGAGGATGTTTGATCGGTTCTAAAGAACCTGGGATCATTGATGTTGATATCAATTGATCACTTGTTTGTCGATTGGGATTATTATGTGATTTTCATGCCTCTATATGAGCCATTTCGCTTGTTTAGATTACTTAGTTGTTTATATATGTGTGCATTATAGGAAAAGCTTCTGTTATGAGAATGTGTAGTCTAGTTTATATGATTTTCCTCATAGTCTTTTCCTATATTTTTGGATCGTGATAAACTTGTCTAATTGCATAAACTTTTGGAATAATGCTCATATTTGGATTCGAAACGTGAATGAATGTGTGTGGAATATCTATTTCTACTTAAGCCAGTGATGAATACACAGTTTGAGTCTATTGTTGATCAATGTAGACGAGTCTAGGCGAAGGTAGTTGGTTAGAACGTTTGTTATCATGTGAAACTCTAAGCCATTGAATTGTGGTAAGATGGAGTCGCTTCCCATTTGTGGATTTGATCCCATTAATTGGTAGTTGCTTTGTTTTTGAATCCCGTGAGGTTTTATTGTTCTAGCCTTCATCATTCTTCTTGAGTGGCATATTTGGATCCTTGATTACGCATGTTTCAATCTTTGTGTTGACTTGTAGCTCCCAAGACCGACTTGACACTTTTAAGGGAGGAAGAGGGCACCTTTTTCATTTTTCTTATTCTTGTTCCTTTTGTTTTGTTACAAATTGATTTTCTTTTTACATCATCTTACTTGCTAACCATGTTGAGCTTTAATTCCATTCTTAGTTAACCGTGTTACAAACCCGATGGCCAATGTTTTACCAACCCTTAGTTGTGAAGCGTTTACCTAGATAGGTTTGTTGAGCTTATTGTTTACTAATCAAGAAATAAAGTTTGATAGTTGGTTTGAGCAAGTGTGAAAGTGAGCCTAATTGTAAATATGTAATGTGAAAGTCATTTTGTTTAAAAAAAAGAAGAGAAAAAAAAAGAAAAAAAAGAAGAGAAAAGCCGTCCGAATTGTGAAAAAGGCAAGGACACGTAAATACAGTTTTGAAGTTTGAAAAAGGTCATTTGAGTGTGTATTATATGGATAATTTGGGATGTGTAAGAATGTGAATCAATGAGATTGTGGAAAGTGAATTACATCTTTTGAACTATTGTTTTTGAGAATTGTGATTCTTGCGCTTCATTTAGGAATTAACCCCACTTTTAAAATTGTTTTCACCTACCTTACCCATTACCAATACATTACAACCCTTTAAGACCCTTAGACTTTAGAGGTGTTCGGTTTTCAAACGGTGGAGGAGATACCTTTCAACCCTATGGAAAGATTATGCGTAATCGAGATGTCGGGATACTTTTAGTTATTAAATTCATTATTTTCTTAGAGATTATCTAGCATTTTAGTCTGGTGATTTGAAGCAAAAGTGAGATTCTTTGTGTTTTTTGACGGGATATCAAGTTTGAACTTTTCATTGATTGATCAATAAAGGTATTATTCTTTTGTTTTTAATCAAGCATGACTTATTTGTTCTCTATGCTTGGTTTAGGTTTTGTTTGCATTTTGATCAACGATACTTGGATTGTGTGTGTCTCGTTGCTTGTTTTGAAACCCGGCCTAGGTAACCTATGTAATTGAGGATTGATTTTGATAAACGGATTGTGATTAAATTGATTATATGCGATTGCATGTTAATTCATTATAATAGGAGTAGCTAACCTAGAATCTTGAATTTGATTGCATGATATCCTTGATTTGAACAAGAGATTGTGAATTGAGTATTTCATTGTTGAATGTGGTTTGATTATGTATCGAGTAATGTTAAGTGCATGAGAAATCCAAGCTTAACATTGCCCGTTGTCTTCCTACCTCATGATATTGATCAGACATATAGTCTTTGCATATCCCGTTTGTCTATGTGATTCCTTGTTGCGTAGTTACCGATGGTTAGGCGGATTCCCGTTCTCCCTAGTGTCTTAGTTTATTGATTTATTCCATCTTATTAGTAGTATTTTAGAACACCATTTTCCATTTGATTTCGAACTAGCTTAGGTTTAAGATTGATTTGCAATTACTCTCGTTCCTCGTGGACCGAACCTTTATTTGCCATTGTACTTGGTTATAGGGTGTTCGTATAAGTATTGTTTGATTGAGAGTTAGATTGTAGCGACCGATTTAACCCTCGTCAGTGTTTTCCCTTTTTTTTTAAATCCTCTAGGATTCCCATATTGGGAATTATGAATAGCAATCTCTTCGACAACGTTGCTCGCTATATTCTCATCAAAATTCATAAATCTTCCGTTAGCTGCAGAGTCTAAAATCATTCTTGAATTATATCCAAGACTAATATAGAAGGCTTGGATTATTTGCCACTGTGCTAGCCCATGATGGGGGCATTCTCTCTGCAAATTCTTAAATCTTTCCCAAGTTTCATATAAAGAGTCATCCGCTTCTTGGGAAAAATTTTTGGATCGAACTCCCTAACAAAGCTGCCCTCTGTACAGGGTAATATTTATTATAAAAATTCATATCAAGAGTACTCTAGTCAGTAATACCAAGGGCGGTCCTATTCAATCCATTATACCACAATTTAGCTTTACCACATAAAGAAAAGGGAAAAAGAATCTCCCTGATTTGGTCCTGCGTGACCCTAGCTTGCCTAATAGTGTTGCAATATTGGCAAAAATCCAAAATATAAAGATTTGGATCTTCACCCTAAGCTCCGCTAAATTGCTTCCTTTCGATCATAGTAATAAATTGGGGTTTAATCTCGAAATGTACTTCCTCAAGATTAGGTGTAGGAGCAAGATGTGGAAAATCTGCCAGGGATGGCTGCGAATAACCGTTGAGCTTGCAAGGTTTAGGGGGTTCCAAAGGCGTGTTACCCTCAGAAGTAGCTCGTACTTGTCTGAAAAGGTTCTTCTGTTTATGAAAAGAACGTTCGATTTCAGGATCGAATGGAATGTAACCTGATCTAGAACTCCTGGGCATAAACACAGAACTAAACAAACAAATATGAGAAACTGTCCCAAAGAACTTGCGTTCTCTGAGACGAAAGAAATAATCTAGACTACAGAAATAATCAGGAATAAAAATAAAACCGTTTCCCTGGCAACAACGCGAAATTTCGACAAGATCTAGTCGTATCTCCTAATCAAAAGAATTACTTAAGTCCTCTAGCTAAAGCAGATAGGGAAGTAGGGTCGAATTCACAGGGGAAAAAGTCTTTCTATTCCTAAATAATTAATATAATCTAGATCATCAAGTAACCAAATATTTTTATGGGAATTAAAACTAAGGAGAATAATTAAAGTAAAGCAAATTAAATAAGGGAGAAATCAATAATTCAAAGCCTAGGGTACAGGTTCACCAATAAATAATATTCCAGGGTAAAACACATCAATCAATTATCAATGCATCAATTAATCAGATTATAAAAGGCTTTCGCTACGTATTACAATCACAGAATTAATCTACCAGTGTTAAATCGCATCTCTCGAATCTTAACTTAACCATTTATAAATTAATTTGCCTATTAATATTAAGCCTAAACATCAATTCTTATCTCTCGAATCAATATCGTACAACTCATACAATTAAACCAGGCCTAATCTAATTGCATAACATTAAATCAATCAATAGGAAATCAACCAAAGCATTGACAATCAACAATAATAAATTACTCTTCATATTATTTATGGATCCCCCACAACCCTAGAAATAAAACTACTCACACATATTTAAATCTAAACTAAGCAAAGCAAATAAACAAGACATAATTAATCAAAGTAATTAAATTACTGAAAATAAAAGGGGAAGAAATTGTTACCAAAATAAACGGAAATAATGAATTGCATAAACTAAAAGTGTAGAGAGAGAACAAGAGTATTAACCAAAAGCTTAAAACTAAAATATGAGAACTTAACTAATGAATGACGTCCCAAAAATCTCGCTTAGAAAAGCGTATTTATACTTAAGCTAAAAAATCCTAAGTTTAATCGAAGTAAAAGATGCTTAAACATCACTTAAAAACACGCGCCTAGTCAGGAGCCATCTCGCCCAGTCGGGCCCGCCCTTTTTGATAGGGCAACCTCCGCTCGCGTCCAGTCGTGTAACACCCTAGAAATTCCTTTTCTTTAAAATACCTGTTTTGCACTTTTAAAATGCGAAATAGGAAAATCTAAGATATTACCGCCATCGTGAAAATGGCTAAGGCAAATATAAAAGACACACACACAGCTGAAGACTATCTTTAAAACCATTTTAAACAAGTCAACTTAAAAAGTCAAACCAAAAGAAAGTAAAGTCAAACAAAATCAAACAAAGTTAACCTACAACTTGGAACCATTGTAGGCCCTTAAAACCAAACAATACCGAAAACCTTTACGTTAGTCTCATGAGCATAATAAAATAAATAATATTCAAAGCAAATAAAACACATCATATTCCTATGGAAACTAAGCAGGAATCGCTCTTCACTCAAGCCCATCATGAAAATGCTTCATCACTTGAAAAAGCTTCTCTCTACTTGTCCCCACTACTCGACATTAGAAATGGGTCATCGTAGGGGCAAGGTAAAGACAAGGCCAAACAAACATACAAAACACAATCAGCAATGCTGAGTACATAAGCGTAATAAAAACACACTAATATGCTTTCATCCTATCATCACACAACTTACCTTCTTGCACTTGTTTACAAGCATACAACATACCAAATGACCAACCAATAAATAAACAAATAAATAAATAATTTGCTTATTTAATTTGATTACGCATTGAACGAGTTTCCCACCAATTCCCTACCTCAAATAAATTGAGCTAAACTACACCGGGAGCTAACCGGGTAGGCAAATGTCACATGAAAGTGACTGGACGTCCTGCGCATACTATAATAAAAAGTAAAATATAGCGTCCTGTACTCCCAGTAGAAATCATGGTTAAATATAAAACCCCATAACTCCCCCCCATATGTCCATACTCAAGGTATATACGTTCCAAGAGTTTTGGTGCGTAATCTCTTTCACTTTGCGTTGTTTACATATTATTATACTTGGTGATGACTCTCAAACCATAACACAATCAAATATTATATTCAAGCAATCAAACATACCAATTTAATTCTTGAATAATTAGTGACCACATAAATTTAATTGTTAAACCCTTTTTATTCTACCTCGGTGTCAAAGACACCTTAAACGCATAATGCGCCGCAAATCCTATCCCTCGGTGTTAGAAACACCTTAAGTGCACATAGGCACCGCAATATAATTTATTCCTGTGTACTAAGACACTTAAATAGCTTAAATCCCATGCTTAAAGCATCAATAAAAATTATATGAACCATAATAAAATTCCCTTTTTCATATTCCAAACCAAATTAAACATATAGTTTTAATTCTCAATCATGCCAATAATAAAAGTGTGGTTCATAATCAACTTGCCAACATAATTAATTTCAATCACCAATTCATCATAAATAATTCATACATCACAAACCATTTACCAACATCAACCAATCACAAATTCCAACCAACACCTATTATGATACTACTTGGAACTAATTAAACAAATCCTAGCATGCTTCTAAATATTCAAATAATTACCAAGTACGCGAACGTACCTTGAACATGACCTCAAAATCGCCATGATTAAATAAAATCACTCGGAAGTCTCCTACAAACCAAAATTACAAAGAGGCATTAATACCTATTCCACACAAATTTCCAACAATATATACACTCTTTATATCATTCATAAACCCTCTAAAACAAGCTGAAATTTAATTTAAAACCCTTACTTTTATTCCCAATTAATGGGTAATTAAAAATCCTTTCAAGAAACATAATTATAGCTTATATATAAAATTCCAGCTTTATTAAATCATCTATAATTGCTATAATTGTGTTTTAAAACACTTATTTCAATAATTTAAATCACCCATAAACAATTTCCATCAATATACATAAACATAGAAACCTAGGGTTTTTAATTTGGGGCTTTTTAATTCAAAACCAAATCTGAAAATTTATATACAAAATACTTATCATCAAACATCATAAAATTATCAAAAAACCCAAAAACAATAATTAGATTAAGGGTAGATTTAATTAAAAATCAAAATGAATATTCTTTTTTTTTTATACAACCACACGCATGCACAAGGGGAAGAAGAGGGGTTGGTTGGCGCCACCTCCCACGGCTGCTGCTGCTGCCGGCCCTGTGCTGGCGGCGGCGATCGGCTATGGTGGTGGTGGAAGCCGACCACTGTGAGGTGTGTGTGGTGGTGGTGTGTGAAAAACATTAAAATTAAAATAAAAGGGGAAGGGGAAAAATTAAGAGAAAAATAGAAAAATAAGAGGAGAGAGAAAGAGAGTTACCTTTGGGTATTCTCCACCTTGGGCAAAGTTTAATTAGCCCATGTGATGGGTATTTATACTCTCTTTTCTAAAACCCTCCTAAACTTAAATTCCCTTTTTACCCTTAATGATCTCTTTCCTAGTCAAACTAATATTTTGTCATTCTTTAAAAACTCATTGACTTTAAAATTTCCTTTTATAAAATATATGCCCCAATATTTCCAAATCATGAAATAAAATATTTTCAAGATTATTAAATAATTAAAAATAAACTTTTAATTAAAATAATTCTTTTTAAATTAATGAAACTCCACAAATAATTCATTTCGAATTATTTAAATACTTTAAGAAATACTTATTTAAATTAAATACGTTTAAAAATACGGGTATTATAGGTCGGGCGCGCCTCCGGACGAAGAGCTGCTCTCTTCCTTCTTCCTCGCCCGCCCGGGCGCGCCTCAAGGCGAGGGCCTTCTCGGTCGGGCGAGCACTCGGACAAACATGGACTTTGATTGGGCCACTTTCTTGGCCCAATCCGAATTTCCTCTTTGGGTCTTTACTACTCAGTCCAATGCCTCGAACTCATCTTCTTCGCCGAGCCCTTAATCACCGGTTTGATAACTCTAACTGGTCTTAGGCTACAGAAAAAATGGTTATATGAATGCGCTCCTGTTTCGATGCTCGTAGTGGCTCCAATAAGTCCGGGAAAATGCTCCAAATCCGCAATTTCCTATAAAATAATACCAAGACTACGAGAACACTAGAAAACGCATATTAGTAATAAAAGTGGCTCCAAAGAGCCAAAAATACTCCTAAATATGACAAAGGGACGGGGGGTAAATCTCTATATAAAATGAACATATCACCTGCTGGTGCGAGGGCTGCTACACGTGGGCTGGCTGGCAGGCCCAGCCAAGGCGCCAGGCGCTAGCGAGGCAGGTTTGGTTACCAAGGTAGGCTGCTAGTTGGTGTGCGCCTATTGGGCTCGGTTTGTTGTGGGAGTTTGGCTTGGGGAGCAAGGGAGGTGTGGTCCTTCTATGTGGTCCTCACCTAACCCCTTGCTCTCCTCGTGGCACTTGTTGTTTAGTGATTCATTTGTCTTTTAAATTAATTTTAGAATTAAATTAAATTCTATTTTTCCTTTTTACCAATTCTATTTGAGAATTATTAAGCACTATTCCCAATCATTTAGCATTGGGAAAAGACACTTGAGTTGGTGAACTTTAAGGGATCTACATCAGAAAGAACCTTTGTTCGTAAAATCTAAATTGTTTTTGTCTGGCCTTGACTAAGCATCGAGGTAGGGACCGGTTACGGTTTGGTAGCTAGGGTGTGAGCCGTTGGAAGTTCTCGTACTTGCGGAACTTGAAGCTTTCAAGTCCGAGCTCAACGATTGAGCGAAGCACGCTACGAGGGTGAGCATTCTTTCTCTCTCTTTTATTTATGTTGTAATTATTATGCATGCGATCCGATTATTGAGTTTTGTTTCCACGCGGTGTCGGACACCGCAAAACCCAACAGCGGTATAAGAGCCTCTTGCATTTAATTTTTACAACTAAAAATTAATTAAGGTGATTTAAATTTATGTTTTTGCTTCCTAATTAGATTAGGAGCTCGTTTTTTATTGGATTAAGATCGTATTTATGCTGATTTTGGATTACGAACTCCGATTTTGACGAAAAAATTTAAATCTTTAAACCTTGATGAATTATGGCATGCAATTGTTGGATTATGTGTTTGATTATACCATTAATCTTCTGCAATCTTAACCCTTTTTAAGCATGTTTATGAAGTCATAATTGGTGCTTAATTTGTTTAGCTCTTATTTTCACATAAACTTGCAATTTCACATTTTTGCAAATTAATTGCTTGGAGTGTGAATGTTTATGGTGAAAATGTATTATTGAATCCCTTAAAATGTTAAAGATTCAATATTTAATTGTTTATTTGGTTGGATCTTAACTTTCTAAAATCTACAATGAACAAATTTTTGGTTTTAAATCATTTTTGAGTTGTTTAAAATCTTAAATGTTCAAACTTGTGTTTAAAGTATTATTGTTCTTCATATTGGAAGATAACAATATTCAAATGTGCACAAGTGAGTGTTGGATAAAAAAATTTCATTAGATGAATAATCATTTATTCAACTATTTTTTTTTTATCAAATCTCATTATTAATTTACGTTTATTAAATTAATTGTGAGAATAGCCCTCAATTTTATAGCATCAAGTTGAGCAAAAAATATTTAAAGAATGGTTCTTCAATTAATTTTGGTTTTGTGCACTAAAGTTGAATTTAATTAAGTTGGACTTGTTTTATTTTCATATTGCTCAATATTGGATCTAAAAAAATTTAGAATTAATTTTTAATGTCACACAAAAATCGGAATGAAATTTCGAGGCACTAGCACGTAAAATAAGGCACCAAGCCTCGAGCACAAACTCTCGGCCAGCTGGGCTACTTGCGTAGCCCGCATGTCGCTGCCGAGAGTGTGTGTCGTGCTAGTGAGTTGGTGTGTGCAAGCAGTACCCTCGGTGTAGCATCTTGGTGCGGCATAGGCTTACGTGTGGTGCGGTGTGCGGCTGCTAGGTAGCACCAGCCCACACATCAGCATGGCCTGCGCGGCCAGCACTAGTGTGCGTTGCAAGCACGCTGCTAGGGCCAGCATAACGCGCGAGCGATGCTGTCAGCCATTAGCAGGTGGCTTAGCGCAACTGTGGCTGTGCGGGGCATCACTCATGCATGACAACTAGGGCTAAGTGCCTAGCAAACCGAGACTCGTGGCTTGGATGCTAGGAACTCGGCCGTAAGGGGCTAATAATTTTGCGATTTTGCGGTTTTTCGTTTTAAATAAAACGAGGCTAGGCCTCGGTTTTTCCCGGCGTTTACAAAATAATTTGGCAAAATTTTGGGTTAACCGGCTTAATTAATTTCAATTGGATTAATTTTAATTAAGTTCGATGTGGAATTTAGTGGGAGCTTCATTAATCATTTTGAGCTATTATTATTACGTTAATTTACATAATCGAATAACAACTTTGACTAGTTTTAATCAGGCGCGTTAATTGGATTAACCACCTAAGTTAGTAACTAGTTTTGCGCTCGTTTTGAATTATTGCTTGAATTATTTGTAAAATTCATGGGTCATTCACATTAGTGAATGGATGAATGGAATAGATATTCTAATGCAGGTTTTACAAAATGGCAACTAGTGGGGCCTGGCAAGGATAGTAAATACGGACTGCGTTCCGTTTTGTATTTTTGTAAATCTAAATACGGACTGCGTGCCATTGAGTAATGTTGTACATAAATTATTTAGATTAGTCCTAGTTTTTCGAGTAGTTGCATAATTGGTGGTGATGTCTCAAAGACGACGTTTCTAAGATGACGAAGCCAAGAGGATGCAACGAAGGCCCTTGAAGATTTGAAGAACACATGTTCAAGGGGTCATGCTAGTTGCCAAATGCATCTTTAATTATGCTTTATATATTTTTCTTATATATATTTGCAATATTAGATGCATGTTTAGGATTTCGAATGTTGAATGATTAGTTTAGTTCACTTAAATCAACCAACATAGGAACCGTAAGTCCTAAAGAAAATTGAGTTAAATCTGCAATTCGAAAATGACACTTACGGAACTAATGAGAATAGTAATGGGCTATGCCAAAGCAATGCATTACTACTTTCCTAGGGAAGTAAGGTATGTTGGTGCGCTTGCCAAAGCAAGGCATCATATACACGTTAGTTTTTGTTAGACCGAACGATATTAGTAAGGAGTCCTTAGATGTCGTGGCAATGGAGATAAACGTCAAGGAAGTATTAGATGCGACGTTTTATCGAACCAAGAGTAGATTAGAGCTATTAGCAATTAGATTGCTTACCTTAGAATATTGAGTGTTAAGACAAGCTAAAGCATGCTTAATCACTATTTGATTTTTGGGATCTTGGAATCGTTTTATTCTCGCCTAAAAGGGACAATTTTAAATGTGTGGATAAAACGCTTAATAAGATTGAAAATTTGCATGTATGCTTTAAATTTCAAACTTATTGGTTTTATGAATGGTTTTTCATTGCAAATTCTTTCAATTGTAGAATGGTTAACTTTTCTTAAGATTTGGGGTTGTGAAGCATATGTCAAAAGACTTAGATCTGACAAGCTTGCACCAAAATCTGATAAGTGTTTCTTTGTGGGATATCCAAATGAAACAAAGGGGTATTATTTCTACAACCAATCTAAGAACAAAATATTTGTTTCTTGAGATGGTGTCTTTTTGCAAAATGAGTATCTTTCCAAAATGACAAGTGGGAGGAAATTGATGCAGTTAGAGAAGGTGAGAAACAAAGCCAAACTGAAAAAATTGACAATCAAATTGCTTAGTAAGCAACTTTTGAAAATGGTCAAAGTCAAAATGACAAAGCAAATGCTCAACCCATTACCCTACTTAGGTTGCAAAGGCCAAGATCTTAACTAGACAGATACCTCGGTGTTGTCTTAACCGAGAATCAAGACATCCTAGTTATGGATGAAGATGAGCCAGCAACATACAAACAAGCTATGACGAGCTCTGACTCTGCAAAATGGCAAGAAGCCATGAAATCTGAGATGGACTCTATGTTTGAAAATCAAGTCTGGGACTTGGTTGATTTGCCCGAAGGTTACACACCTATCGGTTACAAATGGATTTTCAAGTTGAAAACCGACAAAGATGGAAATGTATATGTATGCAAAGCTAGATTGGTGGCAAAAGGTTGCAGGAAAATTCACGGTGTTGATTATGATGAAACCTTTTCGCCAGTCGCCATGCTTAAGTCCGTCTGGATTATCCTAGCAATTGCCACATATTATAATAATGAGATATGGAAAATGGACGTCAAAACTGCCTTCCTTAATGGGATTTTGGAAGAAACTGTATACATGAAACATCTGAAAGGTTTTGTAGAACCAAACAATGCTAGGAAGGTATGCAAGCTTAAGAAGTCCATCTATGGACTAAAGCAGGCAAGCAGAAGTTGGAATTTGCGGTTCGATGAATCCATTAGTAAGTTTGGTTGTATCAAGAATCCAGATGAGTCTTGTGTTTACAAGAAGGTCAGTGGGAGTGACATTGCATTCCTTATCTTATATGTTGATGACATACTGCTCATTGGAAATAGCATTCCAATGTTGGAGTTTGTAAAGGCTTGGCTTGGAAAGTGTTTTTCAATGAAGGACTTGGGAGTAGCGCAGTACATATTGGGCATCAAGATCTATAGGGATAGAACTAAAAGGACGATTGAATTTAGCCAAAGTACTTATATCTATAAGGTACTTCCACGATTTAATATGGAGGAAGCCAAAAAAGGCCACCTACCAATGTCACATGGCATAACTCTAAGCAAGAAATAGTGTCCGAAGACACCTGATGAGCGAGAGAGGATGAGTCAGATTCTATATGCTTCGCTTATTGGATCGATCATGTATGCCATGATATGTACTAGGCGAGATGTATCGTATGCCTTAAGTGCTACGAGCCGACACCAAACAGACCCAAGAGAGGCGCATTGGACTGCGGCCAAGAATATCCTAAAGTACAAGCTTCCAAACTGACAGAGACGACTTCAAGTCACAATTAGGATACGTGTTCTGTATTAATAGGAGAGCGTTCAGTTGTAAGAGTGCTAAGCAAAGCATGACTACAAATTCTACAACTAAAGCCAAATACTTGGCAGCTTCAGAAGCAGCTATGGAGGCAGTTTGGATTCGTAAGTTTGTTTGTGAACTTGGTGTTGTCCCCTCAGTAAAGGAACCAATATACCTCTACTGTGATAATAGTGGGGCTATTGCTCAGGCCAGAGAGCCAAAGGAGCATCAGAAAGTCAAACATGTCACGAGGCGATTTCACATGATAAGGGAATGGAAGTTCGAGGGTGAAATCAGAATTTGCTATATTGGAACGGAAAAAAATGTAACCGATCCAATTACTAAACCTTTGCCTCAAGTGAAACACAACAAGCACGTTGATGCAATGAGAATCAGGCATATTGGAGATTGGCTTTGATTTCCCTGTTTGTGTGTTTTAATTAAGTTGTGGAGATCTTAATGTAAAACACTAAGTTAAACCATTCATTTAAATAAACTAAATATTATATGAATTGCAGTTTGACAAAAGTATTAAATAATAAAAAAAAATGATTCTTTCTTTAATTTGTAATCCATCTTGATCTTCAATAGCTATAAATCGTCATGAAAATTCTAAGTACAGTGGTACCTACATAAGTGTACAGAGTAAAAAATATCACAAAAAGTAAATAAAAAACAAATAAAAAAGTAAATCAATTGAAAAGTAAATGAAACGGAAACAAAAATAGAATACCTTAAAAACTACTTGTTTGGACAGTTTCTAAGCTACCATAATGTGAAACACCAGATTGCCCACAATATCTACAAAGTCCTTCCCTTTTTGGATTTTTCTTCAGAGGTTATTTCTTTGGAACTTTTCAAGCGTTTAGAACTTCTAGCAGATCCTTTGTTAAGGCATTGTTTGGAGGCAAGATGTCTACATTGACAGCATTAGATCCAACAAAGAGCTGAATATCAGCTTCTTTGCTTTCTTTGTAACTTACACCTTCACCATTTTTCTTTTTCATAATCTCTTCCTCAAATGAAGACAAGTGCTTAACAAAATTAGACAGATCAACCTCACAACCCTCTCTTAGACTAACACAGGAGAACATTTTCGACCACACAACAGAGAGTAATTGCTTTTTTTTTGTCAAAGTTAGAAGCCTCATTGACTAATGTAGGTTTCTTCTTAACATCTTTCCTCCAACGATTCAAAACATAACATTCAGGAATTTCAGATACAGTTTTACTTTTCATTATAAATACTATATGTCTGCATAGAACACCCTGACTCTTAAACATCTTGCAAGTACAAGTACAGTCTAGTGTAGATAAATCAAAAGTAACATCAAAATTCCTTTGATGTTCATTATCTACAACAATAGTAAAGTCAACTCCATCACCATAATTAGAATTACAACTCTCAACACCACAAGAAAAACAAGAAGCCTCACATACTTGTTGAAATTCATAGAAAACAGAACGGGTGTAAACTAAAGAACCATGCTTCTCTAATATTAATGTAGTGATCATCAGTTGAGGCAAATCATTGTTCAATCTATTTTATTCATGTTGTTCATGCCTCTATCCATCTAAGGTTGTTTCGTACCGAAGTAAAAACTCAACACAAGAAACATGAGGGTTTATGAAATTACAAAAAAAGTTGTTTTCACCCTCAGATCTAGAGGTAGATCTTAACAAACCACCCATAAATAAATCCCTAAAATAGATATAGATGCTTAATCTTGAACATAGAAGCAAACCATTCATGATTTACCAAATTAAATTGTTCCATCACAGTATTCCAACCATCAACAAACACATTAGGTTCAATTTCCCTGTCCCAAATAACAACACAAAGTTCTTTCAAAAAGTCGGTTTCATTACAGAGATTTGTACCCACTTTCTCAACCACTTTCCTCGTGATGGGCCACATACATAATCGATGTTTGGTTTTGGTAAAAACTTTCTGTATTGCAATACCCATTGCAGGGTCTTGGTTAGTAATAAAGCAAAACGACTTATTTCCCATACACTTCAAAAAAAAAGTATGAAAAAGCCAGACAAAGGATTCCTCATCTTTTTTAGATAACAAGGCTGCACAAATGTGACACGTCGTTTATGATGGTCAACTCTAGTAAAAGGGCAGAACACTAAAACATATTTATTTGTATCTTATGTGGTATCAAAAGAAATAGAATCCCCAAACAACTGAAAGTCTTTTCTACCAATAGGATCAGCCCAAATAACTCGTGCTAGATGCCAAGTTGCATCAACATAATAGTCCAAATAATAACCACCATTACTGTTTTTGACTTTCTGTTCAAGATTTTGTATAAACATAGCCTAATCCGCATCAGAAGTATAAACTTTCAAGTCACGATAAAAAATTTTAAATTGATTTTTAGTGCCTCTCACATGTTTATATCCTCCATAATATTCTTTCATCATCCTATATGACATCACAGCACCAATATTCAACTTTGAATTATCAAATATAAATTTCCTATGAACATAAGTTAAGCCATCATCTTGTTTAGTGAGCTGGCTGTGTAATACTCCGTATTTTTATAATATTTTATATATATTAATTATTTATTTTATTTATGAATTAAAATGATTCATTTCATTTTAAATGAATTAATTATTTAAAAATAAAATAAGTGTGTATAAAATAATATGATTTTTTAATTGGGGCACTAAAGTGTTTTAATTTGGGTCAACATCAATTAAAGTGTTGGATTAACTTGTTGGGAATCAAAGTGTTCTTAAGAGCCCAACAAGTTGGTCTCAAAGGAGAATTCAATGAGGAGTATGATTAGTAATGGCAATTTTGTAAATAAGTGTTTTTATTTTTTAAAAGGTGATATAAATACCCCAAAACCTCAAGAATTTCACACACAAGAATCAAATTGTCAGATTACAAGACCCCAAATTTTTCCTCTTATTTTTCTCTCTCCTTTTTTCTCCTTTCTTTTTCTCTTCTCTTTCCTACGCCATTATCTCCTCTTCTCCACGCACCACCGACGACCACCGGTGCCACCACTGACCATCGGCGACCACCGGTGGCTAGCAGTAGCAACGGTGACCACCAGCCGTCACCGTGCGCCTTCTTTTCTCTCCTGTTTTTGGCGGTTCGGTATTTAAAGGAAAAAAAAAACTCTTTTCTCCTAATTTAATGTCTAAGTTGTCTTAATTAATATAAGGCATGATTTTGATTATATTTTGATGTTGATGTTGTTAATTTATTCCTATAATTTTCAGATTTTAATTTAATAAAAAACCCCTAATTTAAAAACCCTAGAATTTGGGAATTTAATGTTTATGATTAGGGTTTGATCCTAGGTTGTTGTGGTTGTCAAATTAATGATTAGAACATGTTTTTAATGAGTTTTAAGCCCTCAAATAATGCTAGACTTTAATTATACACACTGCTTTTTAATTAGGGTAATGATATATGTAGTCCTTAGGGCTATATATAAGCATTAAATATATTTCCTAAAATGGAAATAAGTTGGGAATTCATGACAAAATCACGCGCAGATCGATGTAATTAATGTTACTTTATTTTCAATATTTTCTTTCTTAGGGCTATGTTTATCATTTTCCTTTTAATAATTATGTTAGGGTTTGATTACCCATAAAAGGAAAAAAAGGTTCTTGATGATTTAAATATGATTTCCTAGTCTATTAGTGATGTTTTATATTAAATAAGTATGTTGGAATTTTATTTAAGTCATGAAAATTAAGTTTTTTTTTGAAAGGATTTAAAGTACTACTACAAATCCCTTAGTTTCTAGACGATGTTTGCTCGACGCCAGGTAACAAGCGTTAGCATAAAATTTAGTTTATGTGTTTTTTCGATGCTTTTCTACGTCACAATTGGGTCTTGACACAAAAAAGCGTCGTAAATTAACATGCCTTACTGCACGTGACTAAAATCCATCCCGAGACTTCAAAATTTTAGGGAAAAAATAAGCGAGCTTTTTCATCAGCACAATTCTACAGCCCACAACCTTTAGTTCTCATCAGCACTACTTTCCCACAATTAAACCCTAACTTTTCTATGGTTACGATCGATCTCATCTGATCTCTTAAACCGCTTGAAATTGTTGATTTTTCGTTCCTCTCTTCAGTATAATCTTAAATTATTGGTAATCCCCTCGCTCTTGTCATCAATTTTCCGTAATCTCCTTGTTATTGGCATCAATTTCGTAGTTTTTGGTTGATATATCACTCAAATTAGGTTGCTTATGAGGCATCAATGTCAGAGTATTGTCCACTCTAAATTTTCCATTGAAGCGGCTTCCGAAGCTTTCTCTCCTCTATTGAACTAGCTTCTGAGGTATGATGTTTTACCATTAAAATCACCGAATATCAATTTTACAACTTAAGGGTTTAATTTCACTCTGACATTTACCTTTAAAGTCATTCTCAAACTCTCTCAATCGGTTTCCACCACCACACCACTGACATTTGCGACGAACGACTGCGCTCAGGCCATGGTAAACGGTGATGCTAATCCGGCCACGGTGTAAGTTATTCTACTAAATTTGTTTTCGTCTGAATTGTGTAATTAGGGTTCTAAATTTTTGTTCGTCTCTAACATTGCTGAAACCGAAATATGTTTATATATTTTTAAATGTTAAATTAGCTTGATGTGTAATCTCCTATGGTCAAAGCAGTAGATCGAAGCAGAAGCAAATACCTAGCCGCAGAGGTTTTTTCCTCGAATTTTTAGTTATTTTATTTGAATTGTTTTCTGTAATTTTGTTGATTTTTAAGTGTATATTGAGTTTGAAATTTTAGTTGAATTCTCTAGGTTTTATGTTTTGGTTAATATGGTAGAAATTTTCTGGATTATATTTTTTTGTTGAGTATATTTGGTGGTTTTGAAGCATTGTTGTTGCAATTTAGATTTTTTTTTGGGTTAGATTTTGCATTTTCATTTATTTTTGTCACAAACTAGTAAATTATGCTCTACTGTTGTTGTTGCCCAACTAGGGTTTTGCAGTGAAACTTTTCTACAAATTGAGGTTTAAACTGTTAATAGATAAAAAATATATATATATATATTTTGGTGATTGGTTTCCATCAAAATTGTAGAAAGAACAAGCATGATGAAATTCTAGTATTTCGATTCAGTGTTGTTTATACACTATATAAATCGTTATCAAAGTCTTTTTTTGGCTGTCAAAATTAAAACTAGAGAGAATTATTTTTTTCTTTACGAGGTCTTTTTCTCACATTTATGTTGTCTATTGTGGTTTTGTATATACAAATCTGTAGATATTATCCAGCAACTTTTTCCATTCTGATTTGTATTGGTTAATCTATCTCTGTTAGCAATGAAAAGTAGGAGCTGCTTTTGTTTCTTTATTGTTTTGAATGGATGATTTTCTACTGCTTTTTCTGCACATTTGTTTCTATCTCTCATTTGTTTTATCCTTAGTTACACAGTAAAGAAAAAACAAATTGCTGCTCCTTCGCCTTTTTTTTATAAAATTATTTGGTTTAACATGTAGATTGCAGCAATGGTGATTCTCAGCATCCCAAACTGGAACTTCCTGGTACTAATTACATGCCCCTGAATCGATAGGTATTTTATTTAATTTTTATAAAATGCAGTTTTCAAAACTCTATCAAAAGGCAAAGAGCTCTAGATATCTTCTAAGATCAAGATATTGTATATATCTTCTCCCAATGTTACCCATATAGAGCTTTAAACTTATAGTCAAAGTTTTCAGGATAGTGCAAGAAAGGCCCATAAGCCTTATGGGGAGGAAAATGGATCTGCAAATGCAAGTCATCACCAAAATAAATGTTGGTTATAATCTCATAGTTCCTAATATTGAGTATTGTTGTATTGGGTGATTAGTTAATAGTTTTATTATGTAATAATATGTATTATTGTTGAACATTTCTATTATAGAATATGGATTATATTTTCTATAAACTATTAGTTTTACATTAGTTTAACACTAAAATGGTTCTCCTGATTTGAAGGATGAGCTCTTGTGGGCAACTACTTGATTGTACAGAGCCACAAATAATGACTACTACTTGCAGCATGCATCTTACAGTGCAGCCAATTTAGGTGGAGCTGGTAATTCAGTCAAGATGTTCTCTTGGGATAACAAGTATGCTAGTGTATAGATCCTTCTAACAAAGGTAATTACATTGAAAATTTTTGATTATATATTTTGAAGCAACACTACCCTGTCATAATTCTTTGGAGTTTTGCATATTAACGAAATTTCATAAGATCATCAACCTGTTAGGTAATGTTCACTTGCTTATTATATGTAAGAACTGAAAATTAAATGCAGCACAAACTTGTATTTTATAGGTTTTTCTTGGATGGAGATAGTCGAGCATATAGTGACACTCTGAAGCAATACAAAGCCAAAGCAGATTTCTTTGTTTGCGCTTATTTGCAGAAAAACAATGGTGACAATGTTCCCATGACTCCAGGTCAATCTTCTATATCTATTCTTATTTGTAATGTTTAAGATTTTGGTGCATATGCACTGTCTAATGGTACAGATGAGACCGAGCTTAAGCTGACTATTTCTTTCCTTGTTCTTATGATTAGGAGGGCTGGTATTCCTACTCGCGTCAAACAATTTGTTGGTAACTTTAGTGTTTATATTTGTTGGTAACTGATATCTTACATACGTCTTAGCTTTTGTGCTGCCACTTGATGATGCTCATGACTTTTTGTGTTGGTGAAAAAATATGTGTGCGTATTTGGTTTATGTATGGTAGTGTACGTGTGTCTTAGATTTTTGCATGTGTGGAAAAAGTGTGCAATGGCAATGTGGCCTTCTAAACTTCACAGGCCTTTGCATGCTTGCTGCCCAAGTTGTATCTTGTTTTTGTGCTTTCTCCATCATCATACTCTATTTTTTATGAAAAATTTTACTTTGCCATTTATTTCATCATTTTTTCTTAGAAATGTTTTTCAAGTACCAAACTCATCAAAAATAACACTTATACCATTGCATTCCTTTAGATAATTTTTTTACCCCTGTATTTCTTCTAACAATTAAATATTATATACTTATTCATTTTTCTTTTTTTTTTAAGGTTATGAATGCAACATGAGAACAAAGGAAACCTACTGAAGCTGGAAATTAGCCTACTATGCACCTTCATTTGTTTATAGTTAGTTAGATAGTAGTTAACTTATGTAGGCTTCAATCTAACTTTTTAATTTAGTTGGCAGTTGATATATGTAATAATAATTATGATATTTAAGACATAGCTAGGTTTTTTTTAAACATCCATCAGTGATAGTATGTAGGCCAGGGATTGGATTTCAACTCTTTTTTGTTCGTTAATTTTGATAGAAACTTTATTAATTTTATATATGTTTTATACCTTGTTGGTAGTGTGCTTGGTGTTGTTCACGTGGCTGAGCCTATTATACTCAGCATTTCGTTTGCCCTTTGGTTGCTGCTGCTATTTTGTTGTTATTTCCTGTTTCTTTTGCTACTACCTTTTGGCAGTGGCTTGGTCTGTTGCTGTCTGCCTAGTGTTAAGCTTCCTGTTAATTTGCTGGCTGATGTGCCTATTTTTCTGAGATTTGCTACTTGCTGACTAAAATATGGACTGTTGTTCCTGCCCTTCGCCTGCTTCCTTCCTTTCGCCTACTTCCTACCCTTGCTTTGCCTGCTGGCTACTGATGCCTGGGTTCTTCTGAAGTTGCTTAGTCTGAGTTGTTGTTCTTCTGTTCTGGTTGTTGTGCTGGCTGCTGACCCTCATGCCTGCTGCCTTCCTCTCTACTAGTTTGGCTGCTGCTGCCTTGTGGTTTTGCTGTTGCTGGCTTTTAATGTTGGCTGCTGCTCGTCTGATCTTCCCTGTTGGCAGCTACCGTCTTGAGCTTGGGTGATATTTTGCAGCTGCTTCCTTGCTGGTTTCTCTACTTGGTGTGCTTGAAGCCTTTCTTGCTGCTTTTAAGTTGTTGCTTAGTTTAGCTGCTGCCTTTGTTGCCTTGTTGGTTTTTTTTTTTTTTTAATTTGTCGGTTGTTTTGGATACTTGTTGATGTTGGTTTTGGTATTCTTTTGCTTTGGTGGTTGGTTTTGTAAAGAATATTTTTTTACTGCTTTGCAAATTTCCTTGGCAATATAAATTTATTTATTTACTAAAAAAAATATTTGAAAAAAAAATGTATTTAAATTATATAAAAAAAACAGTAAAAAAAATTCTAGACGCTTTTTCTTGTCAAGAAATTATACTTTAACCAATTTCAAAATTTCCCGCCACTATTTTTGTGTGGACATCAAAAAGCGTCTCAATTGATTTTGGGATTAAAAACAACGTCGACAATATAGATAGGAAAAAGTGTTTAGAAATGTGGTTGTGGGGCTTGAATACCGATATTTTTGACGATTAGCATATTTTATTAAACATTAATAAGTGTCGATATTGAAGACAGTTAAAGGCGTCACAAATTATTGGGACATAAAAGGGTGTCGAGATTTGTGACGAAAAGGCGTCACGAATTTCTCAACTCACTTTTTCTCGACGCTTTTATACAGCGTCGAGAAAAAAAAATAGCGACGCTTTTCAATGCCGTAAATAATGGAAAAAAGCGTCTCAAAAGGACAGGATTTGTAGTAGTTATTAAAGAAAGGTTTTAAGGCTTTTAAACCATTAAATTGGGTTAATTAGTGAGGATTAAAGTATATTAGTTGCTGGAAATTTGTGAGAATAGTGGATTAATTATAGTTATGTATTTTTATTTGTAGGGAGCTTTGAGTTAGGTGATTTCTAGCGAGTGTGGCCGAGTTTAGGCACTATGCAAGGTACGTATGTGCCTAAAAACATTTATGTATGCGTTGTATCATGCTAGGATTGTAAAGTATGTTTCAAGTGATGAATTAGTAGCATGTTTGGTTGATTATATGCTTGGAATTGATGTTCGTTGATCATGAATTATTATGCAAGCATGTGAACATGTTATTTGAGGCATGATACAAGTTGAATATGTATGAAACATTGAAGTATGTTTATTTTCAAGTATCAAGGAAGCATGAATTTAATAAGCCTTGCTTATGTATGTTTAAAAGAGCTAAAGTTAGAATTATTGATCATGATTCATGAATTTATTTCTCACCCATATATTATTGGAGTTGAGTCAAGAAGATAGTTATTTATTTACTCACTCATATAAGTTAAGATTGAGTCAAGGAAGTTTATTAGTGCATCTTATGCACCAAGGTAGTAATAGTGCAAATTTGTGCACAAAACTAGGTAAGGAACCTTAATTAAAATAAATTGTATGTGCTCACTAATTAATTCAAGAATGAAATGGAAGTATGTGTTGATTGTTGTTATGTTTGTTCTTGATTAATTGGTTGGAGTCATCACAAGTTTAATTGATAAATTACGTAAAGTGTAAGAGGATACGCACCAAAATTCTTAGAAGGAATATACCTTGAGTATGAACACATGGGGGAGTTATGTGACTTTATATTTGATCATAGCTTCTACAAGGGTACAGGATGTTGTACTTTCTTTTATTATTAATGCTCTGGAATTCTGTCATAAAGTGAGATAGTAGGTGCCAACTGGGGTATCTCCCTAATTGGAAGCTCAATATTTAAATGGGCTATTTTTAAGGAAGGAAACCCATTCGATGCGTGATCCAAAACTATTGTTTAATAATTAATATTGTTAGTTATGATTCAAAGGTAAGTTGACTTGTGAATTGTATGGCAAGAATGTTTTAATTATTTATTGCTAGGATATTCATGTTAGTGTGATGAATATGTACTCAGCTTTTGCTGATTCGTAAATTTGTGTTTGTGTTTGTGTTTTTCTTTCCTTTAGATTGGACCTACTATGACCCATTTATATGGTGAGTAGAGGGTTAAATAAAGAGGAAATAACATGTACTTGAAGCATGAGGAGCATGATGGGATAGAGTACAGAGAGTTACTTGTTATGTTTCTTAGTTTGATATTTTGAATTGTTAATTTATTATTTGTGGACTAACGTTGATATGTTTTGTTTTAAGTTGGTTTTAAAAGGGCCATGTTTATATTGGTTCCAACTTGTGGACATTTTATTTTACTTATTTTTTGAGGTTGTGAACTCAAGTTTTATTTTAAAAAGTTTGTTCTTAGTTTTAGACTTCCGCTGTGTGACTTTGAAAATAGCCATAACCGTTATTACGGTGGCGATAATATTTTGGTTATTTCCAAAAATGCGTTTTATTTAGAGTAAAAAGAGTATTTTAAAAGGAGGAAATTTCCAAGGTATTACATTCTGGTACTAGGAGTTGAAAAGGGATGACAATAAATTTCATAAAAGAAATAAACCATATACTTTCTACCATCACAATACCTAAACTTGATCCTAGCAGGACAATCAATTCTCTTGACTGTCTTTTTCCTAAAATCAGCACCTTCAACATCTTTTTGACCTTTCTTATTATCAGTGACAAAACCTTCTTTGTTACATAACAAAAATTATTAACTATAACTCCCTTTTCGCCATCAAAACCAATCAACTTCTTTTCTACCTTGCTAGCTAGTACTACTACGGATTTAAAATCCACATTCACTAGCATACTTAGAATAACAATCAATTCCATCTTGAATACAATCAAATTTCATTCCAAAAACAGAATTCTTTTCCATATAACAACCAGGAATAAACTTTTTACCACCTTTAGAATTATAAATTGTCCTAGGAAGTACATGATGAGAAGGAATTTTTAAAAATGCTTACATTAACATATCCATCTTTAACATCAGGAGAAGACAACCCAACTGTTTCAGGCATCATCCTCAAAAGTAGATGAATCTATTCAAAAAGTATATAAAACATCACTAATAGTAAAAGAAAAACAATAAAAATTGAGCAAATGAAATATTTATAGAATTTTTAAGTAAATAGAAAACTATAAAAAGTAGAATCGAAAATAAAAAAATGCATCAAATAATCAAAACACCACTTGATAACACCATAGCCAAATAAGCTCTAGCAATAAGATCTACTGCTTGATTAAGACAATTTCATGAACATTTAAAGGCAAGCTTCAACACATAATCCAGCCGAAAACCTTAACCGAACCAAAAACACTAATAATTAAATTGAGTAAACAACAACAACCTACAAAATCATGAAATTGTAAAAACTAAAAACAAAGGGAAAACCCTAATTTATAGGAAACTCAAGAAAAAAATACATAAAACATAAGAATTTGAAAAAATTAGCTCTCCAGAATGATCGAATAACAACAAAAACAAGAACGTAGAGGAAGAATCGAACAATTTCAAAATCTTTATGAATAAAATCGATGAAATCAAAGAGCGAAATTGAAGAGCAAAATCGCCTTTCAGAGAGTTCGAAGGTAGAGAGAGAAAGTAAGAAGAATAGAGAGAAAGAAAAAAAACCTACGACAAAGTTAGAGCGAAGGTCATTCTCCCTGCGAATTTATGAAAATACCCTTAATGAAGCGGGTGAAGTGTAGAACATTCGATGAAACTCGATGGACAACTCAGATCAGTTTCTAATTCCTATTATTCACTTGGTTTCACATAATCTCATATATATATATATGTATATATATATATGTATATATATATATGTATATATATATATGTATATATATATATATTTATATATATTTTTATTATATATATATTTATATATATGTATTTATATGTATATGTATATGTATATTATATATTTATATGTATATGTATATGTATATATATGTATATATATATTATATGTATATATATATATATGTATATATATGTATATATATGTATATATATATATACATATACATACATATATATATATATATACAGGGTCGGGATCCGGTGAGACCATCCCCCTATATGAGACCATCTCTTATATGAGACCAAATCTGGGCCCTTGAACTAAATAGATCTAACGGATGAAAAAGCGCATAGTAATGGAAAAATCAGTAAATACACCACCTAACTGTCATCTCTCTCCACCTAGCTAACTAACTTCTCTCTCCACCACGAAGCTTCATCAATGGCGGCTAATCAGTAACGTTGTTTCTCATTGCTTCAAATTGCTTCATCAATTGCTTCATCAAATTAATCATAAGCAAGTTCACACCGACCTTGCTCGCCTTGCGCTACAAATCATCAATTACTAATCGCATTTCCATCGCTGCTACAAATCAAATTCGCTAGGTGAATTGCATGTTAATTGGATGATAATTTTTTATTTTTTAGTTTGTTCTGTTCTTATTAATTTGCATATTTAATTGCATCAATCACCAGGCTATTGAATTGCATGTTAATTGCATGAGAATTTTCAATTTTTGAGGTTTGTTCTGTTCTCATTGAATTGCTTGTTTAATTGCATCAATTATGGATTTGATTGAATTTACTTCTTTGAAATATTTTGAATTAAATCAAAAATTTAGGTTTAATTAATTTGATAGAAATTGAAAATTTGCAATCAAATTTAAAATGAGCAAATGAATTGAAAATGAGCAAACCTAAATATTTGTAATAATATAAAAAACATATAATGAGCAAACATAATTAAATTGAGCAAATATAAAAAGGAGAAAATGAGAAAAATAAGTTGGTAATTATGGTGGTGGTAGGGTGCAGGGGATAGGGTGGCGGCGAGGGAGTGAGAGTGCGACAGGTTGTGGTGGTGATATTGGTGGTGGTAAGGTACAGGGACAGGGGCAGAGGAAGGAGATAGAGTTTGGTGGTGGTGGTAATTGTACAGTGTAAGAAAGAGGGTGAGAAATGGGATTCAGCTCATTAACATGAGTTGCAGAAGTAGTGAAAGTGAAAGAGGTAGCTGTAGCTAATGAGCAAATATTTAGTTTCTCATTTATCAAATGAGCAAGTGGTTGTGCTTCTTAGATTGAGCACTTCTGTGTGCTGTGATAATCTGAAATTACTGTGTGTATGTGTGTGTGTGTGTAAGTGAGTGTAAGAGTGCATGTGTTAAAGTGTGTGTGTGTGTGTGTGTCTAAGAATGTATGGTTTTTGCTGGCAAATATGCTATACTATGCTATACTGAATGCTATATATGCTAGGTTTTGCAAAACATATTGAGGGGTAGCATTATCAAGTTTTACTCCTTTTCAAATCATCATTTCTGATATCAAATCATTGAGTTCCTTGGTTTTCTTGCCTGCACACAAGCCCCACCCCCCTTCTTCTTGGTCTATTTCCTGCACACCAACCACATTCCCTTCTTACACTTACTTATACAAACCTATTCCCCCACCCCCTCATCTTTCTGTTTGCAATTCTGAATTCTGAATCTGATTTCAGAAATGATGAGCAACAATGAAGAACTTGACAGTCATTCTAGTACCATCACAAATGTGGCAACTACTCCTACAATAGTAGTTTCTCCTAAAGTAGCACCTTTGCTCACTCCTGGAGGAACAAAAGAATGGCTTCCAATATGCCCCAATGAGTTGAAACCAGCTATAGGGATGAAGTTTAATAATCTTGAAGAGGGCCTTGAATTTTATAAAAGATACGCATTTGCTGCTGGATTCAACACAAGAAAATCTACAACTAAAAGGCAAAGAAGAAGCAAAGAATTGAAATCACAGTATATCTTATGCAATAAAGAAGGATAAAAAGAGAAAAGAAAGCTTACTGTTGAAAAAGATTTAAATAACAACGAAGGAGAAAGCAATGAAGAAAAAACTTCAATCAAAAGGAAGATACTCGTTACTCGTGTTGGGTGCAAGGCACATATTATCATAAAGCATTGTGATGATAACAAATTCATAGTGTCACAATTTCATGAGGACATACTCATCCACTTTATACACCTAGTTGCAATCTCTTCCAAAAAGAAGGAAGAAAAATGAACATATTGCACAAAAAAATAATTGTGAATAATTTTAAGGTACGACTTTCAAAGCCTCTTATGGTTCATGAATTCTCTGTATGTTCTAATAAAAGTAGTATGCTCATTTGAAAAATGAGCATTAAATTATTTGCTCATTTGACAAACTGTTTTGTTCTTTAAATAGGTGAATATTGGTCCTGTTACAACTTTTCGAATGATGAAGGAAATTGTTGGAGGATATGATAACATCGGTGCATCTAAGCAAGATTTCAAAAATTTCATAGAGATTTGAAAGCATACATTCAAGGAAGTGATGCTCAAATGTTCGTGGATAACTTTACCAACAAAAAGTTAATGTGGAGCGCTTTTTTCTTTGATTTTGAGATGGATGATGATTATTGCCTTTGTAGAGCATTATGGGCTGATCCCCTTTGTAAAAAGAGTTACGCTCTATTTGGTGATATGGTATCCTTTGATACCACATACCAAACCAATAGGTAATTCATAAAAATCACAAATCATTTTTATGTTATAACTATAGCTTAAATTAATAACTTTGTTTTAAATGAACTTAGTATAACTGTTTGTTTATTTCAAAAATGAGCATTGACTTATTTGCTCATTTCAGAAATGTGCATTCAATTATTTGCTTATTTCACAAATTAGCATTGAGTTATAATCTCATTTGACAAATGAACAATCAATTATTTGCCCATTTGTCAAATGAGCATTGAATCATTTCAGTAGCTGATGACAATTCTGATTTCATAATCTGAATTCAGATTCTATCACAGATTGTGAGTGCGTTTATGTATGTGTATATGTGTGTGTGCGTGTGTGTGTCTGTGTCTAAGTACGTGTGTCTGTGTATTTATGTGTGTGTGTAGTTATTTGATCATTTAAAATTTAATCTGTATGTAGTAAACAGGTACAACATGGTGTTTACTCCATTTACAGGGGTTGACCATCATAAGAGCTGCATTACTTTTGCTGCTGGTTTTATAGCAAAGGAAGATATAGTGTCATTTGAGTGGTTGTTCAGATCATTTCTCAAGGCAATGGGTGGAAATGAACCGAATTGTATGATTACAGATCAAGATCCAGCAATGAAAATTGCTGTTAAAAGTGTGTTTAACAAGACTGAACATCGCTTCTGTATGTGGAACATAATGAAAAAGTTACCAGATAAGGTGGAGAAATCAATCATGCAAGAAGAAACTGATTTCCTAAAAAAATTATGTGCTTGTGTTTGGCATCTTGAAATTGAACCTGCTGAGTTTGAAGAAAGGTGGAACAAGGTGATGGTTGAATACCACTTGGAAGAACATGAGTGGTTAGGTTATATGTACAAGATAAGGAACAAGTGGATTCCGGCGTATTTCAGAGATGTGTTCCTTGGAGGAATAATGCGTACAACATCAAGATCCGAAAGCGAAAACAACTTTTTTTGCTCCTTTATCAATCCTCATGTGTCACTTGTTGAGTTTTACTTGAGATATGAAGCTGCAATTGATGCCCAGAGACACACTCAAGGTCAGAATGATAATGATTCAAAGCACAAATATCCTGTGTGCAAAACACCACTAGGGATAGAAAAGCATGCCTCACATTTATATATTAACTCTGTCTTTTATGAATTTCAATATGAGGTTGAAATTGCTTGTTTTTCATGTGGTGTTGATGAATTTAAGAAAGAAAATGGATTGGAAGTTGCAAAAGTAAGTGAAGGAAATCGGATTAGATCATTTGATGTTGTGTTTAATCCAACTAACTTTGACACCACATGTTCTTGCAAGTTGTTTTATAGACAAGGAATTCCATGTAGACATATGATTTGGGTTTGGAAAGCAAAAAGGTTTGAAACCATTCCTGAGCAGTATATGCTATACAGATGGACTACTATGGCACTGAAAAAACCAATTTTTTGACTTGGGTGGAAACCTGTTGGAGCAATGTGCTAATTTAATTGACAAGAAAATAATTGTTAAATGATTTATGGTCAGAGATACACACTTGTGTAAGTTTGGCAGAAGGCAATGATGAAGATATTCAAGATCTTGTGATAAATCTTCAAGGAATAAGAAAGGATTTGGAGGCTAAGAGGATTGCAAGGAATAATGAAACAACAGGAAGTGCAAACAACAAAGGACAAGACATTGAGCTATTGATTGGAGCTAGTGTGCCAACTGAAATAATTGTCAAACCTCCAAAAATTTCAAAGAATAAAGGGACTGGAATTCATGTATCAAATGTAGAGACTTCAAAAGAGAAAGGGGATGAGATTGATGTGCCAAATGTTGAAACAAGAGGTAGAAGTGCAAAAAGGCTAAAGGGAGAAAAAGAAATAGGCTGTAGAACAAAACCAGAAAAAGAAGAGATTATGTAGAGGTTGTGGTGAATTGAGTCATCATGATATTAGAAATTGTTCAAACAAAGTATAATGATACTTTTATACAAATATAAAAGTTAATATTTTTATATAAATATATGATTTAGCAATTTGTGTTTTAAATATTGTTGAAATGAGCAAATATTTTGCAAGCTCTGTTTATCTATCATACACACATATGTAAATTATACCAAAGCTATTGTAATGTCCTTGGTAACAGAAATAGTCCAATCCAAGATATTATACAATGAGTTCAATAAAGAGAACATACCCTAATCTTCAAAATCATAGAGGCTAAATTAACTAGATATTTGCTGATATTTGTATAATGATACTTTTATACAAATATAAAAGTTAATATTTTTATATAAATATAAGCTTTAGCATTATTTATTTGGTCATTTGGCAAATGAGCAAATAGTTAATACTCATTTGTCAAATGAGCAAATAGTTAATACTCATTTGTCAAATGAGTAAACATTCCTTTTAATAATACATTAAATCAACAACCATTTCTTTGCTCATTTGTGAAATGAGTAAGCATTAGTTTCCTCATTTTTTAAATGAGCAAATAATTAGTTACTTATTTAAAAAATAAGAAAACATTTCTTTGCTCATTTAGCAAATGAGCAAATAGTCAGTTGCTCAAATAGTTAATCAAGAATTTAACAAATGACAAACAACTTAGTCAATAAGATAGAAAATCATATCCATTACATTGACATAGCAAAATTTATACTTAGAAAATCCTAACAACATCATATAAACATTAGATCAACTAAGAACATTTATCACATTTGTCCTATTAAGAACATCATAAAACTAACACTTCTATTGTTCTGTACAAAAACTATACAAATCCTAAGAACAATTGATCAACTTCAGTCTTCAATTCTCTCCGTTAATTGCTCTTGGATTGCTGCCCCTAGCTTTCTTCAGCATCACTTGCTTCCTCAGCCTTTTTTTTCTTTTGGACAACTTGTTTAACAGGTTTAACAGTATTTACTTCACTTAAAATAATTGAGAGGGTATACTTCAAACGAAGTTTGTCAATGATTATGTCCTGCAAAGAGAAAAACTGAAGCAATAATTCAGAGTAAGTATAGGGTAAGTAATGGCTTCATGAATGTATATCAACAAGCTGCTCACAAATTTTAATCTAAAAAGTGCAGATTTCTCATTCCAGAAGAATCAAATTATAAAAATTGCAATTAGACTTTTTCTGGTTAGACTTACATTATTTTTCTTTAAACCTGAATTCAACTTTTGCAAACCCATATATGTTTCCATATGCCTCATCATTGCAACACCGCAATGCAAATGATAATCATCTGAAGACTTCAAAGGTAAATCAACCACAACAGACTCCATAGACTTGATTTGTTTTGACAAAACAACACTTTGTATACTTTCTTCACCATTCATGAAATATGAAAATGCACTTTTCTGAAAATGAACAAATAAGTTAAAATAAGAACAAAAACAGGTGGAACAAATATAGTTAGAACAAGCAGAACAAGATCAAGATAAACAACTAAACTCAAATCATTTTTCTAAAATAATCTAACAAAATCTTGAGCCATTACTGCCACCTACCCACACAAACCTACCCACACATTACACAATTCTGATTCCAAAAACTAATTTCAGAATCTGATTTCAGATTCTATTACAGGTTGTATGTGTGTGTGTGTGTGTGTGTGTGTGTGTGTATGTGTATGTGTGCGTGTGTATGTGTGTGTGTATGCGTGTGTGTGTATTTGTGTGTGTATGTGTGTGTGTGTTTGTGTGCGCCTGTGTATGTGTGTGTGTGTGCCTGTATACAATCAGAAACTCTCAAACACATTGTTCAAATGCAGAGATGCACATTATGTAGAAAAATAAATCACAGAGTTTTGCAAGTATCCTCTAGAAAAGTTTTACATGTCATATATCCCGAAAGAATCAAGCTGACCATGAATAGATTCAAAGTGAGGTCAGAGACAGAGACTAACAGGAAGCTATTTAAGACTTTGCTTGTGTGTGTGTGTGTGTGTGTATGTGAGCGTGTGTGTATGTGTGTGTGTATGTGTGTGTGTGTGTGTGTGTGTGCCTGTGTATGTGTGTGTGTGTGTCTCTGGCGTGAGTGTGTGTGTGTGTATTTTCTTGTTATGGGAGAAAGAAGAAATTCAGAGGAGAATCCTCTGAAAGGGTTAGGGTACCAGTGATATAATGAGAGGAGACATGAATAAAGAATCTGGTAACAACATGGCAGGCATCAATGAGGATATTAATGATGAAGAAGAAGTGGCAGAAGACATACCAGATTTTTAAGCAATTTCTTATTTTCTCTAGGACCTTCACTGTAATCAATAACCTCAATTGTACCACAGTCTGTGGTGGTGTTAAAACATACCAGATAATAATGATCCTTTTCAAATACCTGGGAAAAAGAAAAGCTCAATATCTTTCTTTGGGATGATTGTTTTGCTGAATTCCAACTCCACAACCTCACAAAACATTTTATTCCTTTCTTGAGCACGATCACTTTCGTATTGAAAAAGGAAATCCTAAAAAAATAAATAAAGAAAAATACATAAATAAGATGAACATAAATGAAAAGAGTAAATAAGAAATGAGTAAAGTGAATTTGAAATGAGAAAAGTCATAAAATGAGTAAATTGAAATTTTTTTTACAAATGAGCAAGTGAATGTTTTGCTCATTTGACAAATGAGCAAAAAATTAAATGCTCATTTGGCAAATGAGCAAAGAATTAATTGCAGCTATCATTCAATTATTTATGTAATTACAGAACATACAGAATGTTAGTTGTCAGATAGCATCATAAACATAAAGAATTAAGTCCTTTGGTTTAAGACCATATAGAATTATAGATGCAGCATGTCTGTGAATTCTCACTCGTCACTGATTCAGACCATAATACAGGTCATAAATAAGAGTCCGAATTGTGCAGGACCAAAATTAGACCATAATACAACTCATAAACACTGATTATACATTGATTCAGACCAAGGAAGTCAGAATTTATATTATTATTTCTATATTTCAAATATTTTATCAAAAGATTTTATGTTATTTAGTATCCAATAAGAGACTTGAATTAGTTCAGTATTTAATTTTTGCTCATTTGACAAATGAGCAAGAATATTTGACAAATGAGCATTGAATAGTTTGCTCATTTGACAAATGAGCAAAGAACTAATAATAGTTTTTGCAAATACAAAACAACATCTACATTCAAATATAAAAAAATTATATGAAATGAGCAAAGTGAACATGAACAAAATAAAACAAAATAAAATGAACGAGTTGAACTTACAACAGCATTAAGACCAAAAAAGAAACGTCCACAAGAATTGACATCTTTATATTGCTCATTAAAATTCAGAACAGTAGACCATGCATTAATGATATCGCCATGAATTTTGCTCTGAGTTTTTAGCATTTCAAGTTGAAATAGCATTACTTCATTATCAGGCTCACCCTTGCATAAAAACCCTCATCACTACATATAAGATTTAGGGAAGTTAAAATAATTTTAATCGTAGATATGTAAAGTGAGAATATAGAGCTAGACTTGTTATAAGAAAGAAAAATAAAGTCAGTTGCCAAAATTTCCAGAACTGAAAAAATTGAATAAATACTTACAAACGATTTTTCTTCTCATGAAAAAATGAATCCATAACACCTTTCTGAACTGCTGTTAATGGTGTATATATGTTGATAATCCGAGACTTAAAAGGAGATCTTATTTGCAACGATGGTTGCACTTTACGCTTCTTTGGAATACAACTCTCATTTTCAGCATCTCCTTTTCTCTTAAACGCAATTGGGTCTTCTTGAGCATTCACAGCATCAGCATCATCAACTGATTTAGAAGCACCAACTTGTGCACTCACAGGAGCAACTACAGGTTCATCAGTAGGTGCAATGCTGGGGGACTTCTCCTGAGAATCATCTTGAGAAGAGATTCCTAAGCTGAATGAAGGAGTTCCACATCCTTTGGCAACTGAACTTCTTAAACTATATCTCGTACTTGACTCTCCAAGTTTTTTAAATACATGTTCAGCAACCTTAGGCTGTATGATAACAGATGGATCTTCAACATCAGGTATACCACTTGCTATGTCAACACATTCAGCAGCAATCTTAGTAATATCAATTGGTTCTGATTCAATCAGTTGATCAACCCTAGCATAAATTGTAGATTCAGCATGCTTGTCATTACCTGAAATCTTCGAAAACCTATCCCAAGCTTCAATTACAGCTGGATCTTGCCAATACTGTTCATCTTGGCTAAATGAGAGAGAAATATCTTCAGTCAAAGCTTTAGAGCTCATCTTCTGCTCATCACAAACAGTCATTGCATCTTCCTTCAGCTTTTGAATCTTCTCATTGTTTGGAAAATACTTAACAGCAGTTTCATGTTTTTCACTGAAATCCATGTATGCCAAGACTAGATTTGTAGATGCTGTTGCAAGCTCCATAAGGCATTTCTATAAAAAAAAATAAAAAAAAATTAATTCATAATAATGGAAAGAAGCCAAGACCATCTTGAATACTTAAAGGAGTACCAAACTTTAGAGCAAAATCATGATCAGCTTGTTAGAGTTTTCTTTTGCTAACAATTAGAGGATCATTTAACACTACACCTGGATCCTTAAATCCATTTCCCCAATAGCTAAAAGTCCTATCATGCAGTAAATTAAAACATAGATGCTCATTTGTCAAATGAGCAATCAATTTTTTGCTCATTTACCAAATGAGCAAATAGTTGATTACTCATTTATCAAATGAGCAAACACCTACACATGTTAATGAGGAGGTTTTACCATCTGAGGTGTTTAAAGCTAATCAGATTTATGTTTAAAGCTAACCAGAAGATGTATCTTAGGGAGGATAGGGATTGGGCTAATAACAACTCGCACACCCCCAACCTTTTAACCCCCTACTCTTTCATCGCACGGCAATCCCCAAATTCACAAAACAACAATACAAATTCACAATTAAGTAAAAAATAACAAAAATTAGGAAAAAAAAAACAAAAACAAAAAACTGAGCAAAGTCATATAAAAATGAGCAAATTAATATAAGTTTCCAGAAAAGTCATATAAATACCTTCTTCGGATCTTGTTCAATCTCTTCATTTTTTGTATGAATTGGATCAGATTGTTCCTAAAATCAAGCAAAAACAAAAAAAACAAAAAAAAATATTACATAATTGTGTAATTTTCATCCAAATCACATAGTATCAAATGAGCAAAAAATAATTGCTCATTTGACAAATGAGCAAATATTTTTTTGCTGATTTAGGAGGTCCATTAATGTGCTATAAAAGCACCACATTGCATCATTTTCCTTAAAGCAAGATTTTTTCCAATTCAATTCTTCAAGCAATGCCAAAGACATAGAAAAACTAAGTATTGGTTACAAGTGAAATACCAGTTTTGGTTGTTTGCTGCCAGAAGGACCAACAAGCTTCTGGTTTTTATAAAAAACTCCAAGCCTCCCCTTAAAAATTTCCAATTTCTCACGACTTGACAACATATTGGTTGTCCAACCTTTGAGAACTGGAGTTTCTCGTTTGGCTCTAACTTCCTCAATGACAAACTGATCAACGTATAAAAGCTACAAACAAGTAAGATAGAAAAAAATTAGTACATTAAAATTAAACAAATAAAAATTAATACATACAATAGCTACAAACAAGTAAGAAAAAATAATTAGTAAATTAAAAATCAACAAATAAGTAAAAAATACTACATTAAAAAAACAACAAAAATTAAAGTAATACCATAAGAAACAGTAAAGATCCAGGAAAAGAACGAGTTTGACGTTCTCCCAGAAAAGCTTGGCCTTCACAAGTGAATCAAGGATATACTTGCACCAATTCAAGTCCTTTATTTTATCAACATTAGAAAGAAATGTGAGAATATCAGAATTGATATTCACATTTTTTTTTCCTTGAAAAAAAAAATGAGCAAAACAAAAGAAAAATGAGCAAAAGGAAATTTAAATGAACAAAATATAATATAAATAAGCAAACAAAATTGAAAATTAGCAAACTCCTATAAAATTTAAACCATGATGTTGACTCTCCACCTTTTCCTGATGATATAAATAATTTATAATATAACTTGAAATTTTTTGACAAGTATGTTAATATGAAGTATGTACCAAATCCTATTCCAAATTTTTTCACCCATCTCATCATTGACTAACAACAATAATCCATCAAATATAAATAAATAGAACAAAAGATAAATACATATATATATATCTTATTCTGAAAGTGTCAATAGTCTCTATCTAATGATGTATAGATTCAAGTAACTGATTCTATACATATATGACCAACAACTTAGATAATATAATTGCTATATATAGCACACAACTGCTAAGTGCTAACTATAACTAAAAATAAGCAAAATAAAAATAAAAAGTTTACCATCCATCAATGTAGAAACGCATAGCACTACAAAGTTCCTTTTTGAACATAAGACCAGCTGAGTTATGCTCTTTCATAAACTCTTTCAGCTCCCCTATTTTGATAGAGAGTGAGTTGCTTTTGAATTGCTTCTTCCATTGCTGAATCACTTTCTTATCTCTGGAAAAAATTATTTTTGTCAATTTCTATGCCACCCATTGGCAGCCCAAGTACTTGATGCACATGCTCCTCAGTGATACAAAAAGGTTCAGAATCTGGAATGTTTAAAGAGCATGTGTTAGCATCAAAGTGATGCACTAACCATAAACCCAGCTGCAAAGGCAGTTGGGTCACCTTCAAGAACTCCATAGACCCGAATCCTATTGCTCTAATAGCTTTCAACTGATTTTCTGAACATTTTTCAATAACTTGAACTATGGATGAAGGGACATCCGACTATGTAATGTCCCATAAACATGAGACTTCAAATCTTCCCCTTCGTTGCTGGATTTCGTCTCCTCCAGCTTAATCTTTTGTTTTTCTTTAATCCTTTTTCAACCTTTTTACCTTTAACCTTAGTACCAACTAATACCTCTGATGA